>NW_026892886.1:0-326928 GCF_033815535.1 Pezoporus flaviventris | reverse complement strand
TGTTCATTCTGTGCTGACTGTGTTGCTGCGCAGCAGAGAGCAGCCTCTGGACTGATTCCATTCAAATGCTTTTCCTGTATGAAAGTGAGCAGTGAAAGCAACGATGAATGCACCTATGCAAAAGGGATTGTGTGCTGAGCAGGTCCAGCACCAGCTTTCAATCCTGGCTCTTCTGCTGTGGGAGCAGAGGCCAAACGTTCGTGCTGTACTAACTGTGCTGCTGGGCAGCTGAGAGACACCACCTGAGAATTGAGATTCAAATGGACTTTTAGGTATGAAACCGAGGAGAGATTGCAATGATGGTGACCCCGTTGCAAAGCTGCTTGTGTGCTGAAGAAGCAGAGCACTAGCTTTCCCTGCTGCTCCTTCTGCCGTGTGAGCAGATGCCACTGTTCATTCTGTGCTGTGTTGCTGCCAGCAGGGAGCAGGCTCTGGACGGATTCTATTCAAATGCTTTTCCTGTATGAGTGTTAGCAGTGAAAGCAACGATGGAGGCACCAATGTAAAGGGGATTGTGTGCTGAACAGGTCCAGCACCAGCTTTCAATCCTGGCTCTTCTGCTGTGGGAGCAGAGGCCAAACGTTCGTGCTGTACTAACTGTGCTGCTGGGCAGCTGAGAGACACCACCTGAGCTCTTCTGCTCTCCTGCTGAGGCCAAACGTTCGTGCTGTACTCACTGGCGGCTGGGCAGCTGAGAGACACCACCTGAGAATTTGGATTCAAATGGACTTTTAGGTATGAAACCGAGGAGAGACTACAATGATGGTAACCCCGTTGCAAAGCTGCTTGTGTGCTGAAGAAGCCCAGCACTAGCTTTCCCTGCTGCTCCTTCTGCCGTGTGAGCAGATGCCACTGTTCATTCTGTGCTGTGTTGCTGCCAGCAGGGAGCAGGCTCTGGACGGATTCTATTCAAATGCTTTTCCTGTATGAGTGTTAGCAGTGAAAGCAACGATGGAGGCACCAATGTAAAGGGGATTGTGTGCTGAACAGGTCCAGCACCAGCTTTCAATCCTGGCTCTTCTGCTGTGGGAGCAGAGGCCAAACGTTCGTGCTGTACTCACTGTGCTGCTGGGCAGCTGAGAGACACCACCTGAGAATTTGGATTCAAATGGACTTTTAGGTATGAAGCCGAGGAGAGACTGCAATGATGGTGACCCCGTTGCAAAGCTACTTGTGTGCTGAAGAATCAGAGCACTAGCTTTCCCTGCTGCTCCTTCTGCCGTGTGAGCAGATGCCACTGTTCATTCTGTGCTGACTGTGTTGCTGCGCAGCAGAGAGCAGCCTCTGGACTGATTCCATTCAAATGCTTTTCCTGTATGAAAGTGAGCAGTGAAAGCAACGATGGAGGCACCAATGTAAAGGGGATTGTGTGCTGAACAGGTCCAGCACCAGCTTTCAATCCTGGCTCTTCTGCTGTGGGAGCAGAGGCCAAACGTTCTTGCAGTACTCACTGTGCTGCTGGGCAGCTGAGACCGCTTGAGAATTTGGATTCAAATGGACTTTTAGGTATGAAACCGAGGAGAGACTGCAATGATGGTGACCCCGTTGCAAAGCTGCTTGTGTGCTGAAGAAACAGAGCACTAGCTTTCCCTGCTGCTCCTTCTGCCGTGTGAGCAGATGCCACTGTTCATTCTGTGCTGACTGTGTTGCTGCGCAGCAGAGAGCAGCCTCTGGACTGATTCCATTCAAATGCTTTTCCTGTATGAAAGTGAGCAGTGAAAGCAACGATGAATGCACCAATGTAAAAGGGATTGTGTGCTGAACAGGTCCAGCACCAGCTTTGAATCCTGGCTCTTCTGCGGTGGGAGCAGAGGCCAAACGTTCGTGCTGTACTAACTGTGCTGCTGGGCAGCTGAGAGACACCACCTGAGAATTTAGATTCAAATGGACTTTTAGGTATGAAACCGAGGAGAGACTGCAATGATGGTGACCCCGTTGCAAAGCTGCTTGTGTGCTGAAGAAGCAGAGCACTAGCTTTCCCTGCTGCTCCTTCTGCCGTGTGAGCAGATGCCACTGTTCATTCTGTGCTGACTGTGTTGCTGCGCAGCAGAGAGCAGGCTCTGGACTGATTCTATTCAAATGCTTTTCCTGTGCGAGTGTTAGCAGTGAAAGCAAGAATGGATGCACCAATGTAAAGGGGATTGTGTGCTGAACAGGTCCAGCACCAGCTTTCAATCCTTGCTCTTCTGCTGTGGGAGCAGAGGCCAAACCTTCTTGCAGTACTCACTGTGCTGCTGGGCAGCTGAGACCGCTTGAGAATTTGGATTCAAATGGACTTTTAGGTATGAAACCGAGGAGAGACTGCAATGATGGTGACCCCGTTGCAAAGCTGCTTGTGTGCTGAAGAAGCAGAGCACTAGCTTTCCCTGCTGCTCCTTCTGCCGTGTGAGCAGATGCCACTGTTCATTCTCTGCTGACTGTGTTGCTGCGCAGCAGAGAGCAGCCTCTGGACTGATTCCATTCAAATGCTTTTCCTGTATGAAAGTGAGCAGTGAAAGCAACGATGAATGCACCAATGTAAAAGGGATTGTGTGCTGAACAGTTCCAGCACCAGCTTTCAATCCTGGCTCTTCTGCTGTGGGAGCAGAGGCCAAACGTTCGTGCTGTACTAACTGTGCTGCTGGGCAGCTGAGAGACACCACCTGAGCTCTTCTGCTCTCCTGCTGAGGCCAAACGTTCGTGCTGTACTCACTGGCGGCTGGGCAGCTGAGAGACACCACCTGAGAATTTGGATTCAAATGGACTTTTAGGTATGAAACCGAGGAGAGACTACAATGATGGTAACCCCGTTGCAAAGCTGCTTGTGTGCTGAAGAAGCCCAGCACTAGCTTTCCCTTCTGGTCCTTCTGCCGTGTGAGCAGATGCCACTGTTCATTCTGTGCTGTGTTGCTGCCAGCAGGGAGCAGGCTCTGGACGGATCTATTCAAATGCTTTTCCTGTATGAGTGTTAGCAGTGAAAGCAACGATGGAGGCACCAATGTAAAGGGGATTGTGTGCTGAACAGGTCCAGCACCAGCTTTCAATCCTGGCTCTTCTGCTGTGGGAGCAGAGGCCAAACGTTCGTGCTGTACTCACTGTGCTGCTGGGCAGCTGAGAGACACCACCTGAGAATTTGGATTCAAATGGACTTTTAGGTATGAACCCGAGGAGAGACTGCAATGATGGTGACCCCGTTGCAAAGCTACTTGTGTGCTGAAGAAGCAGAGCACTAGCTTTCCCTGCTGCTCCTTCTGCCGTGTGAGCAGATGCCACTGTTCATTCTGTGCTGACTGTGTTGCTGCGCAGCAGAGAGCAGCCTCTGGACTGATTCCATTCAAATGCTTTTCCTGTATGAAAGTGAGCAGTGAAAGCAACGATGAATGCACCAATGTAAATGGGATTGTGTGCTGAACAGGTCCAGCACCAGCTTTCAATCCTGGCTCTTCTGCTGTGGGAGCAGAGGCCAAACGTTCGTGCTGTACTCACTGTGCTGCTGGGCAGCTGAGAGACACCACCTGAGAATTTGGATTCAAATGGACTTTTAGGTATGAACCCGAGGAGAGACTGCAATGATGGTGACCCCGTTGCAAAGCTGCTTGTGTGCTGAAGAAGCAGAGCACTAGCTTTCCCTGCTGCTCCTTCTGCCGTGTGAGCAGATGCCACTGTTCATTCTGTGCTGTGTTGCTGCCAGCAGGGAGCAGGCTCTGGACTGATTCTATTCAAATGCTTTTCCTGTATGAGTGTTAGCAGTGAAAGCAACGATGGAGGCACCAATGTAAAGGGGATTGTGTGCTGAACAGGTCCAGCAGCAGCTTTCAATCCTGGCTCTTCTGCTGTGGGAGCAGAGGCCAAACGTTCGTGCTGTACTCACTGTGCTGCTGGGCAGCTGAGAGACACCACCTGAGAATTTGGATTCAAATGGACTTTTAGGTATGAAGCCGAGGAGAGACTGCAATGATGGTGACCCCGTTGCAAAGCTACTTGTGTGCTGAAGAAGCAGAGCAGTAGCTTTCCCTGCTGCTCCTTCTGCCGTGTGAGCAGATGCCACTGTTCATTCTGTGCTGACTGTGTTGCTGCGCAGCAGAGAGCAGCCTCTGGACTGATTCCATTCAAATGCTTTTCCTGTATGAAAGTGAGCAGTGAAAGCAACGATGGAGGCACCAATGTAAAGGGGATTGTGTGCTGAACAGGTCCAGCACCAGCTTTCAATCCTGGCTCTTCTGCTGTGGGAGCAGAGGCCAAACGTTCGTGCTGTACTAACTGTGCTGCTGGGCAGCTGAGAGACACCACCTGAGAATTTGGATTCAAATGGACTTTTAGGTATGAAACCGAGGAGAGACTGCAATGATGGTGACCCCGTTGCAAAGCTACTTGTGTGCTGAAGAAGCAGAGCACTAGCTTTCCCTGCTGCTCCTTCTGCCGTGTGAGCAGATGCCACTGTTCATTCTGTGCTGACTGTGTTGCTGCGCAGCAGAGAGCAGCCTCTGGACTGATTCCATTCAAATGCTTTTCCTGTATGAATGTGAGCAGTGAAAGCAACGATGGAGGCACCAATATAAAGGGGATTGTGTGCTGAACAGGTCCAGCAGCAGCTTTCAATCCTGGCTCTTCTGCTGTGGGAGCAGAGGCCAAACGTTCGTGCTATACTAACTGTGCTGCAGGGCAGCTGAGAGACACCACCTGAGAATTTGGATTCAAATGGACTTTTAGGTATGAAACCGAGGAGAGACTGCAATGATGGTGACCCCGTTGCAAAGCTGCTTGTGTGCTGAAGAAGCAGAGCACTAGCTTTCCTGCTGCTCCTTCTGCCGTGTGAGCAGATGCCACTGTTCATTCTGTGCTGACTGTGTTGCTGCGCAGCAGAGAGCAGGCTCTGGACTGATTCTATTCAAATGCTTTTCCTGTACGAGTGTTAGCAGTGAAAGCAACGATGGATGCACCAATGTAAAGGGGATTGTGTGCTGAACAGGTTCAGCACCAGCTTTCAATCCTTGCTCTTCTGCTGTGGGAGCAGAGGCCAAACGTTCTTGCAGTACTCACTGTGCTGCTGGGCAGCTGAGACCGCTTGAGAATTTGGATTCAAATGGACTTTTAGGTATGAAACCGAGGAGAGACTGCAATGATGGTGACCCCGTTGCAAAGCTGCTTGTGTGCTGAAGAAGCAGAGCACTAGCTTTCCCTGCTGCTCCTTCTGCCGTGTGAGCAGATGCCACTGTTCATTCTGTGCTGACTGTGTTGCTGCGCAGCAGAGAGCAGCCTCTGGACTGATTCCATTCAAATGCTTTTCCTGTATGAAAGTGAGCAGTGAAAGCAACGATGAATGCACCAATGTAAAAGGGATTGTGTGCTGAACAGGTCCAGCACCAGCTTTCAATCCTGGCTCTTCTGCTGTGGGAGCAGAGGCCAAACGTTCGTGCTGTACTAACTGTGCTGCTGGGCAGCTGAGAGACACCACCTGAGCTCTTCTGCTCTCCTGCTGAGGCCAAACGTTCCTGCTGTACTCACTGTGCTGCTGGGCAGCTGAGCGACACCACCTGAGAATTCGGATTCAAATGGACTTTTAGGTATGAAACCGAGGAGAGACTGCAATGATGGTGACCCCGTTGCAAAGCTGCTTGTGTGATGAAGAAGCAGAGCACTAGCTTTCCCTGCTGCTCCTTCTGCCGTGTGAGCAGATGCCACTGTTCATTCTGTGCTGACTGTGTTGCTGCGCAGCAGAGAGCAGCCTCTGGACTGATTCCATTCAAATGCTTTTCCTGTATGAATGTGAGCAGTGAAAGCAACGATGGAGGCACCAATGTAAAGGTGATTGTGTGCTGAACAGGTCCAGCACCAGCTTTCAATCCTGGCTCTTCTGCTGTGGGAGCAGAGGCCAAACGTTCGTGCTGTACTAACTGTGCTGCTGGGCAGCTGAGAGACACCACCTGAGAATTTGGATTCAAATGGACTTTTAGGTATGAAGCCGAGGAGAGACTGCAATGATGGTGACCCCGTTGCAAAGCTACTTGTGTGCTGAAGAAGCAGAGCACTAGCTTTCCCTGCTGCTCCTTCTGCCGTGTGAGCAGATGCCACTGTTCATTCTGTGCTGTGTTGCTGCCAGCAGGGAGCAGGTTCTGGACGGATTCTATTCAAATGCTTTTCCTGTATGAGTGTTAGCAGTGAAAGCAACGATGGAGGCACCAATGTAAAGGTGATTGTGTGCTGAACAGGTCCAGCACCAGCTTTCAATCCTGGCTCTTCTGCTGTGGGAGCAGAGGTCAAACGTTCGTGCTGTATTCACTGTGCTGCTGGGCAGCTGAGCGACACCACCTGAGAATTCGGATTCAAATTGACTTTTAGGTATGAAGCCGAGGAGAGACTGCAATGATGGTGACCCCGTTGCAAAGCTGCGTGTGTGCTGAAGAAGCAGAGCACTAGCTTTCCCTGCTGCTCCTTCTGCCGTGTGAGCAGATGCCACTGTTCATTCTGTGCTGACTGTGTTGCTGCGCAGCAGAGAGCAGCCTCTGGACTGATTCCATTCAAATGCTTTTCCTGTATGAATGTGAGCAGTGAAAGCAACGATGGAGGCACCAATGTAAAGGGGATTGTGTGCTGAACAGGTCCAGCAGCAGCTTTCAATCCTGGCTCTTCTCCTGTGGGAGCAGAGGCCAAACGTTCGTGCTGTACTCACTGTGCTGCTGGGCAGCTGAGACTGCTTGAGAATTTGGATTCAAATGGACTTTTAGGTATGAAACCGAGGAGAGACTGCAATGATGGTGACACCGTTGCAAAGCTGCTTGTGTGCTGAAGAAGCAGAGCACTAGCTTTCCCTGCTGCTCCTTCTGCCGTGTGAGCAGATGCCACTGTTCATTCTGTGCTGACTGTGTTGCTGCGCAGCAGAGAGCAGCCTCTGGACTGATTCCATTCAAATGCTTTTCCTGTATGAAAGTGAGCAGTGAAAGCAACGATGAATGCACCTATGTAAAAGGGATTGTGTGCTGAGCAGGTCCAGCACCAGCTTTCAATCCTGGCTCTTCTGCTGTGGGAGCAGAGGCCAAACGTTCGTGCTGTACTAACTGTGCTGCTGGGCAGCTGAGAGACACCACCTGAGAATTTGGATTCAAATGGACTTTTCGGTATGAACCCGAGGAGAGACTGCAATGATGGTGACCCCGTTGCAAAGCTGCTTGTGTGCTGAAGAAGCAGAGCACTAGCTTTCCCTGCTGCTCCTTCTGCCGTGTGAGCAGATGCCACTGTTCATTCTGTGCTGACTGTGTTGCTGCGCAGCAGAGAGAAGGCTCTGGACTGATTCTATTCAAATGCTTTTCCTGTACGAGTGTTAGCAGTGAAAGCAACGATGGATGCACCAATGTAAAGGGGATTGTGTGCTGAACAGGTCCAGCACCAGCTTTCAATCCTTGCTCTTCTGCTGTGGGAGCAGAGGCCAAACGTTCTTGCAGTACTCACTGTTCTGCTGGGCAGCTGAGACCGCTTGAGAATTTGGATTCAAATGGACTTTTAGGTATGAACCCGAGGAGAGACTGCAATGATGGTGACCCCGTTGCAAAGCTGCTTGTGTGCTGAAGAAGCAGAGCACTAGCTTTCCCTGCTGCTCCTTCTGCCGTGTGAGCAGATGCCACTGTTCATTCTGTGCTGACTGTGTTGCTGTGCAGCAGAGAGCAGCCTCTGGACTGATTCCATTCAAATGCTTTTCCTGTATGAAAGTGAGCAGTGAAAGCAACGATGAATGCACCAATGTAAAAGGGATTGTGTGCTGAACAGGTCCAGCACCAGCTTTCAATCCTGGCTCTTCTTCTGTGGGAGCAGAGGCCAAACGTTCGTGCTGTACTAACTGTGCTGCTGGGCAGCTGAGAGACACCACCTGAGCTCTTCTGCTCTCCTGCTGAGGCCAAACGTTCCTGCTGTACTCACTGTGCTGCTGGGCAGCTGAGCGACACCACCTGAGAATTCGGATTCAAATGGACTTTTAGGTATGAAACCGAGGAGAGACTGCAATGATGGTGACCCCGTTGCAAAGCTGCTTGTGTGATGAAGAAGCAGAGCACTAGCTTTCCCTGCTGCTCCTTCTGCCGTGTGAGCAGATGCCACTGTTCATTCTGTGCTGACTGTGTTGCTGCGCAGCAGAGAGCAGCCTCTGGACTGATTCCATTCAAATGCTTTTCCTGTATGAATGTGAGCAGTGAAAGCAACGATGGAGGCACCAATGTAAAGGTGATTGTGTGCTGAACAGGTCCAGCACCAGCTTTCAATCCTGGCTCTTCTGCTGTGGGAGCAGAGGCCAAACGTTCGTGCTGTACTAACTGTGCTGCTGGGCAGCTGAGAGACACCACCTGAGAATTTGGATTCAAATGGACTTTTAGGTATGAAGCCGAGGAGAGACTGCAATGATGGTGACCCCGTTGCAAAGCTACTTGTGTGCTGAAGAAGCAGAGCACTAGCTTTCCCTGCTGCTCCTTCTGCCGTGTGAGCAGATGCCACTGTTCATTCTGTGCTGTGTTGCTGCCAGCAGGGAGCAGGTTCTGGACGGATTCTATTCAAATGCTTTTCCTGTATGAGTGTTAGCAGTGAAAGCAACGATGGAGGCACCAATGTAAAGGTGATTGTGTGCTGAACAGGTCCAGCACCAGCTTTCAATCCTGGCTCTTCTGCTGTGGGAGCAGAGGTCAAACGTTCGTGCTGTATTCACTGTGCTGCTGGGCAGCTGAGCGACACCACCTGAGAATTCGGATTCAAATTGACTTTTAGGTATGAAGCCGAGGAGAGACTGCAATGATGGTGACCCCGTTGCAAAGCTGCGTGTGTGCTGAAGAAGCAGAGCACTAGCTTTCCCTGCTGCTCCTTCTGCCGTGTGAGCAGATGCCACTGTTCATTCTGTGCTGACTGTGTTGCTGCGCAGCAGAGAGCAGCCTCTGGACTGATTCCATTCAAATGCTTTTCCTGTATGAATGTGAGCAGTGAAAGCAACGATGGAGGCACCAATGTAAAGGGGATTGTGTGCTGAACAGGTCCAGCAGCAGCTTTCAATCCTGGCTCTTCTCCTGTGGGAGCAGAGGCCAAACGTTCGTGCTGTACTCACTGTGCTGCTGGGCAGCTGAGACCACCTGAGAATTTGGATTCAAATGGACTTTTAGGTATGAAACCGAGGAGAGACTGCAATGATGGTGACACCGTTGCAAAGCTGCTTGTGTGCTGAAGAAGCAGAGCACTAGCTTTCCCTGCTGCTCCTTCTGCCGTGTGAGCAGATGCCACTGTTCATTCTGTGCTGACTGTGTTGCTGCGCAGCAGAGAGCAGCCTCTGGACTGATTCCATTCAAATGCTTTTCCTGTATGAAAGTGAGCAGTGAAAGCAACGATGAATGCACCTATGTAAAAGGGATTGTGTGCTGAGCAGGTCCAGCACCAGCTTTCAATCCTGGCTCTTCTGCTGTGGGAGCAGAGGCCAAACGTTCGTGCTGTACTAACTGTGCTGCTGGGCAGCTGAGAGACACCACCTGAGAATTTAGATTCAAATGGACTTTTAGGTATGAAACCGAGGAGAGATTGCAATGATGGTGACCCCGTTGCAAAGCTGCTTGTGTGCTGAAGAAGCAGAGCACTAGCTTTCCCTGCTGCTCCTTCTGCCGTGTGAGCAGATGCCACTGTTCATTCTGTGCTGTGTTGCTGCCAGCAGGGAGCAGGCTCTGGACGGATTCTATTCAAATGCTTTTCCTGTATGAGTGTTAGCAGTGAAAGCAACGATGGAGGCACCAATGTAAAGGGGATTGTGTGCTGAACAGGTCCAGCACCAGCTTTCAATCCTGGCTCTTCTGCTGTGGGAGCAGAGGCCAAACGTTCGTGCTGTACTAACTGTGCTGCTGGGCAGCTGAGAGACACCACCTGAGCTCTTCTGCTCTCCTGCTGAGGCCAAACGTTCCTGCTGTACTCACTGTGCTGCTGGGCAGCTGAGCGACACCACCTGAGAATTCGGATTCAAATGGACTTTTAGGTATGAAGCCGAGGAGAGACTGCAATGATGGTGACCCCGTTGCAAAGCTACTTGTGTGCTGAAGAAGCAGAGCACTAGCTTTCCCTGCTGCTCCTTCTGCCGTGTGAGCAGATGCCACTGTTCATTCTGTGCTGACTGTGTTGCTGCGCAGCAGAGAGCAGGCTCTGGACTGATTCTATTCAAATGCTTTTCCTGTGCGAGTGTTAGCAGTGAAAGCAAGAATGGATGCACCAATGTAAAGGGGATTGTGTGCTGAACAGGTCCAGCACCAGCTTTCAATCCTTGCTCTTCTGCTGTGGGAGCAGAGGCCAAACCTTCTTGCAGTACTCACTGTGCTGCTGGGCAGCTGAGACCGCTTGAGAATTTGGATTCAAATGGACTTTTAGGTATGAAACCGAGGAGAGACTGCAATGATGGTGACCCCGTTGCAAAGCTGCTTGTGTGCTGAAGAAGCAGAGCACTAGCTTTCCCTGCTGCTCCTTCTGCCGTGTGAGCAGATGCCACTGTTCATTCTCTGCTGACTGTGTTGCTGCGCAGCAGAGAGCAGCCTCTGGACTGATTCCATTCAAATGCTTTTCCTGTATGAAAGTGAGCAGTGAAAGCAACGATGAATGCACCAATGTAAAAGGGATTGTGTGCTGAACAGGTCCAGCACCAGCTTTCAATCCTGGCTCTTCTGCTGTGGGAGCAGAGGCCAAACGTTCGTGCTGTACTAACTGTGCTGCTGGGCAGCTGAGAGACACCACCTGAGCTCTTCTGCTCTCCTGCTGAGGCCAAACGTTCGTGCTGTACTCACTGGCGGCTGGGCAGCTGAGAGACACCACCTGAGAATTTGGATTCAAATGGACTTTTAGGTATGAAACCGAGGAGAGACTACAATGATGGTAACCCCGTTGCAAAGCTGCTTGTGTGCTGAAGAAGCCCAGCACTAGCTTTCCCTGCTGCTCCTTCTGCCGTGTGAGCAGATGCCACTGTTCATTCTGTGCTGTGTTGCTGCCAGCAGGGAGCAGGCTCTGGACGGATTCTATTCAAATGCTTTTCCTGTATGAGTGTTAGCAGTGAAAGCAACGATGGAGGCACCAATGTAAAGGGGATTGTGTGCTGAACAGGTCCAGCACCAGCTTTCAATCCTGGCTCTTCTGCTGTGGGAGCAGAGGCCAAACGTTCGTGCTGTACTCACTGTGCTGCTGGGCAGCTGAGAGACACCACCTGAGAATTTGGATTCAAATGGACTTTTAGGTATGAAGCCGAGGAGAGACTGCAATGATGGTGACCCCGTTGCAAAGCTACTTGTGTGCTGAAGAATCAGAGCACTAGCTTTCCCTGCTGCTCCTTCTGCCGTGTGAGCAGATGCCACTGTTCATTCTGTGCTGACTGTGTTGCTGCGCAGCAGAGAGCAGCCTCTGGACTGATTCCATTCAAATGCTTTTCCTGTATGAAAGTGAGCAGTGAAAGCAACGATGGAGGCACCAATGTAAAGGGGATTGTGTGCTGAACAGGTCCAGCACCAGCTTTCAATCCTGGCTCTTCTGCTGTGGGAGCAGAGGCCAAACGTTCTTGCAGTACTCACTGTGCTGCTGGGCAGCTGAGACCGCTTGAGAATTTGGATTCAAATGGACTTTTAGGTATGAAACCGAGGAGAGACTGCAATGATGGTGACCCCGTTGCAAAGCTGCTTGTGTGCTGAAGAAACAGAGCACTAGCTTTCCCTGCTGCTCCTTCTGCCGTGTGAGCAGATGCCACTGTTCATTCTGTGCTGACTGTGTTGCTGCGCAGCAGAGAGCAGCCTCTGGACTGATTCCATTCAAATGCTTTTCCTGTATGAAAGTGAGCAGTGAAAGCAACGATGAATGCACCAATGTAAAAGGGATTGTGTGCTGAACAGGTCCAGCACCAGCTTTGAATCCTGGCTCTTCTGCGGTGGGAGCAGAGGCCAAACGTTCGTGCTGTACTAACTGTGCTGCTGGGCAGCTGAGAGACACCACCTGAGAATTTAGATTCAAATGGACTTTTAGGTATGAAACCGAGGAGAGACTGCAATGATGGTGACCCCGTTGCAAAGCTGCTTGTGTGCTGAAGAAGCAGAGCACTAGCTTTCCCTGCTGCTCCTTCTGCCGTGTGAGCAGATGCCACTGTTCATTCTGTGCTGTGTTGCTGCCAGCAGGGAGCAGGCTCTGGACGGATTCTATTCAAATGCTTTTCCTGTATGAGTGTTAGCAGTGAAAGCAACGATGGAGGCACCAATGTAAAGGGGATTGTGTGCTGAACAGGTCCAGCACCAGCTTTCAATCCTGGCTCTTCTGCTGTGGGAGCAGAGGCCAAACGTTCGTGCTGTACTAACTGTGCTGCTGGGCAGCTGAGAGACACCACCTGAGCTCTTCTGCTCTCCTGCTGAGGCCAAACGTTCCTGCTGTACTCACTGTGCTGCTGGGCAGCTGAGCGACACCACCTGAGAATTCGGATTCAAATGGACTTTTAGGTATGAAGCCGAGGAGAGACTGCAATGATGGTGACCCCGTTGCAAAGCTACTTGTGTGCTGAAGAAGCAGAGCACTAGCTTTCCCTGCTGCTCCTTCTGCCGTGTGAGCAGATGCCACTGTTCATTCTGTGCTGACTGTGTTGCTGCGCAGCAGAGAGCAGCCTCTGGACTGATTCCATTCAAATGCTTTTCCTGTATGAAAGTGAGCAGTAAAGCAACGATGAATGCACCAATGTAAAAGGGATTGTGTGCTGAACAGGTCCAGCACCAGCTTTCAATCCTGGCTCTTCTGGTGTGGGAGCAGCGGCCAAACGTTCGTGCTGTACTAACTGTGCTGCTGGGCAGCTGAGAGACACCACCTGAGAATTTAGATTCAAATGGACTTTTAGGTATGAAACCGAGGAGAGACTGCAATGATGGTGACCCCGTTGCAAAGCTGCTTGTGTGCTGAAGAAGCAGAGCACTAGCTTTCCCTGCTGCTCCTTCTGCCGTGTGAGCAGATGCCACTGTTCATTCTGTGCTGACTGTGTTGCTGCGCAGCAGAGAGCAGGCTCTGGACTGATTCTATTCAAATGCTTTTCCTGTGCGAGTGTTAGCAGTGAAAGCAAGAATGGATGCACCAATGTAAAGGGGATTGTGTGCTGAACAGGTCCAGCACCAGCTTTCAATCCTTGCTCTTCTGCTGTGGGAGCAGAGGCCAAACCTTCTTGCAGTACTCACTGTGCTGCTGGGCAGCTGAGACCGCTTGAGAATTTGGATTCAAATGGACTTTTAGGTATGAAACCGAGGAGAGACTGCAATGATGGTGACCCCGTTGCAAAGCTGCTTGTGTGCTGAAGAAGCAGAGCACTAGCTTTCCCTGCTGCTCCTTCTGCCGTGTGAGCAGATGCCACTGTTCATTCTCTGCTGACTGTGTTGCTGCGCAGCAGAGAGCAGCCTCTGGACTGATTCCATTCAAATGCTTTTCCTGTATGAAAGTGAGCAGTGAAAGCAACGATGAATGCACCAATGTAAAAGGGATTGTGTGCTGAACAGTTCCAGCACCAGCTTTCAATCCTGGCTCTTCTGCTGTGGGAGCAGAGGCCAAACGTTCGTGCTGTACTAACTGTGCTGCTGGGCAGCTGAGAGACACCACCTGAGCTCTTCTGCTCTCCTGCTGAGGCCAAACGTTCGTGCTGTACTCACTGGCGGCTGGGCAGCTGAGAGACACCACCTGAGAATTTGGATTCAAATGGACTTTTAGGTATGAAACCGAGGAGAGACTACAATGATGGTAACCCCGTTGCAAAGCTGCTTGTGTGCTGAAGAAGCCCAGCACTAGCTTTCCCTTCTGGTCCTTCTGCCGTGTGAGCAGATGCCACTGTTCATTCTGTGCTGTGTTGCTGCCAGCAGGGAGCAGGCTCTGGACGGATTCTATTCAAATGCTTTTCCTGTATGAGTGTTAGCAGTGAAAGCAACGATGGAGGCACCAATGTAAAGGGGATTGTGTGCTGAACAGGTCCAGCACCAGCTTTCAATCCTGGCTCTTCTGCTGTGGGAGCAGAGGCCAAACGTTCGTGCTGTACTCACTGTGCTGCTGGGCAGCTGAGAGACACCACCTGAGAATTTGGATTCAAATGGACTTTTAGGTATGAAGCCGAGGAGAGACTGCAATGATGGTGACCCCGTTGCAAAGCTACTTGTGTGCTGAAGAAGCAGAGCACTAGCTTTCCCTGCTGCTCCTTCTGCCGTGTGAGCAGATGCCACTGTTCATTCTGTGCTGACTGTGTTGCTGCGCAGCAGAGAGCAGCCTCTGGACTGATTCCATTCAAATGCTTTTCCTGTATGAAAGTGAGCAGTGAAAGCAACGATGGAGGCACCAATGTAAAGGGGATTGTGTGCTGAACAGGTCCAGCACCAGCTTTCAATCCTGGCTCTTCTGCTGTGGGAGCAGAGGCCAAACGTTCGTGCTGTACTAACTGTGCTGCTGGGCAGCTGAGAGACACCACCTGAGAATTTGGATTCAAATGGACTTTTAGGTATGAAGCCGAGGAGAGACTGCAATGATGGTGACCCCGTTGCAAAGCTGCTTGTGTGCTGAAGAAGCAGAGCACTAGCTTTCCCTGCTGCTCCTTCTGCCGTGTGAGCAGATGCCACTGTTCATTCTGTGATGACTGTGTTGCTGCCAGCAGAGAGCAGGCTCTGGACTGATTCTATTCAAATGCTTTTCCTGTACGAGTGTTAGCAGTGAAAGCAACGATGGATGCACCAATGTAAAGGGGATTGTGTGCTGAACAGGTCCAGCACCAGCTTTGAATCCTGGCTCTTCTGCTGTGGGAGCAGAGGCCAAACGTTCGTGCTGTACTAACTGTGCTGCTGGGCAGCTGAGAGACACCACCTGAGAATTTAGATTCAAATGGACTTTTAGGTATGAAACCGAGGAGAGACTGCAATGATGGTGACCCCGTTGCAAAGCTGCTTGTGTGCTGAAGAAGCAGAGCACTAGCTTTCCCTGCTGCTCCTTCTGCCGTGTGAGCAGATGCCACTGTTCATTCTGTGCTGTGTTGCTGCCAGCAGGGAGCAGGCTCTGGACGGATTCTATTCAAATGCTTTTCCTGTATGAGTGTTAGCAGTGAAAGCAACGATGGAGGCACCAATGTAAAGGGGATTGTGTGCTGAACAGGTCCAGCACCAGCTTTCAATCCTGGCTCTTCTGCTGTGGGAGCAGAGGCCAAACGTTCGTGCTGTACTAACTGTGCTGCTGGGCAGCTGAGAGACACCACCTGAGCTCTTCTGCTCTCCTGCTGAGGCCAAACGTTCCTGCTGTACTCACTGTGCTGCTGGGCAGCTGAGCGACACCACCTGAGAATTCGGATTCAAATGGACTTTTAGGTATGAAGCCGAGGAGAGACTGCAATGATGGTGACCCCGTTGCAAAGCTACTTGTGTGCTGAAGAAGCAGAGCACTAGCTTTCCCTGCTGCTCCTTCTGCCGTGTGAGCAGATGCCACTGTTCATTCTGTGCTGACTGTGTTGCTGCGCAGCAGAGAGCAGCCTCTGGACTGATTCCATTCAAATGCTTTTCCTGTATGAAAGTGAGCAGTAAAGCAACGATGAATGCACCAATGTAAAAGGGATTGTGTGCTGAACAGGTCCAGCACCAGCTTTCAATCCTGGCTCTTCTGGTGTGGGAGCAGCGGCCAAACGTTCGTGCTGTACTAACTGTGCTGCTGGGCAGCTGAGAGACACCACCTGAGAATTTAGATTCAAATGGACTTTTAGGTATGAAACCGAGGAGAGACTGCAATGATGGTGACCCCGTTGCAAAGCTGCTTGTGTGCTGAAGAAGCAGAGCACTAGCTTTCCCTGCTGCTCCTTCTGCCGTGTGAGCAGATGCCACTGTTCATTCTGTGCTGACTGTGTTGCTGCGCAGCAGAGAGCAGGCTCTGGACTGATTCTATTCAAATGCTTTTCCTGTGCGAGTGTTAGCAGTGAAAGCAAGAATGGATGCACCAATGTAAAGGGGATTGTGTGCTGAACAGGTCCAGCACCAGCTTTCAATCCTTGCTCTTCTGCTGTGGGAGCAGAGGCCAAACCTTCTTGCAGTACTCACTGTGCTGCTGGGCAGCTGAGACCGCTTGAGAATTTGGATTCAAATGGACTTTTAGGTATGAAACCGAGGAGAGACTGCAATGATGGTGACCCCGTTGCAAAGCTGCTTGTGTGCTGAAGAAGCAGAGCACTAGCTTTCCCTGCTGCTCCTTCTGCCGTGTGAGCAGATGCCACTGTTCATTCTCTGCTGACTGTGTTGCTGCGCAGCAGAGAGCAGCCTCTGGACTGATTCCATTCAAATGCTTTTCCTGTATGAAAGTGAGCAGTGAAAGCAACGATGAATGCACCAATGTAAAAGGGATTGTGTGCTGAACAGTTCCAGCACCAGCTTTCAATCCTGGCTCTTCTGCTGTGGGAGCAGAGGCCAAACGTTCGTGCTGTACTAACTGTGCTGCTGGGCAGCTGAGAGACACCACCTGAGCTCTTCTGCTCTCCTGCTGAGGCCAAACGTTCGTGCTGTACTCACTGGCGGCTGGGCAGCTGAGAGACACCACCTGAGAATTTGGATTCAAATGGACTTTTAGGTATGAAACCGAGGAGAGACTACAATGATGGTAACCCCGTTGCAAAGCTGCTTGTGTGCTGAAGAAGCCCAGCACTAGCTTTCCCTTCTGGTCCTTCTGCCGTGTGAGCAGATGCCACTGTTCATTCTGTGCTGTGTTGCTGCCAGCAGGGAGCAGGCTCTGGACGGATTCTATTCAAATGCTTTTCCTGTATGAGTGTTAGCAGTGAAAGCAACGATGGAGGCACCAATGTAAAGGGGATTGTGTGCTGAACAGGTCCAGCACCAGCTTTCAATCCTGGCTCTTCTGCTGTGGGAGCAGAGGCCAAACGTTCGTGCTGTACTCACTGTGCTGCTGGGCAGCTGAGAGACACCACCTGAGAATTTGGATTCAAATGGACTTTTAGGTATGAAGCCGAGGAGAGACTGCAATGATGGTGACCCCGTTGCAAAGCTACTTGTGTGCTGAAGAAGCAGAGCACTAGCTTTCCCTGCTGCTCCTTCTGCCGTGTGAGCAGATGCCACTGTTCATTCTGTGCTGACTGTGTTGCTGCGCAGCAGAGAGCAGCCTCTGGACTGATTCCATTCAAATGCTTTTCCTGTATGAAAGTGAGCAGTGAAAGCAACGATGGAGGCACCAATGTAAAGGGGATTGTGTGCTGAACAGGTCCAGCACCAGCTTTCAATCCTGGCTCTTCTGCTGTGGGAGCAGAGGCCAAACGTTCGTGCTGTACTAACTGTGCTGCTGGGCAGCTGAGAGACACCACCTGAGAATTTGGATTCAAATGGACTTTTAGGTATGAAGCCGAGGAGAGACTGCAATGATGGTGACCCCGTTGCAAAGCTGCTTGTGTGCTGAAGAAGCAGAGCACTAGCTTTCCCTGCTGCTCCTTCTGCCGTGTGAGCAGATGCCACTGTTCATTCTGTGATGACTGTGTTGCTGCCAGCAGAGAGCAGGCTCTGGACTGATTCTATTCAAATGCTTTTCCTGTACGAGTGTTAGCAGTGAAAGCAACGATGGATGCACCAATGTAAAGGGGATTGTGTGCTGAACAGGTCCAGCACCAGCTTTGAATCCTGGCTCTTCTGCTGTGGGAGCAGAGGCCAAACGTTCGTGCTGTACTAACTGTGCTGCTGGGCAGCTGAGAGACACCACCTGAGAATTTAGATTCAAATGGACTTTTAGGTATGAAACCGAGGAGAGACTGCAATGATGGTGACCCCGTTGCAAAGCTGCTTGTGTGCTGAAGAAGCAGAGCACTAGCTTTCCCTGCTGCTCCTTCTGCCGTGTGAGCAGATGCCACTGTTCATTCTGTGCTGTGTTGCTGCCAGCAGGGAGCAGGCTCTGGACGGATTCTATTCAAATGCTTTTCCTGTATGAGTGTTAGCAGTGAAAGCAACGATGGAGGCACCAATGTAAAGGGGATTGTGTGCTGAACAGGTCCAGCACCAGCTTTCAATCCTGGCTCTTCTGCTGTGGGAGCAGAGGCCAAACGTTCGTGCTGTACTAACTGTGCTGCTGGGCAGCTGAGAGACACCACCTGAGCTCTTCTGCTCTCCTGCTGAGGCCAAACGTTCCTGCTGTACTCACTGTGCTGCTGGGCAGCTGAGCGACACCACCTGAGAATTCGGATTCAAATGGACTTTTAGGTATGAAGCCGAGGAGAGACTGCAATGATGGTGACCCCGTTGCAAAGCTACTTGTGTGCTGAAGAAGCAGAGCACTAGCTTTCCCTGCTGCTCCTTCTGCCGTGTGAGCAGATGCCACTGTTCATTCTGTGCTGACTGTGTTGCTGCGCAGCAGAGAGCAGCCTCTGGACTGATTCCATTCAAATGCTTTTCCTGTATGAAAGTGAGCAGTAAAGCAACGATGAATGCACCAATGTAAAAGGGATTGTGTGCTGAACAGGTCCAGCACCAGCTTTCAATCCTGGCTCTTCTGGTGTGGGAGCAGCGGCCAAACGTTCGTGCTGTACTAACTGTGCTGCTGGGCAGCTGAGAGACACCACCTGAGAATTTAGATTCAAATGTACTTTTAGGTATGAAACCGAGGAGAGACTGCAATGATGGTGACCCCGTTGCAAAGCTGCTTGTGTGCTGAAGAAGCAGAGCACTAGCTTTCCCTGCTGCTCCTTCTGCCGTGTGAGCAGATGCCACTGTTCATTCTGTGCTGACTGTGTTGCTGCGCAGCAGAGAGCAGGCTCTGGACTGATTCTATTCAAATGCTTTTCCTGTGCGAGTGTTAGCAGTGAAAGCAAGAATGGATGCACCAATGTAAAGGGGATTGTGTGCTGAACAGGTCCAGCACCAGCTTTCAATCCTTGCTCTTCTGCTGTGGGAGCAGAGGCCAAACCTTCTTGCAGTACTCACTGTGCTGCTGGGCAGCTGAGTCCGCTTGAGAATTTGGATTCAAATGGACTTTTAGGTATGAAACCGAGGAGAGACTGCAATGATGGTGACCCCGTTGCAAAGCTGCTTGTGTGCTGAAGAAGCAGAGCACTAGCTTTCCCTGCTGCTCCTTCTGCCGTGTGAGCAGATGCCACTGTTCATTCTCTGCTGACTGTGTTGCTGCGCAGCAGAGAGCAGCCTCTGGACTGATTCCATTCAAATGCTTTTCCTGTATGAAAGTGAGCAGTGAAAGCAACGATGAATGCACCAATGTAAAAGGGATTGTGTGCTGAACAGTTCCAGCACCAGCTTTCAATCCTGGCTCTTCTGCTGTGGGAGCAGAGGCCAAACGTTCGTGCTGTACTAACTGTGCTGCTGGGCAGCTGAGAGACACCACCTGAGCTCTTCTGCTCTCCTGCTGAGGCCAAACGTTCGTGCTGTACTCACTGGCGGCTGGGCAGCTGAGAGACACCACCTGAGAATTTGGATTCAAATGGACTTTTAGGTATGAAACCGAGGAGAGACTACAATGATGGTAACCCCGTTGCAAAGCTGCTTGTGTGCTGAAGAAGCCCAGCACTAGCTTTCCCTTCTGGTCCTTCTGCCGTGTGAGCAGATGCCACTGTTCATTCTGTGCTGTGTTGCTGCCAGCAGGGAGCAGGCTCTGGACGGATTCTATTCAAATGCTTTTCCTGTATGAGTGTTAGCAGTGAAAGCAACGATGGAGGCACCAATGTAAAGGGGATTGTGTGCTGAACAGGTCCAGCACCAGCTTTCAATCCTGGCTCTTCTGCTGTGGGAGCAGAGGCCAAACGTTCGTGCTGTACTCACTGTGCTGCTGGGCAGCTGAGAGACACCACCTGAGAATTTGGATTCAAATGGACTTTTAGGTATGAAGCCGAGGAGAGACTGCAATGATGGTGACCCCGTTGCAAAGCTACTTGTGTGCTGAAGAAGCAGAGCACTAGCTTTCCCTGCTGCTCCTTCTGCCGTGTGAGCAGATGCCACTGTTCATTCTGTGCTGACTGTGTTGCTGCGCAGCAGAGAGCAGCCTCTGGACTGATTCCATTCAAATGCTTTTCCTGTATGAAAGTGAGCAGTGAAAGCAACGATGGAGGCACCAATGTAAAGGGGATTGTGTGCTGAACAGGTCCAGCACCAGCTTTCAATCCTGGCTCTTCTGCTGTGGGAGCAGAGGCCAAACGTTCGTGCTGTACTAACTGTGCTGCTGGGCAGCTGAGAGACACCACCTGAGAATTTGGATTCAAATGGACTTTTAGGTATGAAGCCGAGGAGAGACTGCAATGATGGTGACCCCGTTGCAAAGCTGCTTGTGTGCTGAAGAAGCAGAGCACTAGCTTTCCCTGCTGCTCCTTCTGCCGTGTGAGCAGATGCCACTGTTCATTCTGTGATGACTGTGTTGCTGCCAGCAGAGAGCAGGCTCTGGACTGATTCTATTCAAATGCTTTTCCTGTACGAGTGTTAGCAGTGAAAGCAACGATGGATGCACCAATGTAAAGGGGATTGTGTGCTGAACAGGTCCAGCACCAGCTTTGAATCCTGGCTCTTCTGCTGTGGGAGCAGAGGCCAAACGTTCGTGCTGTACTAACTGTGCTGCTGGGCAGCTGAGAGACACCACCTGAGAATTTAGATTCAAATGGACTTTTAGGTATGAAACCGAGGAGAGACTGCAATGATGGTGACCCCGTTGCAAAGCTGCTTGTGTGCTGAAGAAGCAGAGCACTAGCTTTCCCTGCTGCTCCTTCTGCCGTGTGAGCAGATGCCACTGTTCATTCTGTGCTGTGTTGCTGCCAGCAGGGAGCAGGCTCTGGACGGATTCTATTCAAATGCTTTTCCTGTATGAGTGTTAGCAGTGAAAGCAACGATGGAGGCACCAATGTAAAGGGGATTGTGTGCTGAACAGGTCCAGCACCAGCTTTCAATCCTGGCTCTTCTGCTGTGGGAGCAGAGGCCAAACGTTCGTGCTGTACTAACTGTGCTGCTGGGCAGCTGAGAGACACCACCTGAGCTCTTCTGCTCTCCTGCTGAGGCCAAACGTTCCTGCTGTACTCACTGTGCTGCTGGGCAGCTGAGCGACACCACCTGAGAATTCGGATTCAAATGGACTTTTAGGTATGAAGCCGAGGAGAGACTGCAATGATGGTGACCCCGTTGCAAAGCTACTTGTGTGCTGAAGAAGCAGAGCACTAGCTTTCCCTGCTGCTCCTTCTGCCGTGTGAGCAGATGCCACTGTTCATTCTGTGCTGACTGTGTTGCTGCGCAGCAGAGAGCAGCCTCTGGACTGATTCCATTCAAATGCTTTTCCTGTATGAAAGTGAGCAGTAAAGCAACGATGAATGCACCAATGTAAAAGGGATTGTGTGCTGAACAGGTCCAGCACCAGCTTTCAATCCTGGCTCTTCTGGTGTGGGAGCAGCGGCCAAACGTTCGTGCTGTACTAACTGTGCTGCTGGGCAGCTGAGAGACACCACCTGAGAATTTAGATTCAAATGGACTTTTAGGTATGAAACCGAGGAGAGACTGCAATGATGGTGACCCCGTTGCAAAGCTGCTTGTGTGCTGAAGAAGCAGAGCACTAGCTTTCCCTGCTGCTCCTTCTGCCGTGTGAGCAGATGCCACTGTTCATTCTGTGCTGACTGTGTTGCTGCGCAGCAGAGAGCAGGCTCTGGACTGATTCTATTCAAATGCTTTTCCTGTGCGAGTGTTAGCAGTGAAAGCAAGAATGGATGCACCAATGTAAAGGGGATTGTGTGCTGAACAGGTCCAGCACCAGCTTTCAATCCTTGCTCTTCTGCTGTGGGAGCAGAGGCCAAACCTTCTTGCAGTACTCACTGTGCTGCTGGGCAGCTGAGTCCGCTTGAGAATTTGGATTCAAATGGACTTTTAGGTATGAAACCGAGGAGAGACTGCAATGATGGTGACCCCGTTGCAAAGCTGCTTGTGTGCTGAAGAAGCAGAGCACTAGCTTTCCCTGCTGCTCCTTCTGCCGTGTGAGCAGATGCCACTGTTCATTCTCTGCTGACTGTGTTGCTGCGCAGCAGAGAGCAGCCTCTGGACTGATTCCATTCAAATGCTTTTCCTGTATGAAAGTGAGCAGTGAAAGCAACGATGAATGCACCAATGTAAAAGGGATTGTGTGCTGAACAGTTCCAGCACCAGCTTTCAATCCTGGCTCTTCTGCTGTGGGAGCAGAGGCCAAACGTTCGTGCTGTACTAACTGTGCTGCTGGGCAGCTGAGAGACACCACCTGAGCTCTTCTGCTCTCCTGCTGAGGCCAAACGTTCGTGCTGTACTCACTGGCGGCTGGGCAGCTGAGAGACACCACCTGAGAATTTGGATTCAAATGGACTTTTAGGTATGAAACCGAGGAGAGACTACAATGATGGTAACCCCGTTGCAAAGCTGCTTGTGTGCTGAAGAAGCCCAGCACTAGCTTTCCCTTCTGGTCCTTCTGCCGTGTGAGCAGATGCCACTGTTCATTCTGTGCTGTGTTGCTGCCAGCAGGGAGCAGGCTCTGGACGGATTCTATTCAAATGCTTTTCCTGTATGAGTGTTAGCAGTGAAAGCAACGATGGAGGCACCAATGTAAAGGGGATTGTGTGCTGAACAGGTCCAGCACCAGCTTTCAATCCTGGCTCTTCTGCTGTGGGAGCAGAGGCCAAACGTTCGTGCTGTACTCACTGTGCTGCTGGGCAGCTGAGAGACACCACCTGAGAATTTGGATTCAAATGGACTTTTAGGTATGAAGCCGAGGAGAGACTGCAATGATGGTGACCCCGTTGCAAAGCTACTTGTGTGCTGAAGAAGCAGAGCACTAGCTTTCCCTGCTGCTCCTTCTGCCGTGTGAGCAGATGCCACTGTTCATTCTGTGCTGACTGTGTTGCTGCGCAGCAGAGAGCAGCCTCTGGACTGATTCCATTCAAATGCTTTTCCTGTATGAAAGTGAGCAGTGAAAGCAACGATGGAGGCACCAATGTAAAGGGGATTGTGTGCTGAACAGGTCCAGCACCAGCTTTCAATCCTGGCTCTTCTGCTGTGGGAGCAGAGGCCAAACGTTCGTGCTGTACTAACTGTGCTGCTGGGCAGCTGAGAGACACCACCTGAGAATTTGGATTCAAATGGACTTTTAGGTATGAAGCCGAGGAGAGACTGCAATGATGGTGACCCCGTTGCAAAGCTGCTTGTGTGCTGAAGAAGCAGAGCACTAGCTTTCCCTGCTGCTCCTTCTGCCGTGTGAGCAGATGCCACTGTTCATTCTGTGATGACTGTGTTGCTGCCAGCAGAGAGCAGGCTCTGGACTGATTCTATTCAAATGCTTTTCCTGTACGAGTGTTAGCAGTGAAAGCAACGATGGATGCACCAATGTAAAGGGGATTGTGTGCTGAACAGGTCCAGCACCAGCTTTGAATCCTGGCTCTTCTGCTGTGGGAGCAGAGGCCAAACGTTCGTGCTGTACTAACTGTGCTGCTGGGCAGCTGAGAGACACCACCTGAGAATTTAGATTCAAATGGACTTTTAGGTATGAAACCGAGGAGAGACTGCAATGATGGTGACCCCGTTGCAAAGCTGCTTGTGTGCTGAAGAAGCAGAGCACTAGCTTTCCCTGCTGCTCCTTCTGCCGTGTGAGCAGATGCCACTGTTCATTCTGTGCTGTGTTGCTGCCAGCAGGGAGCAGGCTCTGGACGGATTCTATTCAAATGCTTTTCCTGTATGAGTGTTAGCAGTGAAAGCAACGATGGAGGCACCAATGTAAAGGGGATTGTGTGCTGAACAGGTCCAGCACCAGCTTTCAATCCTGGCTCTTCTGCTGTGGGAGCAGAGGCCAAACGTTCGTGCTGTACTAACTGTGCTGCTGGGCAGCTGAGAGACACCACCTGAGCTCTTCTGCTCTCCTGCTGAGGCCAAACGTTCCTGCTGTACTCACTGTGCTGCTGGGCAGCTGAGCGACACCACCTGAGAATTCGGATTCAAATGGACTTTTAGGTATGAAGCCGAGGAGAGACTGCAATGATGGTGACCCCGTTGCAAAGCTACTTGTGTGCTGAAGAAGCAGAGCACTAGCTTTCCCTGCTGCTCCTTCTGCCGTGTGAGCAGATGCCACTGTTCATTCTGTGCTGACTGTGTTGCTGCGCAGCAGAGAGCAGCCTCTGGACTGATTCCATTCAAATGCTTTTCCTGTATGAAAGTGAGCAGTAAAGCAACGATGAATGCACCAATGTAAAAGGGATTGTGTGCTGAACAGGTCCAGCACCAGCTTTCAATCCTGGCTCTTCTGGTGTGGGAGCAGCGGCCAAACGTTCGTGCTGTACTAACTGTGCTGCTGGGCAGCTGAGAGACACCACCTGAGAATTTAGATTCAAATGGACTTTTAGGTATGAAACCGAGGAGAGACTGCAATGATGGTGACCCCGTTGCAAAGCTGCTTGTGTGCTGAAGAAGCAGAGCACTAGCTTTCCCTGCTGCTCCTTCTGCCGTGTGAGCAGATGCCACTGTTCATTCTGTGCTGACTGTGTTGCTGCGCAGCAGAGAGCAGGCTCTGGACTGATTCTATTCAAATGCTTTTCCTGTGCGAGTGTTAGCAGTGAAAGCAAGAATGGATGCACCAATGTAAAGGGGATTGTGTGCTGAACAGGTCCAGCACCAGCTTTCAATCCTTGCTCTTCTGCTGTGGGAGCAGAGGCCAAACCTTCTTGCAGTACTCACTGTGCTGCTGGGCAGCTGAGACCGCTTGAGAATTTGGATTCAAATGGACTTTTAGGTATGAAACCGAGGAGAGACTGCAATGATGGTGACCCCGTTGCAAAGCTGCTTGTGTGCTGAAGAAGCAGAGCACTAGCTTTCCCTGCTGCTCCTTCTGCCGTGTGAGCAGATGCCACTGTTCATTCTCTGCTGACTGTGTTGCTGCGCAGCAGAGAGCAGCCTCTGGACTGATTCCATTCAAATGCTTTTCCTGTATGAAAGTGAGCAGTGAAAGCAACGATGAATGCACCAATGTAAAAGGGATTGTGTGCTGAACAGTTCCAGCACCAGCTTTCAATCCTGGCTCTTCTGCTGTGGGAGCAGAGGCCAAACGTTCGTGCTGTACTAACTGTGCTGCTGGGCAGCTGAGAGACACCACCTGAGCTCTTCTGCTCTCCTGCTGAGGCCAAACGTTCGTGCTGTACTCACTGGCGGCTGGGCAGCTGAGAGACACCACCTGAGAATTTGGATTCAAATGGACTTTTAGGTATGAAACCGAGGAGAGACTACAATGATGGTAACCCCGTTGCAAAGCTGCTTGTGTGCTGAAGAAGCCCAGCACTAGCTTTCCCTGCTGGTCCTTCTGCCGTGTGAGCAGATGCCACTGTTCATTCTGTGCTGTGTTGCTGCCAGCAGGGAGCAGGCTCTGGACGGATTCTATTCAAATGCTTTTCCTGTATGAGTGTTAGCAGTGAAAGCAACGATGGAGGCACCAATGTAAAGGGGATTGTGTGCTGAACAGGTCCAGCACCAGCTTTCAATCCTGGCTCTTCTGCTGTGGGAGCAGAGGCCAAACGTTCGTGCTGTACTCACTGTGCTGCTGGGCAGCTGAGAGACACCACCTGAGAATTTGGATTCAAATGGACTTTTAGGTATGAAGCCGAGGAGAGACTGCAATGATGGTGACCCCGTTGCAAAGCTACTTGTGTGCTGAAGAAGCAGAGCACTAGCTTTCCCTGCTGCTCCTTCTGCCGTGTGAGCAGATGCCACTGTTCATTCTGTGCTGACTGTGTTGCTGCGCAGCAGAGAGCAGCCTCTGGACTGATTCCATTCAAATGCTTTTCCTGTATGAAAGTGAGCAGTGAAAGCAACGATGGAGGCACCAATGTAAAGGGGATTGTGTGCTGAACAGGTCCAGCACCAGCTTTCAATCCTGGCTCTTCTGCTGTGGGAGCAGAGGCCAAACGTTCGTGCTGTACTAACTGTGCTGCTGGGCAGCTGAGAGACACCACCTGAGAATTTGGATTCAAATGGACTTTTAGGTATGAAGCCGAGGAGAGACTGCAATGATGGTGACCCCGTTGCAAAGCTGCTTGTGTGCTGAAGAAGCAGAGCACTAGCTTTCCCTGCTGCTCCTTCTGCCGTGTGAGCAGATGCCACTGTTCATTCTGTGATGACTGTGTTGCTGCCAGCAGAGAGCAGGCTCTGGACTGATTCTATTCAAATGCTTTTCCTGTACGAGTGTTAGCAGTGAAAGCAACGATGGATGCACCAATGTAAAGGGGATTGTGTGCTGAACAGGTCCAGCACCAGCTTTCAATCCTTGCTCTTCTGCTGTGGGAGCAGAGGCCAAACGTTCTTGCAGTACTCACTGTGCTGCTGGGCAGCTGAGACCGCTTGAGAATTTGGATTCAAATGGACTTTTAGGTATGAAACCGAGGAGAGACTGCAATGATGGTGACCCCGTTGCAAAGCTACTTGTGTGCTGAAGAAGCAGAGCACTAGCTTTCCCTGCTGCTCCTTCTGCCGTGTGAGCAGATGCCACTGTTCATTCTGTGCTGACTGTGTTGCTGCGCAGCAGAGAGCAGCCTCTGGACTGATTCCATTCAAATGCTTTTCCTGTATGAAAGTGAGCAGTGAAAGCAACGATGGAGGCACCAATGTAAAGGGGATTGTGTGCTGAACAGGTCCAGCACCAGCTTTCAATCCTTGCTCTTCTGCTGTGGGAGCAGAGGCCAAACGTTCGTGCTGTACTAACTGTGCTGCTGGGCAGCTGAGAGACACCACCTGAGAATTTGGATTCAAATGGACTTTTAGGTATGAAACCGAGGAGAGACTGCAATGATGGTGACCCCGTTGCAAAGCTACTTGTGTGCTGAAGAAGCAGAGCACTAGCTTTCCCTGCTGCTCCTTCTGCCGTGTGAGCAGATGCCACTGTTCATTCTGTGCTGACTGTGTTGCTGCGCAGCAGAGAGCAGCCTCTGGACTGATTCTATTCAAATGCTTTTCCTGTACGAGTGTTAGCAGTGAAAGCAACGATGGATGCACCAATGTAAAGGGGATTGTGTGCTGAACAGGTCCAGCACCAGCTTTCAATCCTTGCTCTTCTGCTGTGGGAGCAGAGGCCAAACGTTCTTGCAGTACTCACTGTGCTGCTGGGCAGCTGAGACCGCTTGAGAATTTGGATTCAAATGGACTTTTAGGTATGAAACCGAGGAGAGACTGCAATGATGGTGACCCCGTTGCAAAGCTGCTTGTGTGCTGAAGAAACAGAGCACTAGCTTTCCCTGCTGCTCCTTCTGCCGTGTGAGCAGATGCCACTGTTCATTCTGTGCTGACTGTGTTGCTGCGCAGCAGAGAGCAGGCTCTGGACTGATTCCATTCAAATGCTTTTCCTGTATGAAAGTGAGCAGTGAAAGCAACGATGAATGCACCAATGTAAAAGGGATTGTGTGCTGAACAGGTCCAGCACCAGCTTTGAATCCTGGCTCTTCTGCTGTGGGAGCAGAGGCCAAACGTTCGTGCTGTACTAACTGTGCTGCTGGGCAGCTGAGAGACACCACCTGAGAATTTAGATTCAAATGGACTTTTAGGTATGAAACCGAGGAGAGACTGCAATGATGGTGACCCCGTTGCAAAGCTGCTTGTGTGCTGAAGAAGCAGAGCACTAGCTTTCCCTGCTGCTCCTTCTGCCGTGTGAGCAGATGCCACTGTTCATTCTGTGCTGTGTTGCTGCCAGCAGGGAGCAGGCTCTGGACGGATTCTATTCAAATGCTTTTCCTGTATGAGTGTTAGCAGTGAAAGCAACGATGGAGGCACCAATGTAAAGGGGATTGTGTGCTGAACAGGTCCAGCACCAGCTTTCAATCCTGGCTCTTCTGCTGTGGGAGCAGAGGCCAAACGTTCGTGCTGTACTAACTGTGCTGCTGGGCAGCTGAGAGACACCACCTGAGCTCTTCTGCTCTCCTGCTGAGGCCAAACGTTCCTGCTGTACTCACTGTGCTGCTGGGCAGCTGAGCGACACCACCTGAGAATTCGGATTCAAATGGACTTTTAGGTATGAAGCCGAGGAGAGACTGCAATGATGGTGACCCCGTTGCAAAGCTACTTGTGTGCTGAAGAAGCAGAGCACTAGCTTTCCCTGCTGCTCCTTCTGCCGTGTGAGCAGATGCCACTGTTCATTCTGTGCTGACTGTGTTGCTGCGCAGCAGAGAGCAGCCTCTGGACTGATTCCATTCAAATGCTATTCCTGTATGAAAGTGAGCAGTAAAGCAACGATGAATGCACCAATGTAAAAGGGATTGTGTGCTGAACAGGTCCAGCACCAGCTTTCAATCCTGGCTCTTCTGCTGTGGGAGCAGAGGCCAAACGTTCGTGCTGTACTAACTGTGCTGCTGGGCAGCTGAGAGACACCACCTGAGAATTTGGATTCAAATGGACTTTTAGGTATGAAACCGAGGAGAGACTGCAATGATGGTGACCCCGTTGCAAAGCTGCTTGTGTGCTGAAGAAGCAGAGCACTAGCTTTCCCTGCTGCTCCTTCTGCCGTGTGAGCAGATGCCACTGTTCATTCTGTGCTGACTGTGTTGCTGCGCAGCAGAGAGCAGCCTCTGGACTGATTCCATTCAAATGCTTTTCCTGTATGAAAGTGAGCAGTGAAAGCAACGATGGAGGCACCAATGTAAAGGGGATTGTGTGCTGAACAGGTCCAGCACCAGCTTTCAATCCTGGCTCTTCTGCTGTGGGAGCAGAGGCCAAACGTTCGTGCTGTACTAACTGTGCTGCTGGGCAGCTGAGAGACACCACCTGAGAATTTGGATTCAAATGGACTTTTAGGTATGAAGCCGAGGAGAGACTGCAATGATGGTGACCCCGTTGCAAAGCTGCTTGTGTGCTGAAGAAGCAGAGCACTAGCTTTCCCTGCTGCTCCTTCTGCCGTGTGAGCAGATGCCACTGTTCATTCTGTGATGACTGTGTTGCTGCCAGCAGAGAGCAGGCTCTGGACTGATTCTATTCAAATGCTTTTCCTGTACGAGTGTTAGCAGTGAAAGCAACGATGGATGCACCAATGTAAAGGGGATTGTGTGCTGAACAGGTCCAGCACCAGCTTTCAATCCTTGCTCTTCTGCTGTGGGAGCAGAGGCCAAACGTTCTTGCAGTACTCACTGTGCTGCTGGGCAGCTGAGACCGCTTGAGAATTTGGATTCAAATGGACTTTTAGGTATGAAACCGAGGAGAGACTGCAATGATGGTGACCCCGTTGCAAAGCTGCTTGTGTGCTGAAGAAACAGAGCACTAGCTTTCCCTGCTGCTCCTTCTGCCGTGTGAGCAGATGCCACTGTTCATTCTGTGCTGACTGTGTTGCTGCGCAGCAGAGAGCAGGCTCTGGACTGATTCCATTCAAATGCTTTTCCTGTATGAAAGTGAGCAGTGAAAGCAACGATGAATGCACCAATGTAAAAGGGATTGTGTGCTGAACAGGTCCAGCACCAGCTTTGAATCCTGGCTCTTCTGCTGTGGGAGCAGAGGCCAAACGTTCGTGCTGTACTAACTGTGCTGCTGGGCAGCTGAGAGACACCACCTGAGAATTTAGATTCAAATGGACTTTTAGGTATGAAACCGAGGAGAGACTGCAATGATGGTGACCCCGTTGCAAAGCTGCTTGTGTGCTGAAGAAGCAGAGCACTAGCTTTCCCTGCTGCTCCTTCTGCCGTGTGAGCAGATGCCACTGTTCATTCTGTGCTGTGTTGCTGCCAGCAGGGAGCAGGCTCTGGACGGATTCTATTCAAATGCTTTTCCTGTATGAGTGTTAGCAGTGAAAGCAACGATGGAGGCACCAATGTAAAGGGGATTGTGTGCTGAACAGGTCCAGCACCAGCTTTCAATCCTGGCTCTTCTGCTGTGGGAGCAGAGGCCAAACGTTCGTGCTGTACTAACTGTGCTGCTGGGCAGCTGAGAGACACCACCTGAGCTCTTCTGCTCTCCTGCTGAGGCCAAACGTTCCTGCTGTACTCACTGTGCTGCTGGGCAGCTGAGCGACACCACCTGAGAATTCGGATTCAAATGGACTTTTAGGTATGAAGCCGAGGAGAGACTGCAATGATGGTGACCCCGTTGCAAAGCTACTTGTGTGCTGAAGAAGCAGAGCACTAGCTTTCCCTGCTGCTCCTTCTGCCGTGTGAGCAGATGCCACTGTTCATTCTGTGCTGACTGTGTTGCTGCGCAGCAGAGAGCAGCCTCTGGACTGATTCCATTCAAATGCTATTCCTGTATGAAAGTGAGCAGTAAAGCAACGATGAATGCACCAATGTAAAAGGGATTGTGTGCTGAACAGGTCCAGCACCAGCTTTCAATCCTGGCTCTTCTGCTGTGGGAGCAGAGGCCAAACGTTCGTGCTGTACTAACTGTGCTGCTGGGCAGCTGAGAGACACCACCTGAGAATTTGGATTCAAATGGACTTTTAGGTATGAAACCGAGGAGAGACTGCAATGATGGTGACCCCGTTGCAAAGCTGCTTGTGTGCTGAAGAAGCAGAGCACTAGCTTTCCCTGCTGCTCCTTCTGCCGTGTGAGCAGATGCCACTGTTCATTCTGTGCTGACTGTGTTGCTGCGCAGCAGAGAGCAGCCTCTGGACTGATTCCATTCAAATGCTTTTCCTGTATGAAAGTGAGCAGTGAAAGCAACGATGGAGGCACCAATGTAAAGGGGATTGTGTGCTGAACAGGTCCAGCACCAGCTTTCAATCCTGGCTCTTCTGCTGTGGGAGCAGAGGCCAAACGTTCGTGCTGTACTAACTGTGCTGCTGGGCAGCTGAGAGACACCACCTGAGAATTTGGATTCAAATGGACTTTTAGGTATGAAGCCGAGGAGAGACTGCAATGATGGTGACCCCGTTGCAAAGCTGCTTGTGTGCTGAAGAAGCAGAGCACTAGCTTTCCCTGCTGCTCCTTCTGCCGTGTGAGCAGATGCCACTGTTCATTCTGTGATGACTGTGTTGCTGCCAGCAGAGAGCAGGCTCTGGACTGATTCTATTCAAATGCTTTTCCTGTACGAGTGTTAGCAGTGAAAGCAACGATGGATGCACCAATGTAAAGGGGATTGTGTGCTGAACAGGTCCAGCACCAGCTTTCAATCCTTGCTCTTCTGCTGTGGGAGCAGAGGCCAAACGTTCTTGCAGTACTCACTGTGCTGCTGGGCAGCTGAGACCGCTTGAGAATTTGGATTCAAATGGACTTTTAGGTATGAAACCGAGGAGAGACTGCAATGATGGTGACCCCGTTGCAAAGCTACTTGTGTGCTGAAGAAGCAGAGCACTAGCTTTCCCTGCTGCTCCTTCTGCCGTGTGAGCAGATGCCACTGTTCATTCTGTGCTGACTGTGTTGCTGCGCAGCAGAGAGCAGCCTCTGGACTGATTCTATTCAAATGCTTTTCCTGTACGAGTGTTAGCAGTGAAAGCAACGATGGATGCACCAATGTAAAGGGGATTGTGTGCTGAACAGGTCCAGCACCAGCTTTCAATCCTTGCTCTTCTGCTGTGGGAGCAGAGGCCAAACGTTCTTGCAGTACTCACTGTGCTGCTGGGCAGCTGAGACCGCCTGAGAATTTGGATTCAAATGGACTTTTAGGTATGAAACCGAGGAGAGACTGCAATGATGGTGACCCCGTTGCAAAGCTGCTTGTGTGCTGAAGAAACAGAGCACTAGCTTTCCCTGCTGCTCCTTCTGCCGTGTGAGCAGATGCCACTGTTCATTCTGTGCTGACTGTGTTGCTGCGCAGCAGAGAGCAGCCTCTGGACTGATTCCATTCAAATGCTTTTCCTGTATGAAAGTGAGCAGTGAAAGCAACGATGAATGCACCAATGTAAAAGGGATTGTGTGCTGAACAGGTCCAGCACCAGCTTTGAATCCTGGCTCTTCTGCTGTGGGAGCAGAGGCCAAACGTTCGTGCTGTACTAACTGTGCTGCTGGGCAGCTGAGAGACACCACCTGAGAATTTAGATTCAAATGGACTTTTAGGTATGAAACCGAGGAGAGACTGCAATGATGGTGACCCCGTTGCAAAGCTGCTTGTGTGCTGAAGAAGCAGAGCACTAGCTTTCCCTGCTGCTCCTTCTGCCGTGTGAGCAGATGCCACTGTTCATTCTGTGCTGTGTTGCTGCCAGCAGGGAGCAGGCTCTGGACGGATTCTATTCAAATGCTTTTCCTGTATGAGTGTTAGCAGTGAAAGCAACGATGGAGGCACCAATGTAAAGGGGATTGTGTGCTGAACAGGTCCAGCACCAGCTTTCAATCCTGGCTCTTCTGCTGTGGGAGCAGAGGCCAAACGTTCGTGCTGTACTAACTGTGCTGCTGGGCAGCTGAGAGACACCACCTGAGCTCTTCTGCTCTCCTGCTGAGGCCAAACGTTCCTGCTGTACTCACTGTGCTGCTGGGCAGCTGAGCGACACCACCTGAGAATTCGGATTCAAATGGACTTTTAGGTATGAAGCCGAGGAGAGACTGCAATGATGGTGACCCCGTTGCAAAGCTGCTTGTGTGCTGAAGAAGCAGAGCACTAGCTTTCCCTGCTGCTCCTTCTGCCGTGTGAGCAGATGCCACTGTTCATTCTGTGCTGACTGTGTTGCTGCGCAGCAGAGAGCAGCCTCTGGACTGATTCCATTCAAATGCTATTCCTGTATGAAAGTGAGCAGTAAAGCAACGATGAATGCACCAATGTAAAAGGGATTGTGTGCTGAACAGGTCCAGCACCAGCTTTCAATCCTGGCTCTTCTGCTGTGGGAGCAGAGGCCAAACGTTCGTGCTGTACTAACTGTGCTGCTGGGCAGCTGAGAGACACCACCTGAGAATTTGGATTCAAATGGACTTTTAGGTATGAAACCGAGGAGAGACTGCAATGATGGTGACCCCGTTGCAAAGCTGCTTGTGTGCTGAAGAAGCAGAGCACTAGCTTTCCCTGCTGCTCCTTCTGCCGTGTGAGCAGATGCCACTGTTCATTCTGTGCTGACTGTGTTGCTGCGCAGCAGAGAGCAGCCTCTGGACTGATTCCATTCAAATGCTTTTCCTGTATGAAAGTGAGCAGTGAAAGCAACGATGGAGGCACCAATGTAAAGGGGATTGTGTGCTGAACAGGTCCAGCACCAGCTTTCAATCCTGGCTCTTCTGCTGTGGGAGCAGAGGCCAAACGTTCGTGCTGTACTAACTGTGCTGCTGGGCAGCTGAGAGACACCACCTGAGAATTTGGATTCAAATGGACTTTTAGGTATGAAGCCGAGGAGAGACTGCAATGATGGTGACCCCGTTGCAAAGCTGCTTGTGTGCTGAAGAAGCAGAGCACTAGCTTTCCCTGCTGCTCCTTCTGCCGTGTGAGCAGATGCCACTGTTCATTCTGTGATGACTGTGTTGCTGCCAGCAGAGAGCAGGCTCTGGACTGATTCTATTCAAATGCTTTTCCTGTACGAGTGTTAGCAGTGAAAGCAACGATGGATGCACCAATGTAAAGGGGATTGTGTGCTGAACAGGTCCAGCACCAGCTTTCAATCCTTGCTCTTCTGCTGTGGGAGCAGAGGCCAAACGTTCTTGCAGTACTCACTGTGCTGCTGGGCAGCTGAGACCGCTTGAGAATTTGGATTCAAATGGACTTTTAGGTATGAAACCGAGGAGAGACTGCAATGATGGTGACCCCGTTGCAAAGCTACTTGTGTGCTGAAGAAGCAGAGCACTAGCTTTCCCTGCTGCTCCTTCTGCCGTGTGAGCAGATGCCACTGTTCATTCTGTGCTGACTGTGTTGCTGCGCAGCAGAGAGCAGCCTCTGGACTGATTCTATTCAAATGCTTTTCCTGTACGAGTGTTAGCAGTGAAAGCAACGATGGATGCACCAATGTAAAGGGGATTGTGTGCTGAACAGGTCCAGCACCAGCTTTCAATCCTTGCTCTTCTGCTGTGGGAGCAGAGGCCAAACGTTCTTGCAGTACTCACTGTGCTGCTGGGCAGCTGAGACCGCCTGAGAATTTGGATTCAAATGGACTTTTAGGTATGAAACCGAGGAGAGACTGCAATGATGGTGACCCCGTTGCAAAGCTGCTTGTGTGCTGAAGAAACAGAGCACTAGCTTTCCCTGCTGCTCCTTCTGCCGTGTGAGCAGATGCCACTGTTCATTCTGTGCTGACTGTGTTGCTGCGCAGCAGAGAGCAGCCTCTGGACTGATTCCATTCAAATGCTTTTCCTGTATGAAAGTGAGCAGTGAAAGCAACGATGAATGCACCAATGTAAAAGGGATTGTGTGCTGAACAGGTCCAGCACCAGCTTTGAATCCTGGCTCTTCTGCTGTGGGAGCAGAGGCCAAACGTTCGTGCTGTACTAACTGTGCTGCTGGGCAGCTGAGAGACACCACCTGAGAATTTAGATTCAAATGGACTTTTAGGTATGAAACCGAGGAGAGACTGCAATGATGGTGACCCCGTTGCAAAGCTGCTTGTGTGCTGAAGAAGCAGAGCACTAGCTTTCCCTGCTGCTCCTTCTGCCGTGTGAGCAGATGCCACTGTTCATTCTGTGCTGTGTTGCTGCCAGCAGGGAGCAGGCTCTGGACGGATTCTATTCAAATGCTTTTCCTGTATGAGTGTTAGCAGTGAAAGCAACGATGGAGGCACCAATGTAAAGGGGATTGTGTGCTGAACAGGTCCAGCACCAGCTTTCAATCCTGGCTCTTCTGCTGTGGGAGCAGAGGCCAAACGTTCGTGCTGTACTAACTGTGCTGCTGGGCAGCTGAGAGACACCACCTGAGCTCTTCTGCTCTCCTGCTGAGGCCAAACGTTCCTGCTGTACTCACTGTGCTGCTGGGCAGCTGAGCGACACCACCTGAGAATTCGGATTCAAATGGACTTTTAGGTATGAAGCCGAGGAGAGACTGCAATGATGGTGACCCCGTTGCAAAGCTACTTGTGTGCTGAAGAAGCAGAGCACTAGCTTTCCCTGCTGCTCCTTCTGCCGTGTGAGCAGATGCCACTGTTCATTCTGTGCTGACTATGTTGCTGCGCAGCAGAGAGCAGCCTCTGGACTGATTCCATTCAAATGCTATTCCTGTATGAAAGTGAGCAGTAAAGCAACGATGAATGCACCAATGTAAAAGGGATTGTGTGCTGAACAGGTCCAGCACCAGCTTTCAATCCTGGCTCTTCTGCTGTGGGAGCAGAGGCCAAACGTTCGTGCTGTACTAACTGTGCTGCTGGGCAGCTGAGAGACACCACCTGAGAATTTGGATTCAAATGGACTTTTAGGTATGAAACCGAGGAGAGACTGCAATGATGGTGACCCCGTTGCAAAGCTGCTTGTGTGCTGAAGAAGCAGAGCACTAGCTTTCCCTGCTGCTCCTTCTGCCGTGTGAGCAGATGCCACTGTTCATTCTGTGCTGACTGTGTTGCTGCGCAGCAGAGAGCAGCCTCTGGACTGATTCTATTCAAATGCTTTTCCTGTGCGAGTGTTAGCAGTGAAAGCAAGAATGGATGCACCAATGTAAAGGGGATTGTGTGCTGAACAGGTCCAGCACCAGCTTTCAATCCTTGCTCTTCTGCTGTGGGAGCAGAGGCCAAACCTTCTTGCAGTACTCACTGTGCTGCAGGGCAGCTGAGACCGCTTGAGAATTTGGATTCAAATGGACTTTTAGGTATGAAACCGAGGAGAGACTGCAATGATGGTGACCCCGTTGCAAAGCTGCTTGTGTGCTGAAGAAGCAGAGCACTAGCTTTCCCTGCTGCTCCTTCTGCCGTGTGAGCAGATGCCACTGTTCATTCTCTGCTGACTGTGTTGCTGCGCAGCAGAGAGCAGCCTCTGGACTCATTCCATTCAAATGCTTTTCCTGTATGAAAGTGAGCAGTGAAAGCAACGATGAATGCACCAATGTAAAAGGGATTGTGTGCTGAACAGGTCCAGCACCAGCTTTCAATCCTGGCTCTTCTGCTGTGGGAGCAGAGGCCAAACGTTCGTGCTGTACTAACTGTGCTGCTGGGCAGCTGAGAGACACCACCTGAGCTCTTCTGCTCTCCTGCTGAGGCCAAACGTTCGTGCTGTACTCACTGGCGGCTGGGCAGCTGAGAGACACCACCTGAGAATTTGGATTCAAATGGACTTTTAGGTATGAAACCGAGGAGAGACTACAATGATGGTAACCCCGTTGCAAAGCTGCTTGTGTGCTGAAGAAGCCCAGCACTAGCTTTCCCTGCTGGTCCTTCTGCCGTGTGAGCAGATGCCACTGTTCATTCTGTGCTGTGTTGCTGCCAGCAGGGAGCAGGCTCTGGACGGATTCTATTCAAATGCTTTTCCTGTATGAGTGTTAGCAGTGAAAGCAACGATGGAGGCACCAATGTAAAGGGGATTGTGTGCTGAACAGGTCCAGCACCAGCTTTCAATCCTGGCTCTTCTGCTGTGGGAGCAGAGGCCAAACGTTCGTGCTGTACTCACTGTGCTGCTGGGCAGCTGAGAGACACCACCTGAGAATTTGGATTCAAATGGACTTTTAGGTATGAAGCCGAGGAGAGACTGCAATGATGGTGACCCCGTTGCAAAGCTACTTGTGTGCTGAAGAAGCAGAGCACTAGCTTTCCCTGCTGCTCCTTCTGCCGTGTGAGCAGATGCCACTGTTCATTCTGTGCTGACTGTGTTGCTGCGCAGCAGAGAGCAGCCTCTGGACTGATTCCATTCAAATGCTTTTCCTGTATGAAAGTGAGCAGTGAAAGCAACGATGGAGGCACCAATGTAAAGGGGATTGTGTGCTGAACAGGTCCAGCACCAGCTTTCAATCCTGGCTCTTCTGCTGTGGGAGCAGAGGCCAAACGTTCGTGCTGTACTAACTGTGCTGCTGGGCAGCTGAGAGACACCACCTGAGAATTTGGATTCAAATGGACTTTTAGGTATGAAGCCGAGGAGAGACTGCAATGATGGTGACCCCGTTGCAAAGCTGCTTGTGTGCTGAAGAAGCAGAGCACTAGCTTTCCCTGCTGCTCCTTCTGCCGTGTGAGCAGATGCCACTGTTCATTCTGTGATGACTGTGTTGCTGCGCAGCAGAGAGCAGGCTCTGGACTGATTCTATTCAAATGCTTTTCCTGTACGAGTGTTAGCAGTGAAAGCAACGATGGATGCACCAATGTAAAGGGGATTGTGTGCTGAACAGGTCCAGCACCAGCTTTCAATCCTTGCTCTTCTGCTGTGGGAGCAGAGGCCAAACGTTCTTGCAGTACTCACTGTGCTGCTGGGCAGCTGAGACCGCTTGAGAATTTGGATTCAAATGGACTTTTAGGTATGAAACCGAGGAGAGACTGCAATGATGGTGACCCCGTTGCAAAGCTACTTGTGTGCTGAAGAAGCAGAGCACTAGCTTTCCCTGCTGCTCCTTCTGCCGTGTGAGCAGATGCCACTGTTCATTCTGTGCTGACTGTGTTGCTGCGCAGCAGAGAGCAGCCTCTGGACTGATTCCATTCAAATGCTTTTCCTGTATGAAAGTGAGCAGTGAAAGCAACGATGGAGGCACCAATGTAAAGGGGATTGTGTGCTGAACAGGTCCAGCACCAGCTTTCAATCCTTGCTCTTCTGCTGTGGGAGCAGAGGCCAAACGTTCGTGCTGTACTAACTGTGCTGCTGGGCAGCTGAGAGACACCACCTGAGAATTTGGATTCAAATGGACTTTTAGGTATGAAACCGAGGAGAGACTGCAATGATGGTGACCCCGTTGCAAAGCTGCTTGTGTGCTGAAGAAACAGAGCACTAGCTTTCCCTGCTGCTCCTTCTGCCGTGTGAGCAGATGCCACTGTTCATTCTGTGCTGACTGTGTTGCTGCGCAGCAGAGAGCAGCCTCTGGACTGATTCCATTCAAATGCTTTTCCTGTATGAAAGTGAGCAGTGAAAGCAACGATGAATGCACCAATGTAAAAGGGATTGTGTGCTGAACAGGTCCAGCACCAGCTTTGAATCCTGGCTCTTCTGCTGTGGGAGCAGAGGCCAAACGTTCGTGCTGTACTAACTGTGCTGCTGGGCAGCTGAGAGACACCACCTGAGAATTTAGATTCAAATGGACTTTTAGGTATGAAACCGAGGAGAGACTGCAATGATGGTGACCCCGTTGCAAAGCTGCTTGTGTGCTGAAGAAGCAGAGCACTAGCTTTCCCTGCTGCTCCTTCTGCCGTGTGAGCAGATGCCACTGTTCATTCTGTGCTGTGTTGCTGCCAGCAGGGAGCAGGCTCTGGACGGATTCTATTCAAATGCTTTTCCTGTATGAGTGTTAGCAGTGAAAGCAACGATGGAGGCACCAATGTAAAGGGGATTGTGTGCTGAACAGGTCCAGCACCAGCTTTCAATCCTGGCTCTTCTGCTGTGGGAGCAGAGGCCAAACGTTCGTGCTGTACTAACTGTGCTGCTGGGCAGCTGAGAGACACCACCTGAGCTCTTCTGCTCTCCTGCTGAGGCCAAACGTTCCTGCTGTACTCACTGTGCTGCTGGGCAGCTGAGCGACACCACCTGAGAATTCGGATTCAAATGGACTTTTAGGTATGAAGCCGAGGAGAGACTGCAATGATGGTGACCCCGTTGCAAAGCTACTTGTGTGCTGAAGAAGCAGAGCACTAGCTTTCCCTGCTGCTCCTTCTGCCGTGTGAGCAGATGCCACTGTTCATTCTGTGCTGACTATGTTGCTGCGCAGCAGAGAGCAGCCTCTGGACTGATTCCATTCAAATGCTATTCCTGTATGAAAGTGAGCAGTAAAGCAACGATGAATGCACCAATGTAAAAGGGATTGTGTGCTGAACAGGTCCAGCACCAGCTTTCAATCCTGGCTCTTCTGCTGTGGGAGCAGAGGCCAAACGTTCGTGCTGTACTAACTGTGCTGCTGGGCAGCTGAGAGACACCACCTGAGAATTTGGATTCAAATGGACTTTTAGGTATGAAACCGAGGAGAGACTGCAATGATGGTGACCCCGTTGCAAAGCTGCTTGTGTGCTGAAGAAGCAGAGCACTAGCTTTCCCTGCTGCTCCTTCTGCCGTGTGAGCAGATGCCACTGTTCATTCTGTGCTGACTGTGTTGCTGCGCAGCAGAGAGCAGCCTCTGGACTGATTCTATTCAAATGCTTTTCCTGTGCGAGTGTTAGCAGTGAAAGCAAGAATGGATGCACCAATGTAAAGGGGATTGTGTGCTGAACAGGTCCAGCACCAGCTTTCAATCCTTGCTCTTCTGCTGTGGGAGCAGAGGCCAAACCTTCTTGCAGTACTCACTGTGCTGCAGGGCAGCTGAGACCGCTTGAGAATTTGGATTCAAATGGACTTTTAGGTATGAAACCGAGGAGAGACTGCAATGATGGTGACCCCGTTGCAAAGCTGCTTGTGTGCTGAAGAAGCAGAGCACTAGCTTTCCCTGCTGCTCCTTCTGCCGTGTGAGCAGATGCCACTGTTCATTCTCTGCTGACTGTGTTGCTGCGCAGCAGAGAGCAGCCTCTGGACTCATTCCATTCAAATGCTTTTCCTGTATGAAAGTGAGCAGTGAAAGCAACGATGAATGCACCAATGTAAAAGGGATTGTGTGCTGAACAGGTCCAGCACCAGCTTTCAATCCTGGCTCTTCTGCTGTGGGAGCAGAGGCCAAACGTTCGTGCTGTACTAACTGTGCTGCTGGGCAGCTGAGAGACACCACCTGAGCTCTTCTGCTCTCCTGCTGAGGCCAAACGTTCGTGCTGTACTCACTGGCGGCTGGGCAGCTGAGAGACACCACCTGAGAATTTGGATTCAAATGGACTTTTAGGTATGAAACCGAGGAGAGACTACAATGATGGTAACCCCGTTGCAAAGCTGCTTGTGTGCTGAAGAAGCCCAGCACTAGCTTTCCCTGCTGGTCCTTCTGCCGTGTGAGCAGATGCCACTGTTCATTCTGTGCTGTGTTGCTGCCAGCAGGGAGCAGGCTCTGGACGGATTCTATTCAAATGCTTTTCCTGTATGAGTGTTAGCAGTGAAAGCAACGATGGAGGCACCAATGTAAAGGGGATTGTGTGCTGAACAGGTCCAGCACCAGCTTTCAATCCTGGCTCTTCTGCTGTGGGAGCAGAGGCCAAACGTTCGTGCTGTACTCACTGTGCTGCTGGGCAGCTGAGAGACACCACCTGAGAATTTGGATTCAAATGGACTTTTAGGTATGAAGCCGAGGAGAGACTGCAATGATGGTGACCCCGTTGCAAAGCTACTTGTGTGCTGAAGAAGCAGAGCACTAGCTTTCCCTGCTGCTCCTTCTGCCGTGTGAGCAGATGCCACTGTTCATTCTGTGCTGACTGTGTTGCTGCGCAGCAGAGAGCAGCCTCTGGACTGATTCCATTCAAATGCTTTTCCTGTATGAAAGTGAGCAGTGAAAGCAACGATGGAGGCACCAATGTAAAGGGGATTGTGTGCTGAACAGGTCCAGCACCAGCTTTCAATCCTGGCTCTTCTGCTGTGGGAGCAGAGGCCAAACGTTCGTGCTGTACTAACTGTGCTGCTGGGCAGCTGAGAGACACCACCTGAGAATTTGGATTCAAATGGACTTTTAGGTATGAAGCCGAGGAGAGACTGCAATGATGGTGACCCCGTTGCAAAGCTGCTTGTGTGCTGAAGAAGCAGAGCACTAGCTTTCCCTGCTGCTCCTTCTGCCGTGTGAGCAGATGCCACTGTTCATTCTGTGATGACTGTGTTGCTGCGCAGCAGAGAGCAGGCTCTGGACTGATTCTATTCAAATGCTTTTCCTGTACGAGTGTTAGCAGTGAAAGCAACGATGGATGCACCAATGTAAAGGGGATTGTGTGCTGAACAGGTCCAGCACCAGCTTTCAATCCTTGCTCTTCTGCTGTGGGAGCAGAGGCCAAACGTTCTTGCAGTACTCACTGTGCTGCTGGGCAGCTGAGACCGCTTGAGAATTTGGATTCAAATGGACTTTTAGGTATGAAACCGAGGAGAGACTGCAATGATGGTGACCCCGTTGCAAAGCTACTTGTGTGCTGAAGAAGCAGAGCACTAGCTTTCCCTGCTGCTCCTTCTGCCGTGTGAGCAGATGCCACTGTTCATTCTGTGCTGACTGTGTTGCTGCGCAGCAGAGAGCAGCCTCTGGACTGATTCCATTCAAATGCTTTTCCTGTATGAAAGTGAGCAGTGAAAGCAACGATGGAGGCACCAATGTAAAGGGGATTGTGTGCTGAACAGGTCCAGCACCAGCTTTCAATCCTTGCTCTTCTGCTGTGGGAGCAGAGGCCAAACGTTCGTGCTGTACTAACTGTGCTGCTGGGCAGCTGAGAGACACCACCTGAGAATTTGGATTCAAATGGACTTTTAGGTATGAAACCGAGGAGAGACTGCAATGATGGTGACCCCGTTGCAAAGCTACTTGTGTGCTGAAGAAGCAGAGCACTAGCTTTCCCTGCTGCTCCTTCTGCCGTGTGAGCAGATGCCACTGTTCATTCTGTGCTGACTGTGTTGCTGCGCAGCAGAGAGCAGGCTCTGGACTGATTCTATTCAAATGCTTTTCCTGTACGAGTGTTAGCAGTGAAAGCAACGATGGATGCACCAATGTAAAGGGGATTGTGTGCTGAACAGGTCCAGCACCAGCTTTCAATCCTTGCTCTTCTGCTGTGGGAGCAGAGGCCAAACGTTCTTGCAGTACTCACTGTGCTGCTGGGCAGCTGAGACCGCCTGAGAATTTGGATTCAAATGGACTTTTAGGTATGAAACCGAGGAGAGACTGCAATGATGGTGACCCCGTTGCAAAGCTGCTTGTGTGCTGAAGAAACAGAGCACTAGCTTTCCCTGCTGCTCCTTCTGCCGTGTGAGCAGATGCCACTGTTCATTCTGTGCTGACTGTGTTGCTGCGCAGCAGAGAGCAGCCTCTGGACTGATTCCATTCAAATGCTTTTCCTGTATGAAAGTGAGCAGTGAAAGCAACGATGAATGCACCAATGTAAAAGGGATTGTGTGCTGAACAGGTCCAGCACCAGCTTTGAATCCTGGCTCTTCTGCTGTGGGAGCAGAGGCCAAACGTTCGTGCTGTACTAACTGTGCTGCTGGGCAGCTGAGAGACACCACCTGAGAATTTAGATTCAAATGGACTTTTAGGTATGAAACCGAGGAGAGACTGCAATGATGGTGACCCCGTTGCAAAGCTGCTTGTGTGCTGAAGAAGCAGAGCACTAGCTTTCCCTGCTGCTCCTTCTGCCGTGTGAGCAGATGCCACTGTTCATTCTGTGCTGTGTTGCTGCCAGCAGGGAGCAGGCTCTGGACGGATTCTATTCAAATGCTTTTCCTGTATGAGTGTTAGCAGTGAAAGCAACGATGGAGGCACCAATGTAAAGGGGATTGTGTGCTGAACAGGTCCAGCACCAGCTTTCAATCCTGGCTCTTCTGCTGTGGGAGCAGAGGCCAAACGTTCGTGCTGTACTAACTGTGCTGCTGGGCAGCTGAGAGACACCACCTGAGCTCTTCTGCTCTCCTGCTGAGGCCAAACGTTCCTGCTGTACTCACTGTGCTGCTGGGCAGCTGATCGACACCACCTGAGAATTCGGATTCAAATGGACTTTTAGGTATGAAGCCGAGGAGAGACTGCAATGATGGTGACCCCGTTGCAAAGCTACTTGTGTGCTGTAGAAGCAGAGCACTAGCTTTCCCTGCTGCTCCTTCTGCCGTGTGAGCAGATGCCACTGTTCATTCTGTGCTGACTATGTTGCTGCGCAGCAGAGAGCAGCCTCTGGACTGATTCCATTCAAATGCTATTCCTGTATGAAAGTGAGCAGTAAAGCAACGATGAATGCACCAATGTAAAAGGGATTGTGTGCTGAACAGGTCCAGCACCAGCTTTCAATCCTGGCTCTTCTGCTGTGGGAGCAGAGGCCAAACGTTCGTGCTGTACTAACTGTGCTGCTGGGCAGCTGAGAGACACCACCTGAGAATTTGGATTCAAATGGACTTTTAGGTATGAAACCGAGGAGAGACTGCAATGATGGTGACCCCGTTGCAAAGCTGCTTGTGTGCTGAAGAAGCAGAGCACTAGCTTTCCCTGCTGCTCCTTCTGCCGTGTGAGCAGATGCCACTGTTCATTCTGTGATGACTGTGTTGCTGCGCAGCAGAGAGCAGCCTCTGGACTGATTCTATTCAAATGCTTTTCCTGTGCGAGTGTTAGCAGTGAAAGCAAGAATGGATGCACCAATGTAAAGGGGATTGTGTGCTGAACAGGTCCAGCACCAGCTTTCAATCCTTGCTCTTCTGCTGTGGGAGCAGAGGCCAAACCTTCTTGCAGTACTCACTGTGCTGCTGGGCAGCTGAGACCGCTTGAGAATTTGGATTCAAATGGACTTTTAGGTATGAAACCGAGGAGAGACTGCAATGATGGTGACCCCGTTGCAAAGCTGCTTGTGTGCTGAAGAAGCAGAGCACTAGCTTTCCCTGCTGCTCCTTCTGCCGTGTGAGCAGATGCCACTGTTCATTCTCTGCTGACTGTGTTGCTGCGCAGCAGAGAGCAGCCTCTGGACTGATTCCATTCAAATGCTTTTCCTGTATGAAAGTGAGCAGTGAAAGCAACGATGAATGCACCAATGTAAAAGGGATTGTGTGCTGAACAGTTCCAGCACCAGCTTTCAATCCTGGCTCTTCTGCTGTGGGAGCAGAGGCCAAACGTTCGTGCTGTACTAACTGTGCTGCTGGGCAGCTGAGAGACACCACCTGAGCTCTTCTGCTCTCCTGCTGAGGCCAAACGTTCGTGCTGTACTCACTGGCGGCTGGGCAGCTGAGAGACACCACCTGAGAATTTGGATTCAAATGGACTTTTAGGTATGAAACCGAGGAGAGACTACAATGATGGTAACCCCGTTGCAAAGCTGCTTGTGTGCTGAAGAAGCCCAGCACTAGCTTTCCCTGCTGGTCCTTCTGCCGTGTGAGCAGATGCCACTGTTCATTCTGTGCTGTGTTGCTGCCAGCAGGGAGCAGGCTCTGGACGGATTCTATTCAAATGCTTTTTCTGTTTGAGTGTTAGCAGTGAAAGCAACGATGGAGGCACCAATGTAAAGGGGATTGTGTGCTGAACAGGTCCAGCACCAGCTTTCAATCCTGGCTCTTCTGCTGTGGGAGCAGAGGCCAAACGTTCGTGCTGTACTCACTGTGCTGCTGGGCAGCTGAGAGACACCACCTGAGAATTTGGATTCAAATGGACTTTTAGGTATGAAGCCGAGGAGAGACTGCAATGATGGTGACCCCGTTGCAAAGCTACTTGTGTGCTGAAGAAGCAGAGCACTAGCTTTCCCTGCTGCTCCTTCTGCCGTGTGAGCAGATGCCACTGTTCATTCTGTGCTGACTGTGTTGCTGCGCAGCAGAGAGCAGCCTCTGGACTGATTCCATTCAAATGCTTTTCCTGTATGAAAGTGAGCAGTGAAAGCAACGATGGAGGCACCAATGTAAAGGGGATTGTGTGCTGAACAGGTCCAGCACCAGCTTTCAATCCTGGCTCTTCTGCTGTGGGAGCAGAGGCCAAACGTTCGTGCTGTACTAACTGTGCTGCTGGGCAGCTGAGAGACACCACCTGAGAATTTGGATTCAAATGGACTTTTAGGTATGAAGCCGAGGAGAGACTGCAATGATGGTGACCCCGTTGCAAAGCTGCTTGTGTGCTGAAGAAGCAGAGCACTAGCTTTCCCTGCTGCTCCTTCTGCCGTGTGAGCAGATGCCACTGTTCATTCTGTGATGACTGTGTTGCTGCGCAGCAGAGAGCAGGCTCTGGACTGATTCTATTCAAATGCTTTTCCTGTACGAGTGTTAGCAGTGAAAGCAACGATGGATGCACCAATGTAAAGGGGATTGTGTGCTGAACAGGTCCAGCACCAGCTTTCAATCCTTGCTCTTCTGCTGTGGGAGCAGAGGCCAAACGTTCTTGCAGTACTCACTGTGCTGCTGGGCAGCTGAGACCGCTTGAGAATTTGGATTCAAATGGACTTTTAGGTATGAAACCGAGGAGAGACTGCAATGATGGTGACCCCGTTGCAAAGCTACTTGTGTGCTGAAGAAGCAGAGCACTAGCTTTCCCTGCTGCTCCTTCTGCCGTGTGAGCAGATGCCACTGTTCATTCTGTGCTGACTGTGTTGCTGCGCAGCAGAGAGCAGCCTCTGGACTGATTCCATTCAAATGCTTTTCCTGTATGAAAGTGAGCAGTGAAAGCAACGATGGAGGCACCAATGTAAAGGGGATTGTGTGCTGAACAGGTCCAGCACCAGCTTTCAATCCTTGCTCTTCTGCTGTGGGAGCAGAGGCCAAACGTTCGTGCTGTACTAACTGTGCTGCTGGGCAGCTGAGAGACACCACCTGAGAATTTGGATTCAAATGGACTTTTAGGTATGAAACCGAGGAGAGACTGCAATGATGGTGACCCCGTTGCAAAGCTACTTGTGTGCTGAAGAAGCAGAGCACTAGCTTTCCCTGCTGCTCCTTCTGCCGTGTGAGCAGATGCCACTGTTCATTCTGTGCTGACTGTGTTGCTGCGCAGCAGAGAGCAGGCTCTGGACTGATTCTATTCAAATGCTTTTCCTGTACGAGTGTTAGCAGTGAAAGCAACGATGGATGCACCAATGTAAAGGGGATTGTGTGCTGAACAGGTCCAGCACCAGCTTTCAATCCTTGCTCTTCTGCTGTGGGAGCAGAGGCCAAACGTTCTTGCAGTACTCACTGTGCTGCTGGGCAGCTGAGACCGCTTGAGAATTTGGATTCAAATGGACTTTTAGGTATGAAACCGAGGAGAGACTGCAATGATGGTGACCCCGTTGCAAAGCTGCTTGTGTGCTGAAGAAACAGAGCACTAGCTTTCCCTGCTGCTCCTTCTGCCGTGTGAGCAGATGCCACTGTTCATTCTGTGCTGTGTTGCTGCGCAGCAGAGAGCAGCCTCTGGACTGATTCCATTCAAATGCTTTTCCTGTATGAAAGTGAGCAGTGAAAGCAACGATGAATGCACCAATGTAAAAGGGATTGTGTGCTGAACAGGTCCAGCACCAGCTTTCAATCCTGGCTCTTCTGCTGTGGGAGCAGAGGCCAAACGTTCGTGCTGTACTAACTGTGCTGCTGGGCAGCTGAGAGACACCACCTGAGAATTTAGATTCAAATGGACTTTTAGGTATGAAACCGAGGAGAGACTGCAATGATGGTGACCCCGTTGCAAAGCTGCTTGTGTGCTGAAGAAGCAGAGCACTAGCTTTCCCTGCTGCTCCTTCTGCCGTGTGAGCAGATGCCACTGTTCATTCTGTGCTGTGTTGCTGCCAGCAGGGAGCAGGCTCTGGACGGATTCTATTCAAATGCTTTTCCTGTATGAGTGTTAGCAGTGAAAGCAACGATGGAGGCACCAATGTAAAGGGGATTGTGTGCTGAACAGGTCCAGCACCAGCTTTCAATCCTGGCTCTTCTGCTGTGGGAGCAGAGGCCAAACGTTCGTGCTGTACTAACTGTGCTGCTGGGCAGCTGAGAGACACCACCTGAGCTCTTCTGCTCTCCTGCTGAGGCCAAACGTTCCTGCTGTACTCACTGTGCTGCTGGGCAGCTGAGCGACACCACCTGAGAATTCGGATTCAAATGGACTTTTAGGTATGAAGCCGAGGAGAGACTGCAATGATGGTGACCCCGTTGCAAAGCTACTTGTGTGCTGAAGAAGCAGAGCACTAGCTTTCCCTGCTGCTCCTTCTGCCGTGTGAGCAGATGCCACTGTTCATTCTCTGCTGACTGTGTTGCTGCGCAGCAGAGAGCAGCCTCTGGACTGATTCCATTCAAATGCTTTTCCTGTATGAAAGTGAGCAGTGAAAGCAACGATGAATGCACCAATGTAAAAGGGATTGTGTGCTGAACAGGTCCAGCACCAGCTTTCAATCCTGGCTCTTCTGCTGTGGGAGCAGAGGCCAAACGTTCGTGCTGTACTAACTGTGCTGCTGGGCAGCTGAGAGACACCACCTGAGAATTTGGATTCAAATGGACTTTTAGGTATGAAACCGAGGAGAGACTGCAATGATGGTGACCCCGTTGCAAAGCTGCTTGTGTGCTGAAGAAGCAGAGCACTAGCTTTCCCTGCTGCTCCTTCTGCCGTGTGAGCAGATGCCACTGTTCATTCTGTGCTGTGTTGCTGCCAGCAGGGAGCAGGCTCTGGACTGATTCTATTCAAATGCTTTTCCTGTATGAGTGTTAGCAGTGAAAGCAACGATGGAGGCACCAATGTAAAGGGGATTGTGTGCTGAACAGGTCCAGCAGCAGCTTTCAATCCTGGCTCTTCTGCTGTGGGAGCAGAGGCCAAACGTTCGTGCTGTACTCACTGTGCTACTGGGCAGCTGAGAGACACCACCTGAGAATTTAGATTCAAATGGACTTTTAGGTATGAAACCGAGGAGAGACTGCAATGATGGTGACCCCGTTGCAAAGCTGCTTGTGTGCTGAAGAAGCAGAGCACTAGCTTTCCCTGCTGCTCCTTCTGCCGTGTGAGCAGATGCCACTGTTCATTCTGTGCTGACTGTGTTGCTGCGCAGCAGAGAGCAGCCTCTGGACTGATTCCATTCAAATGCTTTTCCTGTATGAATGTGAGCAGTGAAAGCAACGATGGAGGCACCAATGTAAAGGTGATTGTGTGCTGAACAGGTCCAGCACCAGCTTTCAATCCTGGCTCTTCTGCTGTGGGAGCAGAGGCCAAACGTTCGTGCTGTACTAACTGTGCTGCTGGGCAGCTGAGAGACACCACCTGAGAATTTGGATTCAAATGGACTTTTAGGTATGAACCCGAGGAGAGACTGCAATGATGGTGACCCCGTTGCAAAGCTGCTTGTGTGCTGAAGAAGCAGAGCACTAGCTTTCCCTGCTGCTCCTTCTGCCGTGTGAGCAGATGCCACTGTTCATTCTGTGCTGACTGTGTTGCTGCGCAGCAGAGAGAAGGCTCTGGACTGATTCTATTCAAATGCTTTTCCTGTACGAGTGTTAGCAGTGAAAGCAACGATGGATGCACCAATGTAAAGGGGATTGTGTGCTGAACAGGTCCAGCACCAGCTTTCAATCCTTGCTCTTCTGCTGTGGGAGCAGAGGCCAAACCTTCTTGCAGTACTCACTTTGCTGCTGGGCAGCTGAGACCGCTTGAGAATTTGGATTCAAATGGACTTTTAGGTATGAAACCGAGGAGAGACTGCAATGATGGTGACCCCGTTGCAAAGCTGCTTGTGTGCTGAAGAAGCAGAGCACTAGCTTTCCCTGCTGCTCCTTCTGCCGTGTGAGCAGATGCCACTGTTCATTCTCTGCTGACTGTGTTGCTGCGCAGCAGAGAGCAGCCTCTGGACTGATTCCATTCAAATGCTTTTCCTGTATGAAAGTGAGCAGTGAAAGCAACGATGAATGCACCAATGTAAAAGGGATTGTGTGCTGAACAGGTCCAGCACCAGCTTTCAATCCTGGCTCTTCTGCTGTGGGAGCAGAGGCCAAACGTTCGTGCTGTACTCACTGTGCTGCTGGGCAGCTGAGAGACACCACCTGAGAATTTGGATTCAAATGGACTTTTAGGTAGGAAACCGAGGAGAGACTGCAATGATGGTGACCCCGTTGCAAATCTGCTTGTGTGCTGAAGAAGCAGAGCACTAGCTTTCCCTGCTGCTCCTTCTGCCGTGTGAGCAGATGCCACTGTTCATTCTGTGCTGTGTTGCTGCCAGCAGGGAGCAGGCTCTGGACTGATTCTATTCAAATGCTTTTCCTGTATGAGTGTTAGCAGTGAAAGCAACGATGGAGGCACCAATGTAAAGGGGATTGTGTGCTGAACAGGTCCAGCAGCAGCTTTCAATCCTGGCTCTTCTGCTGTGGGAGCAGAGGCCAAACGTTCGTGCTGTACTCACTGTGCTGCTGGGCAGCTGAGCGACACCACCTGAGAATTCGGATTCAAATGGACTTTTAGGTATGAAGCCGAGGAGAGACTGCAATGATGGTGACCCCGTTGCAAAGCTACTTGTGTGCTGAAGAAGCAGAGCAGTAGCTTTCCCTGCTGCTCCTTCTGCCGTGTGAGCAGATGCCACTGTTCATTCTGTGCTGACTGTGTTGCTGCGCAGCAGAGAGCAGTTTCTGGACTGATTCCATTCAAATGCTTTTCCTGTATGAAAGTGAGCAGTGAAAGCAACGATGGAGGCACCAATGTAAAGGGGATTGTGTGCTGAACAGGTCCAGCACCAGCTTTCAATCCTGGCTCTTCTGCTGTGGGAGCAGAGGCCAAACGTTCGTGCTGTACTAACTGTGCTGCTGGGCAGCTGAGAGACACCACCTGAGCTCTTCTGCTCTCCTGCTGAGGCCAAACGTTCCTGCTGTACTCACTGTGCTGCTGGGCAGCTGAGCGACACCACCTGAGAATTCGGATTCAAATGGACTTTTAGGTATGAAACCGAGGAGAGACTGCAATGATGGTGACCCCGTTGCAAAGCTGCTTGTGTGATGAAGAAGCAGAGCACTAGCTTTCCCTGCTGCTCCTTCTGCCGTGTGAGCAGATGCCACTGTTCATTCTGTGCTGACTGTGTTGCTGCGCAGCAGAGAGCAGCCTCTGGACTGATTCCATTCAAATGCTTTTCCTGTATGAATGTGAGCAGTGAAAGCAACGATGGAGGCACCAATGTAAAGGTGATTGTGTGCTGAACAGGTCCAGCACCAGCTTTCAATCCTGGCTCTTCTGCTGTGGGAGCAGAGGCCAAACGTTCGTGCTGTACTAACTGTGCTGCTGGGCAGCTGAGAGACACCACCTGAGAATTTGGATTCAAATGGACTTTTAGGTATGAAGCCGAGGAGAGACTGCAATGATGGTGACCCCGTTGCAAAGCTACTTGTGTGCTGAAGAAGCAGAGCACTAGCTTTCCCTGCTGCTCCTTCTGCCGTGTGAGCAGATGCCACTGTTCATTCTGTGCTGTGTTGCTGCCAGCAGGGAGCAGGTTCTGGACGGATTCTATTCAAATGCTTTTCCTGTATGAGTGTTAGCAGTGAAAGCAACGATGGAGGCACCAATGTAAAGGGGATTGTGTGCTGAACAGGTCCAGCAGCAGCTTTCAATCCTGGCTCTTCTGCTGTGGGAGCAGAGGCCAAACGTTCGTGCTGTACTCACTGTGCTGCTGGGCAGCTGAGAGACACCACCTGAGAATTTAGATTCAAATGGACTTTTAGGTATGAAACCGAGGAGAGACTGCAATGATGGTGACCCCGTTGCAAAGCTGCTTGTGTGCTGAAGAAGCAGAGCACTAGCTTTCCCTGCTGCTCCTTCTGCCGTGTGAGCAGATGCCACTGTTCATTCTCTGCTGACTGTGTTGCTGCGCAGCAGAGAGCAGCCTCTGGACTGATTCCATTCAAATGCTTTTCCTGTATGAAATTGAGCAGTGAAAGCAACGATGAATGCACCAATGTAAAAGGGATTGTGTGCTGAACAGGTCCAGCACCATCTTTCAATCCTGGCTCTTCTGCTGTGGGAGCAGAGGCCAAACGTTCGTGCTGTACTAACTGTGCTGCTGGGCAGCTGAGAGACACCACCTGAGAATTTGGATTCAAATGGACTTTTAGGTATGAAGCCGAGGAGAGACTGCAATGATGGTGACCCCGTTGCAAAGCTACTTGTGTGCTGAAGAAGCAGAGCACTAGCTTTCCCTGCTGCTCCTTCTGCCGTGTGAGCAGATGCCACTGTTCATTCTGTGCTGACTGTGTTGCTGCGCAGCAGAGAGCAGCCTCTGGACTGATTCCATTCAAATGCTTTTCCTGTATGAATGTGAGCAGTGAAAGCAACGATGGAGGCACCAATGTAAAGGTGATTGTGTGCTGAACAGGTCCAGCACCAGCTTTCAATCCTGGCTCTTCTGCTGTGGGAGCAGAGGCCAAACGTTCGTGCTGTACTAACTGTGCTGCTGGGCAGCTGAGAGACACCACCTGAGAATTTGGATTCAAATGGACTTTTAGGTATGAACCCGAGGAGAGACTGCAATGATGGTGACCCCGTTGCAAAGCTGCTTGTGTGCTGAAGAAGCAGAGCACTAGCTTTCCCTGCTGCTCCTTCTGCCGTGTGAGCAGATGCCACTGTTCATTCTGTGCTGACTGTGTTGCTGCGCAGCAGAGAGAAGGCTCTGGACTGATTCTATTCAAATGCTTTTCCTGTACGAGTGTTAGCAGTGAAAGCAACGATGGATGCACCAATGTAAAGGGGATTGTGTGCTGAACAGGTCCAGCACCAGCTTTCAATCCTTGCTCTTCTGCTGTGGGAGCAGAGGCCAAACGTTCTTGCAGTACTCACTGTTCTGCTGGGCAGCTGAGACCGCTTGAGAATTTGGATTCAAATGGACTTTTAGGTATGAACCCGAGGAGAGACTGCAATGATGGTGACCCCGTTGCAAAGCTGCTTGTGTGCTGAAGAAGCAGAGCACTAGCTTTCCCTGCTGCTCCTTCTGCCGTGTGAGCAGATGCCACTGTTCATTCTGTGCTGACTGTGTTGCTGCGCAGCAGAGAGCAGCCTCTGGACTGATTCCATTCAAATGCTTTTCCTGTATGAAAGTGAGCAGTGAAAGCAACGATGAATGCACCAATGTAAATGGGATTGTGTGCTGAACAGGTCCAGCACCAGCTTTCAATCCTGGCTCTTCTGCTGTGGGAGCAGAGGCCAAACGTTCGTGCTGTATTCACTGTGCTGCTGGGCAGCTGAGAGACACCACCTGAGAATTTGGATTCAAATGGACTTTTAGGTATGAACCCGAGGAGAGACTGCAATGATGGTGACCCCGTTGCAAAGCTGCTTGTGTGCTGAAGAAGCAGAGCACTAGCTTTCCCTGCTGCTCCTTCTGCCGTGTGAGCAGATGCCACTGTTCATTCTGTGCTGTGTTGCTGCCAGCAGGGAGCAGGCTCTGGACTGATTCTATTCAAATGCTTTTCCTGTATGAGTGTTAGCAGTGAAAGCAACGATGGAGGCACCAATGTAAAGGGGATTGTGTGCTGAACAGGTCCAGCAGCAGCTTTCAATCCTGGCTCTTCTGCTGTGGGAGCAGAGGCCAAACGTTCGTGCTGTACTCACTGTGCTGCTGGGCAGCTGAGCGACACCACCTGAGAATTCGGATTCAAATGGACTTTTAGGTATGAAGCCGAGGAGAGACTGCAATGATGGTGACCCCGTTGCAAAGCTACTTGTGTGCTGAAGAAGCAGAGCAGTAGCTTTCCCTGCTGCTCCTTCTGCCGTGTGAGCAGATGCCACTGTTCATTCTGTGCTGACTGTGTTGCTGCGCAGCAGAGAGCAGCCTCTGGACTGATTCCATTCAAATGCTTTTCCTGTATGAAAGTGAGCAGTGAAAGCAACGATGGAGGCACCAATGTAAAGGGGATTGTGTGCTGAACAGGTCCAGCACCAGCTTTCAATCCTGGCTCTTCTGCTGTGGGAGCAGAGGCCAAACGTTCGTGCTGTACTAACTGTGCTGCTGGGCAGCTGAGAGACACCACCTGAGCTCTTCTGCTCTCCTGCTGAGGCCAAACGTTCCTGCTGTACTCACTGTGCTGCTGGGCAGCTGAGCGACACCACCTGAGAATTCGGATTCAAATGGACTTTTAGGTATGAAACCGAGGAGAGACTGCAATGATGGTGACCCCGTTGCAAAGCTACTTGTGTGCTGAAGAAGCAGAGCACTAGCTTTCCCTGCTGCTCCTTCTGCCGTGTGAGCAGATGCCACTGTTCATTCTGTGCTGACTGTGTTGCTGCGCAGCAGAGAGCAGCCTCTGGACTGATTCCTTTCAAATGCTTTTCCTGTATGAATGTCAGCAGTGAAAGCAACGATGGAGGCACCAATGTAAAGGGGATTGTGTGCTGAACAGGTCCAGCAGCAGCTTTCAATCCTGGCTCTTCTGCTGTGGGAGCAGAGGCCAAACGTTCGTGCTGTACTAACTGTGCTGCAGGGCAGCTGAGAGACACCACCTGAGAATTTGGATTCAAATGGACTTTTAGGTATGAAACCGAGGAGAGACTGCAATGATGGTGACCCCGTTGCAAAGCTGCTTGTGTGCTGAAGAAGCAGAGCACTAGCTTTCCCTGCTGCTCCTTCTGCCGTGTGAGCAGATGCCACTGTTCATTCTGTGATGACTGTGTTGCTGCGCAGCAGAGAGCAGGCTCTGGACTGATTCTATTCAAATGCTTTTCCTGTACGAGTGTTAGCAGTGAAAGCAACGATGGATGCACCAATGTAAAGGGGATTGTGTGCTGAACAGGTCCAGCACCAGCTTTCAATCCTTGCTCTTCTGCTGTGGGAGCAGAGGCCAAACGTTCTTGCAGTACTCACTGTGCTGCTGGGCAGCTGAGACCGCTTGAGAATTTGGATTCAAATGGACTTTTAGGTATGAAACCGAGGAGAGACTGCAATGATGGTGACCCCGTTGCAAAGCTGCTTGTGTGCTGAAGAAGCAGAGCACTAGCTTTCCCTGCTGCTCCTTCTGCCGTGTGAGCAGATGCCACTGTTCATTCTGTGCTGACTGTGTTGCTGCGCAGCAGAGAGCAGCCTCTGGACTGATTCCATTCAAATGCTTTTCCTGTATGAAAGTGAGCAGTGAAAGCAACGATGAATGCACCAATGTAAAAGGGATTGTGTGCTGAACAGGTCCAGCACCAGCTTTCAATCCTGGCTCTTCTGCTGTGGGAGCAGAGGCCAAACGTTCGTGCTGTACTAACTGTGCTGCTGGGCAGCTGAGAGACACCACCTGAGAATTTAGATTCAAATGGACTTTTAGGTATGAAACCGAGGAGAGACTGCAATGATGGTGACCCCGTTGCAAAGCTGCTTGTGTGCTGAAGAAGCAGAGCACTAGCTTTCCCTGCTGCTCCTTCTGCCGTGTGAGCAGATGCCACTGTTCATTCTGTGCTGTGTTGCTGCCAGCAGGGAGCAGGCTCTGGACGGATTCTATTCAAATGCTTTTCCTGTACGAGTGTTAGCAGTGAAAGCAACGATGGATGCACCAATGTAAAGGGGATTGTGTGCTGAACAGGTCCAGCACCAGCTTTCAATCCTTGCTCTTCTGCTGTGGGAGCAGAGGCCAAACGTTCTTGCAGTACTCACTGTGCTGCTGGGCAGCTGAGACCGCTTGAGAATTTGGATTCAAATGGACTTTTAGGTATGAAACCGAGGAGAGACTGCAATGATGGTGACCCCGTTGCAAAGCTGCTTGTGTGCTGAAGAAACAGAGCACTAGCTTTCCCTGCTGCTCCTTCTGCCGTGTGAGCAGATGCCACTGTTCATTCTGTGCTGACTGTGTTGCTGCGCAGCAGAGAGCAGCCTCTGGACTGATTCCATTCAAATGCTTTTCCTGTATGAAAGTGAGCAGTAAAGCAACGATGAATGCACCAATGTAAAAGGGATTGTGTGCTGAACAGGTCCAGCACCAGCTTTCAATCCTGGCTCTTCTGCTGTGGGAGCAGCGGCCAAACGTTCGTGCTGTACTAACTGTGCTGCTGGGCAGCTGAGAGACACCACCTGAGAATTTAGATTCAAATGGACTTTTAGGTATGAAGCCGAGGAGAGACTGCAATGATGGTGACCCCGTTGCAAAGCTGCTTGTGTGCTGAAGAAGCAGAGCACTAGCTTTCCCTGCTGCTCCTTCTGCCGTGTGAGCAGATGCCACTGTTCATTCTGTGCTGACTGTGTTGCTGCGCAGCAGAGAGCAGGCTCTGGACTGATTCTATTCAAATGCTTTTCCTGTGCGAGTGTTAGCAGTGAAAGCAAGAATGGATGCACCAATGTAAAGGGGATTGTGTGCTGAACAGGTCCAGCACCAGCTTTCAATCCTTGCTCTTCTGCTGTGGGAGCAGAGGCCAAACCTTCTTGCAGTACTCACTGTGCTGCTGGGCAGCTGAGACCGCTTGAGAATTTGGATTCAAATGGACTTTTAGGTATGAAACCGAGGAGAGACTGCAATGATGGTGACCCCGTTGCAAAGCTGCTTGTGTGCTGAAGAAGCAGAGCACTAGCTTTCCCTGCTGCTCCTTCTGCCGTGTGAGCAGATGCCACTGTTCATTCTCTGCTGACTGTGTTGCTGCGCAGCAGAGAGCAGCCTCTGGACTGATTCCATTCAAATGCTTTTCCTGTATGAAAGTGAGCAGTGAAAGCAACGATGAATGCACCAATGTAAAAGGGATTGTGTGCTGAACAGGTCCAGCACCAGCTTTCAATCCTGGCTCTTCTGCTGTGGGAGCAGAGGCCAAACGTTCGTGCTGTACTAACTGTGCTGCTGGGCAGCTGAGAGACACCACCTGAGCTCTTCTGCTCTCCTGCTGAGGCCAAACGTTCGTGCTGTACTCACTGGCGGCTGGGCAGCTGAGAGACACCACCTGAGAATTTGGATTCAAATGGACTTTTAGGTATGAAACCGAGGAGAGACTACAATGATGGTAACCCCGTTGCAAAGCTGCTTGTGTGCTGAAGAAGCCCAGCACTAGCTTTCCCTGCTGGTCCTTCTGCCGTGTGAGCAGATGCCACTGTTCATTCTGTGCTGTGTTGCTGCCAGCAGGGAGCAGGCTCTGGACGGATTCTATTCAAATGCTTTTCCTGTATGAGTGTTAGCAGTGAAAGCAACGATGGAGGCACCAATGTAAAGGGGATTGTGTGCTGAACAGGTCCAGCACCAGCTTTCAATCCTGGCTCTTCTGCTGTGGGAGCAGAGGCCAAACGTTCGTGCTGTACTCACTGTGCTGCTGGGCAGCTGAGAGACACCACCTGAGAATTTGGATTCAAATGGACTTTTAGGTATGAAGCCGAGGAGAGACTGCAATGATGGTGACCCCGTTGCAAAGCTACTTGTGTGCTGAAGAAGCAGAGCACTAGCTTTCCCTGCTGCTCCTTCTGCCGTGTGAGCAGATGCCACTGTTCATTCTGTGCTGACTGTGTTGCTGCGCAGCAGAGAGCAGCCTCTGGACTGATTCCATTCAAATGCTTTTCCTGTATGAAAGTGAGCAGTGAAAGCAACGATGGAGGCACCAATGTAAAGGGGATTGTGTGCTGAACAGGTCCAGCACCAGCTTTCAATCCTGGCTCTTCTGCTGTGGGAGCAGAGGCCAAACGTTCGTGCTGTACTAACTGTGCTGCTGGGCAGCTGAGAGACACCACCTGAGAATTTGGATTCAAATGGACTTTTAGGTATGAAACCGAGGAGAGACTGCAATGATGGTGACCCCGTTGCAAAGCTACTTGTGTGCTGAAGAAGCAGAGCACTAGCTTTCCCTGCTGGTCCTTCTGCCGTGTGAGCAGATGCCACTGTTCATTCTGTGCTGACTGTGTTGCTGCGCAGCAGAGAGCAGCCTCTGGACTGATTCCTTTCAAATGCTTTTCCTGTATGAATGTGAGCAGTGAAAGCAACGATGGAGGCACCAATGTAAAGGGGATTGTGTGCTGAACAGGTCCAGCAGCAGCTTTCAATCCTGGCTCTTCTGCTGTGGGAGCAGAGGCCAAACGTTCGTGCTGTACTAACTGTGCTGCAGGGCAGCTGAGAGACACCACCTGAGAATTTGGATTCAAATGGACTTTTAGGTATGAAACCGAGGAGAGACTGCAATGATGGTGACCCCGTTGCAAAGCTACTTGTGTGCTGAAGAAGCAGAGCACTAGCTTTCCCTGCTGCTCCTTCTGCCGTGTGAGCAGATGCCACTGTTCATTCTGTGCTGACTGTGTTGCTGCGCAGCAGAGAGCAGGCTCTGGACTGATTCTATTCAAATGCTTTTCCTGTACGAGTGTTAGCAGTGAAAGCAACGATGGATGCACCAATGTAAAGGGGATTGTGTGCTGAACAGGTCCAGCACCAGCTTTCAATCCTTGCTCTTCTGCTGTGGGAGCAGAGGCCAAACGTTCTTGCAGTACTCACTGTGCTGCTGGGCAGCTGAGACCGCTTGAGAATTTGGATTCAAATGGACTTTTAGGTATGAAACCGAGGAGAGACTGCAATGATGGTGACCCCGTTGCAAAGCTGCTTGTGTGATGAAGAAGCAGAGCACTAGCTTTCCCTGCTGCTCCTTCTGCCGTGTGAGCAGATGCCACTGTTCATTCTGTGCTGACTGTGTTGCTGAGCAGCAGAGAGCAGCCTCTGGACTGATTCCATTCAAATGCTTTTCCTGTATGAAAGTGAGCAGTGAAAGCAACGATGAATGCACCAATGTAAAAGGGATTGTGTGCTGAACAGGTCCAGCACCAGCTTTCAATCCTGGCTCTTCTGCTGTGGGAGCAGAGGCCAAACGTTCGTGCTGTACTAACTGTGCTGCTGGGCAGCTGAGAGACACCACCTGAGCTCTTCTGCTCTCCTGCTGAGGCCAAACGTTCCTGCTGTACTCACTGTGCTGCTGGGCAGCTGAGCGACACCACCTGAGAATTCGGATTCAAATGGACTTTTAGGTATGAAACCGAGGAGAGACTGCAATGATGGTGACCCCTTTGCAAAGCTGCTTGTGTGATGAAGAAGCAGAGCACTAGCTTTCCCTGCTGCTCCTTCTGCCGTGTGAGCAGATGCCACTGTTCATTCTGTGCTGACTGTGTTGCTGCGCAGCAGAGAGCAGCCTCTGGACTGATTCCATTCAAATGCTTTTCCTGTATGAAAGTGAGCAGTGAAAGCAACGATGAATGCACCAATGTAAAAGGGATTGTGTGCTGAACAGGTCCAGCACCAGCTTTCAATCCTGGCTCTTCTGCTGTGGGAGCAGAGGCCAAACGTTCGTGCTGTACTAACTGTGCTGCTGGGCAGCTGAGAGACACCACCTGAGAATTTAGATTCAAATGGACTTTTAGGTATGAAACCGAGGAGAGACTGCAATGATGGTGACCCCGTTGCAAAGCTGCTTGTGTGTTGAAGAAGCAGAGCACTAGCTTTCCCTGCTGCTCCTTCTGCCGTGTGAGCACATGCCACTGTTCATTCTGTGCTGTGTTGCTGCCAGCAGGGAGCAGGCTCTGGACTGATTCTATTCAAATGCTTTTCCTGTATGAGTGTTAGCAGTGAAAGCAACGATGGAGGCACCAATGTAAAGGGGATTGTGTGCTGAGCAGGTCCAGCACCAGCTTTCAATCCTGGCTCTTCTGCTGTGGGAGCAGAGGCCAAACGTTCATGCTGTACTCACTGTGCTGCTGGGCAGCTGAGCGACACCACCTGCGAATTTGGATTCAAATGGACTTTTAGGTATGAAACCGAGGAGAGACTGCAATGATGGTGACCCCATTGCAAAGCTACTTGTGTGCTGAAGAAGCAGAGCACTAGCTTTCCCTGCTGCTCCTTCTGCCGTGTGAGCAGATGCCACTGTTCATTCTGTGCTGACTGTGTTGCTGCGCAGCAGAGAGCAGCCTCTGGACTGATTCCTTTCAAATGCTTTTCCTGTATGAATGTGAGCAGTGAAAGCAACGATGGAGGCACCAATGTAAAGGGGATTGTGTGCTGAACAGGTCCAGCAGCAGCTTTCAATCCTGGCTCTTCTGCTGTGGGAGCAGAGGCCAAACGTTCGTGCTGTACTAACTGTGCTGCAGGGCAGCTGAGAGACACCACCTGAGAATTTGGATTCAAATGGACTTTTAGGTATGAAACCGAGGAGAGACTGCAATGATGGTGACCCCGTTGCAAAGCTGCTTGTGTGCTGAAGAAGCAGAGCACTAGCTTTCCCTGCTGCTCCTTCTGCCGTGTGAGCAGGTGCCACTGTTCATTCTGTGCTGACTGTGTTGCTGCGCAGCAGAGAGCAGGCTCTGGACTGATTCTATTCAAATGCTTTTCCTGTACGAGTGTTAGCAGTGAAAGCAACGATGGATGCACCAATGTAAAGGGGATTGTGTGCTGAACAGGTCCAGCACCAGCTTTCAATCCTTGCTCTTCTGCTGTGGGAGCAGAGGCCAAACGTTCTTGCAGTACTCACTGTGCTGCTGGGCAGCTGAGACCGCTTGAGAATTTGGATTCAAATGGACTTTTAGGTATGAAACCGAGGAGAGACTGCAATGATGGTGACCCCGTTGCAAAGCTGCTTGTGTGCTGAAGAAGCAGAGCACTAGCTTTCCCTGCTGCTCCTTCTGCCGTGTGAGCAGATGCCACTGTTCATTCTGTGCTGACTGTGTTGCTGCGCAGCAGAGAGCAGCCTCTGGACTGATTCCATTCAAATGCTTTTCCTGTATGAAAGTGAGCAGTGAAAGCAACGATGAATGCACCAATGTAAAAGGGATTGTGTGCTGAACAGGTCCAGCACCAGCTTTGAATCCTGGCTCTTCTGCTGTGGGAGCAGAGGCCAAACGTTCGTGCTGTACTAACTGTGCTGCTGGGCAGCTGAGAGACACCACCTGAGAATTTAGATTCAAATGGACTTTTAGGTATGAAACCGAGGAGAGACTGCAATGATGGTGACCCCGTTGCAAAGCTGCTTGTGTGCTGAAGAAGCAGAGCACTAGCTTTCCCTGCTGCTCCTTCTGCCGTGTGAGCAGATGCCACTGTTCATTCTGTGCTGTGTTGCTGCCAGCAGGGAGCAGGCTCTGGACGGATTCTATTCAAATGCTTTTCCTGTATGAGTGTTAGCAGTGAAAGCAACGATGGAGGCACCAATGTAAAGGGGATTGTGTGCTGAACAGGTCCAGCACCAGCTTTCAATCCTGGCTCTTCTGCTGTGGGAGCAGAGGCCAAACGTTCGTGCTGTACTAACTGTGCTGCTGGGCAGCTGAGAGACACCACCTGAGCTCTTCTGCTCTCCTGCTGAGGCCAAACGTTCCTGCTGTACTCACTGTGCTGCTGGGCAGCTGAGCGACACCACCTGAGAATTCGGATTCAAATGGACTTTTAGGTATGAAGCCGAGGAGAGACTGCAATGATGGTGACCCCGTTGCAAAGCTACTTGTGTGCTGAAGAAGCAGAGCACTAGCTTTCCCTGCTGCTCCTTCTGCCGTGTGAGCAGATGCCACTGTTCATTCTGTGCTGACTGTGTTGCTGCGCAGCAGAGAGCAGCCTCTGGACTGATTCCATTCAAATGCTTTTCCTGTATGAAAGTGAGCAGTGAAAGCAACGATGGAGGCACCAATGTAAAGGGGATTGTGTGCTGAACAGGTCCAGCAGCAGCTTTCAATCCTGGCTCTTCTGCTGTGGGAGCAGAGGCCAAACGTTCGTGCTGTACTAACTGTGCTGCAGGGCAGCTGAGAGACACCACCTGAGAATTTGGATTCAAATGGACTTTTAGGTATGAAACCGAGGAGAGACTGCAATGATGGTGACCCCGTTGCAAATCTGCTTGTGTGCTGAAGAAGCAGAGCACTAGCTTTCCCTGCTGCTCCTTCTGCCGTGTGAGCAGATGCCACTGTTCATTCTGTGCTGACTGTGTTGCTGCGCAGCAGAGAGCAGGCTCTGGACTGATTCTATTCAAATGCTTTTCCTGTACGAGTGTTAGCAGTGAAAGCAACGATGGATGCACCAATGTAAAGGGGATTGTGTGCTGAACAGGTCCAGCACCAGCTTTCAATCCTTGCTCTTCTGCTGTGGGAGCAGAGGCCAAACGTTCTTGCAGTACTCACTGTGCTGCTGGGCAGCTGAGACCGCTTGAGAATTTGGATTCAAATGGACTTTTAGGTATGAAACCGAGGAGAGACTGCAATGATGGTGACCCCGTTGCAAAGCTGCTTGTGTGCTGAAGAAGCAGAGCACTAGCTTTCCCTGCTGCTCCTTCTGCCGTGTGAGCAGATGCCACTGTTCATTCTGTGCTGACTGTGTTGCTGCGCAGCAGAGAACAGCCTCTGGACTGATTCCATTCAAATGCTTTTCCTGTATGAAAGTGAGCAGTGAAAGCAACGATGAATGCACCAATGTAAAAGGGATTGTGTGCTGAACAGGTCCAGCACCAGCTTTCAATCCTGGCTCTTCTGCTGTGGGAGCAGAGGCCAAACGTTCGTGCTGTACTAACTGTGCTGCTGGGCAGCTGAGAGACACCACCTGAGCTCTTCTGCTCTCCTGCTGAGGCCAAACGTTCCTGCTGTACTCACTGTGCTGCTGGGCAGCTGAGCGACACCACCTGAGAATTCGGATTCAAATGGACTTTTAGGTATGAAACCGAGGAGAGACTGCAATGATGGTGACCCCTTTGCAAAGCTGCTTGTGTGATGAAGAAGCAGAGCACTAGCTTTCCCTGCTGCTCCTTCTGCCGTGTGAGCAGATGCCACTCTTCATTCTGTGCTGACTGTGTTGCTGCGCAGCAGAGAGCAGCCTCTGGACTGATTCCATTCAAATGCTTTTCCTGTATGAAAGTGAGCAGTGAAAGCAACGATGAATGCACCAATGTAAAAGGGATTGTGTGTTGAACAGGTCCAGCACCAGCTTTCAATCCTGGCTCTTCTGCTGTGGGAGCAGAGGCCAAACGTTCGTGCTGTACTAACTGTGCTGCTGGGCAGCTGAGAGACACCACCTGAGCTCTTCTGCTCTCCTGCTGAGGCCAAACGTTCCTGCTGTACTCACTGTGCTGCTGGGCAGCTGAGCGACACCACCTGAGAATTCGGATTCAAATGGACTTTTAGGTATGAAACCGAGGAGAGACTGCAATGATGGTGACCCCTTTGCAAAGCTGCTTGTGTGATGAAGAAGCAGAGCACTAGCTTTCCCTGCTGCTCCTTCTGCCGTGTGAGCAGATGCCACTGTTCATTCTGTGCTGACTGTGTTGCTGCGCAGCAGAGAGCAGCCTCTGGACTGATTCCATTCAAATGCTTTTCCTGTATGAAAGTGAGCAGTGAAAGCAACGATGAATGCACCAATGTAAAAGGGATTGTGTGCTGAACAGGTCCAGCACCAGCTTTCAATCCTGGCTCTTCTGCTGTGGGAGCAGAGGCCAAACGTTCGTGCTGTACTAACTGTGCTGCTGGGCAGCTGAGAGACACCACCTGAGAATTTAGATTCAAATGGACTTTTAGGTATGAAACCGAGGAGAGACTGCAATGATGGTGACCCCGTTGCAAAGCTGCTTGTGTGCTGAAGAAGCAGAGCACTAGCTTTCCCTGCTGCTCCTTCTGCCGTGTGAGCAGATGCCACTGTTCATTCTGTGCTGACTGTGTTGCTGCGCAGCAGAGAGCAGGCTCTGGACTGATTCTATTCAAATGCTTTTCCTGTGCGAGTGTTAGCAGTGAAAGCAAGAATAGATGCACCAATGTAAAGGGGATTGTGTGCTGAACAGGTCCAGCACCAGCTTTCAATCCTTGCTCTTCTGCTGTGGGAGCAGAGGCCAAACCTTCTTGCAGTACTCACTGTGCTGCTGGGCAGCTGAGACCGCTTGAGAATTTGGATTCAAATGGACTTTTAGGTATGAAACCGAGGAGAGACTGCAATGATGGTGACCCCGTTGCAAAGCTGCTTGTGTGCTGAAGAAGCAGAGCACTAGCTTTCCCTGCTGCTCCTTCTGCCGTGTGAGCAGATGCCACTGTTCATTCTCTGCTGACTGTGTTGCTGCGCAGCAGAGAGCAGCCTCTAGACTGATTCCATTCAAATGCTTTTCCTGTATGAAAGTGAGCAGTGAAAGCAACGATGAATGCACCAATGTAAAAGGGATTGTGTGCTGAACAGGTCCAGCACCAGCTTTCAATCCTGGCTCTTCTGCTGTGGGAGCAGAGGCCAAACGTTCGTGCTGTACTAACTGTGCTGCTGGGCAGCTGAGAGACACCACCTGAGCTCTTCTGCTCTCCTGCTGAGGCCAAACGTTCGTGCTGTACTCACTGGCGGCTGGGCAGCTGAGAGACACCACCTGAGAATTTGGATTCAAATGGACTTTTAGGTATGAAACCGAGGAGAGACTACAATGATGGTAACCCCGTTGCAAAGCTGCTTGTGTGCTGAAGAAGCCCAGCACTAGCTTTCCCTGCTGGTCCTTCTGCCGTGTGAGCAGATGCCACTGTTCATTCTGTGCTGTGTTGCTGCCAGCAGGGAGCAGGCTCTGGACGGATTCTATTCAAATGCTTTTCCTGTATGAGTGTTAGCAGTGAAAGCAACGATGGAGGCACCAATGTAAAGGGGATTGTGTGCTGAACAGGTCCAGCACCAGCTTTCAATCCTGGCTCTTCTGCTGTGGGAGCAGAGGCCAAACGTTCGTGCTGTACTCACTGTGCTGCTGGGCAGCTGAGAGACACCACCTGAGAATTTGGATTCAAATGGACTTTTAGGTATGAAGCCGAGGAGAGACTGCAATGATGGTGACCCCGTTGCAAAGCTACTTGTGTGCTGAAGAAGCAGAGCACTAGCTTTCCCTGCTGCTCCTTCTGCCGTGTGAGCAGATGCCACTGTTCATTCTGTGCTGACTGTGTTGCTGCGCAGCAGAGAGCAGCCTCTGGACTGATTCCATTCAAATGCTTTTCCTGTATGAAAGTGAGCAGTGAAAGCAACGATGGAGGCACCAATGTAAAGGGGATTGTGTGCTGAACAGGTCCAGCACCAGCTTTCAATCCTGGCTCTTCTGCTGTGGGAGCAGAGGCCAAACGTTCGTGCTGTACTAACTGTGCTGCTGGGCAGCTGAGAGACACCACCTGAGAATTTGGATTCAAATGGACTTTTAGGTATGAAACCGAGGAGAGACTGCAATGATGGTGACCCCGTTGCAAAGCTACTTGTGTGCTGAAGAAGCAGAGCACTAGCTTTCCCTGCTGCTCCTTCTGCCGTGTGAGCAGATGCCACAGTTCATTCTGTGCTGACTGTGTTGCTGCGCAGCAGAGAGCAGCCTCTGGACTGATTCCTTTCAAATGCTTTTCCTGTATGAATGTGAGCAGTGAAAGCAACGATGGAGGCACCAATGTAAAGGGGATTGTGTGCTGAACAGGTCCAGCAGCAGCTTTCAATCCTGGCTCTTCTGCTGTGGGAGCAGAGGCCAAACGTTCGTGCTGTACTAACTGTGCTGCAGGGCAGCTGAGAGACACCACCTGAGAATTTGGATTCAAATGGACTTTTAGGTATGAAACCGAGGAGAGACTGCAATGATGGTGACCCCGTTGCAAAGCTGCTTGTGTGCTGAAGAAGCAGAGCACTAGCTTTCCCTGCTGCTCCTTCTGCCGTGTGAGCAGATGCCACTGTTCATTCTGTGCTGACTGTGTTGCTGCGCAGCAGAGAGCAGGCTCTGGACTGATTCTATTCAAATGCTTTTCCTGTACGAGTGTTAGCAGTGAAAGCAACGATGGATGCACCAATGTAAAGGGGATTGTGTGCTGAACAGGTCCAGCACCAGCTTTCAATCCTTGCTCTTCTGCTGTGGGAGCAGAGGCCAAACCTTCTTGCAGTACTCACTGTGCTGCTGGGCAGCTGAGACCGCTTGAGAATTTGGATTCAAATGGACTTTTAGGTATGAAACCGAGGAGAGACTGCAATGATGGTGACCCCGTTGCAAAGCTGCTTGTGTGCTGAAGAAGCAGAGCACTAGCTTTCCCTGCTGCTCCTTCTGCCGTGTGAGCAGATGCCACTGTTCATTCTGTGCTGACTGTGTTGCTGCGCAGCAGAGAGCAGCCTCTGGACTGATTCCATTCAAATGCTTTTCCTGTATGAAAGTGAGCAGTGAAAGCAACGATGAATGCACCAATGTAAAAGGGATTGTGTGCTGAACAGGTCCAGCACCAGCTTTCAATCCTGGCTCTTCTGCTGTGGGAGCAGAGGCCAAACGTTCTTGCAGTACTCACTGTGCTGCTGGGCAGCTGAGACCGCTTGAGAATTTGGATTCAAATGGACTTTTAGGTATGAAACCGAGGAGAGACTGCAATGATGGTGACCCCGTTGCAAAGCTGCTTGTGTGCTGAAGAAGCAGAGCACTAGCTTTCCCTGCTGCTCCTTCTGCCGTGTGAGCACATGCCACTGTTCATTCTGTGCTGTGTTGCTGCCAGCAGGGAGCAGGCTCTGGACTGATTCTATTCAAATGCTTTTCCTGTATGAGTGTTAGCAGTGAAAGCAACGATGGAGGCACCAATGTAAAGGGGATTGTGTGCTGAGCAGGTCCAGCACCAGCTTTCAATCCTGGCTCTTCTGCTGTGGGAGCAGAGGCCAAACGTTCATGCTGTACTCACTGTGCTGCTGGGCAGCTGAGCGACACCACCTGCGAATTTGGATTCAAATGGACTTTTAGGTATGAAACCGAGGAGAGACTGCAATGATGGTGACCCCGTTGCAAAGCTACTTGTGTGCTGAAGAAGCAGAGCACTAGCTTTCCCTGCTGCTCCTTCTGCCGTGTGAGCAGATGCCACTGTTCATTCTGTGCTGACTGTGTTGCTGCGCAGCAGAGAGCAGCCTCTGGACTGATTCCTTTCAAATGCTTTTCCTGTATGAATGTGAGCAGTGAAAGCAACGATGGAGGCACCAATGTAAAGGGGATTGTGTGCTGAACAGGTCCAGCCGCAGCTTTCAATCCTGGCTCTTCTGCTGTGGGAGCAGAGGCCAAACGTTCGTGCTGTACTAACTGTGCTGCAGGGCAGCTGAGAGACACCACCTGAGAATTTGGATTCAAATGGACTTTTAGGTATGAAACCGAGGAGAGACTGCAATGATGGTGACCCCGTTGCAAAGCTGCTTGTGTGCTGAAGAAGCAGAGCACTAGCTTTCCCTGCTGCTCCTTCTGCCGTGTGAGCAGATGCCACTGTTCATTCTGTGCTGACTGTGTTGCTGCGCAGCAGAGAGCAGGCTCTGGACTGATTCTATTCAAATGCTTTTCCTGTACGAGTGTTAGCAGTGAAAGCAACGATGGATGCACCAATGTAAAGGGGATTGTGTGCTGAACAGGTCCAGCACCAGCTTTCAATCCTTGCTCTTCTGCTGTGGGAGCAGAGGCCAAACGTTCTTGCAGTACTCACTGTGCTGCTGGGCAGCTGAGACCGCTTGAGAATTTGGATTCAAATGGACTTTTAGGTATGAAACCGAGGAGAGACTGCAATGATGGTGACCCCGTTGCAAAGCTGCTTGTGTGCTGAAGAAGCAGAGCACTAGCTTTCCCTGCTGCTCCTTCTGCCGTGTGAGCAGATGCCACTGTTCATTCTGTGCTGACTGTGTTGCTGCGCAGCAGAGAGCAGCCTCTGGACTGATTCTATTCAAATGCTTTTCCTGTATGAAAGTGAGCAGTGAAAGCAACGATGAATGCACCAATGTAAAAGGGATTGTGTGCTGAACAGGTCCAGCACCAGCTTTGAATCCTGGCTCTTCTGCTGTGGGAGCAGAGGCCAAACGTTCGTGCTGTACTAACTGTGCTGCTGGGCAGCTGAGAGACACCACCTGAGAATTTAGATTCAAATGGACTTTTAGGTATGAAACCGAGGAGAGACTGCAATGATGGTGACCCCGTTGCAAAGCTGCTTGTGTGCTGAAGAAGCAGAGCACTAGCTTTCCCTGCTGCTCCTTCTGCCGTGTGAGCACATGCCACTGTTCATTCTGTGCTGTGTTGCTGCCAGCAGGGAGCAGGCTCTGGACGGATTCTATTCAAATGCTTTTCCTGTATGAGTGTTAGCAGTGAAAGCAACGATGGAGGCACCAATGTAAAGGGGATTGTGTGCTGAACAGGTCCAGCACCAGCTTTCAATCCTGGCTCTTCTGCTGTGGGAGCAGAGGCCAAACGTTCGTGCTGTACTAACTGTGCTGCTGGGCAGCTGAGAGACACCACCTGAGCTCTTCTGCTCTCCTGCTGAGGCCAAACGTTCCTGCTGTACTCACTGTGCTGCTGGGCAGCTGAGCGACACCACCTGAGAATTCGGATTCAAATGGACTTTTAGGTATGAAGCCGAGGAGAGACTGCAATGATGGTGACCCCGTTGCAAAGCTACTTGTGTGCTGAAGAAGCAGAGCACTAGCTTTCCCTGCTGCTCCTTCTGCCGTGTGAGCAGATGCCACTGTTCATTCTGTGCTGACTGTGTTGCTGCGCAGCAGAGAGCAGCCTCTGGACTGATTCCATTCAAATGCTTTTCCTGTATGAAAGTGAGCAGTGAAAGCAACGATGGAGGCACCAATGTAAAGGGGATTGTGTGCTGAACAGGTCCAGCAGCAGCTTTCAATCCTGGCTCTTCTGCTGTGGGAGCAGAGGCCAAACGTTCGTGCTGTACTAACTGTGCTGCAGGGCAGCTGAGAGACACCACCTGAGAATTTGGATTCAAATGGACTTTTAGGTATGAAACCGAGGAGAGACTGCAATGATGGTGACCCCGTTGCAAAGCTGCTTGTGTGCTGAAGAAGCAGAGCACTAGCTTTCCCTGCTGCTCCTTCTGCCGTGTGAGCAGATGCCACTGTTCATTCTGTGCTGACTGTGTTGCTGCGCAGCAGAGAGCAGGCTCTGGACTGATTCTATTCAAATGCTTTTCCTGTACGAGTGTTAGCAGTGAAAGCAACGATGGATGCACCAATGTAAAGGGGATTGTGTGCTGAACAGGTCCAGCACCAGCTTTCAATCCTTGCTCTTCTGCTGTGGGAGCAGAGGCCAAACGTTCTTGCAGTACTCACTGTGCTGCAGGGCAGCTGAGACCGCTTGAGAATTTGGATTCAAATGGACTTTTAGGTATGAAACCGAGGAGAGACTGCAATGATGGTGACCCCGTTGCAAAGCTGCTTGTGTGCTGAAGAAGCAGAGCACTAGCTTTCCCTGCTGCTCCTTCTGCCGTGTGAGCAGATGCCACTGTTCATTCTGTGCTGACTGTGTTGCTGCGCAGCAGAGAGCAGCCTCTGGACTGATTCCATTCAAATGCTTTTCCTGTATGAAAGTGAGCAGTGAAAGCAACGATGAATGCACCAATGTAAAAGGGATTGTGTGCTGAACAGGTCCAGCACCAGCTTTCAATCCTGGCTCTTCTGCTGTGGGAGCAGAGGCCAAACGTTCGTGCTGTACTAACTGTGCTGCTGGGCAGCTGAGAGACACCACCTGAGCTCTTCTGCTCTCCTGCTGAGGCCAAACGTTCCTGCTGTACTCACTGTGCTGCTGGGCAGCTGAGCGACACCACCTGAGAATTCGGATTCAAATGGACTTTTAGGTATGAAACCGAGGAGAGACTGCAATGATGGTGACCCCTTTGCAAAGCTGCTTGTGTGATGAAGAAGCAGAGCACTAGCTTTCCCTGCTGCTCCTTCTGCCGTGTGAGCAGATGCCACTCTTCATTCTGTGCTGACTGTGTTGCTGCGCAGCAGAGAGCAGCCTCTGGACTGATTCCATTCAAATGCTTTTCCTGTATGAAAGTGAGCAGTGAAAGCAACGATGAATGCACCAATGTAAAAGGGATTGTGTGTTGAACAGGTCCAGCACCAGCTTTCAATCCTGGCTCTTCTGCTGTGGGAGCAGAGGCCAAACGTTCGTGCTGTACTAACTGTGCTGCTGGGCAGCTGAGAGACACCACCTGAGCTCTTCTGCTCTCCTGCTGAGGCCAAACGTTCCTGCTGTACTCACTGTGCTGCTGGGCAGCTGAGCGACACCACCTGAGAATTCGGATTCAAATGGACTTTTAGGTATGAAACCGAGGAGAGACTGCAATGATGGTGACCCCTTTGCAAAGCTGCTTGTGTGATGAAGAAGCAGAGCACTAGCTTTCCCTGCTGCTCCTTCTGCCGTGTGAGCAGATGCCACTGTTCATTCTGTGCTGACTGTGTTGCTGCGCAGCAGAGAGCAGCCTCTGGACTGATTCCATTCAAATGCTTTTCCTGTATGAAAGTGAGCAGTGAAAGCAACGATGAATGCACCAATGTAAAAGGGATTGTGTGCTGAACAGGTCCAGCACCAGCTTTGAATCCTGGCTCTTCTGCTGTGGGAGCAGAGGCCAAACGTTCGTGCTGTACTAACTGTGCTGCTGGGCAGCTGAGAGACACCACCTGAGAATTTAGATTCAAATGGACTTTTAGGTATGAAACCGAGGAGAGACTGAAATGATGGTGACCCCGTTGCAAAGCTGCTTGTGTGCTGAAGAAGCAGAGCACTAGCTTTCCCTGCTGCTCCTTCTGCCGTGTGAGCAGATGCCACTGTTCATTCTGTGCTGACTGTGTTGCTGCGCAGCAGAGAGCAGGCTCTGGACTGATTCCATTCAAATGCTTTTCCTGTATGAAAGTGAGCAGTGAAAGCAACGATGAATGCACCAATGTAAAAGGGATTGTGTGCTGAACAGGTCCAGCACCAGCTTTCAATCCTGGCTCTTCTGCTGTGGGAGCAGAGGCCAAACGTTCGTGCTGTACTAACTGTGCTGCTGGGCAGCTGAGAGACACCACCTGAGAATTTGGATTCAAATGGACTTTTAGGTATGAAACCGAGGAGAGACTGCAATGATGGTGACCCCGTTGCAAAGCTGCTTGTGTGCTGAAGAAGCAGAGCACTAGCTTTCCCTGCTGCTCCTTCTGCCTTGTGAGCAGATGCCACTGTTCATTCTGTGCTGACTGTGTTGCTGCGCAGCAGAGAGCAGCCTCTGGACTGATTCCATTCAAATGCTTTTCCTGTATGAATGTGAGCTTTGACAGCAACGATGGAGGCACCAATGTAAAGGTGATTGTGTGCTGAACAGGTCCAGCACCAGCTTTCAATCCTGGCTCTTCTGCTGTGGGAGCAGATGCCAAACGTTCGTGCTGTACTAACTGTGCTGCTGGGTAGCTGAGAGACACCACCTGAGAATTTGGATTCAAATGGACTTTTAGGTATGAACCCGAGGAGAGACTGCAATGATGGCGACCCCGTTGCAAAGCTGCTTGTGTGCTGAAGAAGCAGAGCACTAGCTTTCCCTGCTGCTCCTTCTGCCGTGTGAGCAGATGCCACTGTTCATTCTGTGCTGTGTTGCTGCCAGCAGGGAGCAGGCTCTGGACGGATTCTATTCAAATGCTTTTCCTGTATGAGTGTTAGCAGTGAAAGCAACGATGGAGGCACCAATGTAAAGGGGATTGTGTGCTGAACAGGTCCAGCACCAGCTTTCAATCCTGGCTCTTCTGCTGTGGGAGCAGAGGCCAAACGTTCGTGCTGTACTAACTGTGCTGCTGGGCAGCTGAGAGACACCACCTGAGCTCTTCTGCTCTCCTGCTGAGGCCAAACGTTCCTGCTGTACTCACTGTGCTGCTGGGCAGCTGAGCGACACCACCTGAGAATTCGGATTCAAATGGACTTTTAGGTATGAAGCCGAGGAGAGACTGCAATGATGGTGACCCCGTTGCAAAGCTACTTGTGTGCTGAAGAAGCAGAGCACTAGCTTTCCCTGCTGCTCCTTCTGCCGTGTGAGCAGATGCCACTGTTCATTCTGTGCTGACTGTGTTGCTGCGCAGCAGAGAGCAGCCTCTGGACTGATTCCATTCAAATGCTTTTCCTGTATGAAAGTGAGCAGTGAAAGCAACGATGGAGGCACCAATGTAAAGGGGATTGTGTGCTGAACAGGTCCAGCACCAGCTTTCAATCCTGGCTCTTCTGCTGTGGGAGCAGAGGCCAAACGTTCGTGCTGTACTAACTGTGCTGCTGGGCAGCTGAGAGACACCACCTGAGAATTTAGATTCAAATGGACTTTTAGGTATGAAACCGAGGAGAGACTGCAATGATGGTGACCCCGTTGCAAAGCTGCTTGTGTGCTGAAGAAGCAGAGCACTAGCTTTCCCTGCTGCTCCTTCTGCCGTGTGAGCAGATGCCACTGTTCATTCTGTGCTGACTGTGTTGCTGCGCAGCAGAGAGCAGGCTCTGGACTGATTCTATTCAAATGCTTTTCCTGTGCGAGTGTTAGCAGTGAAAGCAACGATGGATGCACCAATGTAAAGGGGATTGTGTGCTGAACAGGTCCAGCAGCAGCTTTCAATCCTGGCTCTTCTGCTGTGGGAGCAGAGGCCAAACGTTCGTGCTGTACTAACTGTGCTGCAGGGCAGCTGAGAGACACCACCTGAGAATTTGGATTCAAATGGACTTTTAGGTATGAAACCGAGGAGAGACTGCAATGATGGTGACCCCGTTGCAAAGCTGCTTGTGTGCTGAAGAAGCAGAGCACTAGCTTTCCCTGCTGCTCCTTCTGCCGTGTGAGCAGATGCCACTGTTCATTCTGTGATGACTGTGTTGCTGCGCAGCAGAGAGCAGGCTCTGGACTGATTCTATTCAAATGCTTTTCCTGTACGAGTGTTAGCAGTGAAAGCAACGATGGATGCACCAATGTAAAGGGGATTGTGTGCTGAACAGGTCCAGCACCAGCTTTCAATCCTTGCTCTTCTGCTGTGGGAGCAGAGGCCAAACGTTCTTGCAGTACTCACTGTGCTGCTGGGCAGCTGAGACCGCTTGAGAATTTGGATTCAAATGGACTTTTAGGTATGAAACCGAGGAGAGACTGCAATGATGGTGACCCCGTTGCAAAGCTGCTTGTGTGCTGAAGAAACAGAGCACTAGCTTTCCCTGCTGCTCCTTCTGCCGTGTGAGCAGATGCCACTGTTCATTCTGTGCTGACTGTGTTGCTGCGCAGCAGAGAGCAGCCTCTGGACTGATTCCATTCAAATGCTTTTCCTGTATGAAAGTGAGCAGTGAAAGCAACGATGAATGCACCAATGTAAAAGGGATTGTGTGCTGAACAGGTCCAGCACCAGCTTTCAATCCTGGCTCTTCTGCTGTGGGAGCAGAGGCCAAACGTTCGTGCTGTACTAACTGTGCTGCTGGGCAGCTGAGAGACACCACCTGAGAATTTAGATTCAAATGGACTTTTAGGTATGAAACCGAGGAGAGACTGCAATGATGGTGACCCCGTTGCAAAGCTGCTTGTGTGCTGAAGAAGCAGAGCACTAGCTTTCCCTGCTGCTCCTTCTGCCGTGTGAGCAGATGCCACTGTTCATTCTGTGCTGTGTTGCTGCCAGCAGGGAGCAGGCTCTGGACGGATTCTATTCAAATGCTTTTCCTGTATGAGTGTTAGCAGTGAAAGCAACGATGGAGGCACCAATGTAAAGGGGATTGTGTGCTGAACAGGTCCAGCACCAGCTTTCAATCCTGGCTCTTCTGCTGTGGGAGCAGAGGCCAAACGTTCGTGCTGTACTAACTGTGCTGCTGGGCAGCTGAGAGACACCACCTGAGCTCTTCTGCTCTCCTGCTGAGGCCAAACGTTCCTGCTGTACTCACTGTGCTGCTGGGCAGCTGAGCGACACCACCTGAGAATTCGGATTCAAATGGACTTTTAGGTATGAAGCCGAGGAGAGACTGCAATGATGGTGACCCCGTTGCAAAGCTACTTGTGTGCTGAAGAAGCAGAGCACTAGCTTTCCCTGCTGCTCCTTCTGCCGTGTGAGCAGATGCCACTGTTCATTCTGTGCTGACTGTGTTGCTGCGCAGCAGAGAGCAGCCTCTGGACTGATTCCATTCAAATGCTTTTCCTGTATGAAAGTGAGCAGTAAAGCAACGATGAATGCACCAATGTAAAAGGGATTGTGTGCTGAACAGGTCCAGCACCAGCTTTCAATCCTGGCTCTTCTCCTGTAGGAGCAGCGGCCAAACGTTCGTGCTGTACTAACTGTGCTGCTGGGCAGCTGAGAGACACCACCTGAGAATTTAGATTCAAATGGACTTTTAGGTATGAAACCGAGGAGAGACTGCAATGATGGTGACCCCGTTGCAAAGCTGCTTGTGTGCTGAAGAAGCAGAGCACTAGCTTTCCCTGCTGCTCCTTCTGCCGTGTGAGCAGATGCCACTGTTCATTCTCTGCTGACTGTGTTGCTGCGCAGCAGAGAGCAGCCTCTGGACTGATTCCATTCAAATGCTTTTCCTGTATGAAAGTGAGCAGTGAAAGCAACGATGAATGCACCAATGTAAAAGGGATTGTGTGCTGAACAGGTCCAGCACCAGCTTTCAATCCTGGCTCTTCTGCTGTGGGAGCAGAGGCCAAACGTTCGTGCTGTACTAACTGTGCTGCTGGGCAGCTGAGAGACACCACCTGAGCTCTTCTGCTCTCCTGCTGAGGCCAAACGTTCGTGCTGTACTCACTGGCGGCTGGGCAGCTGAGAGACACCACCTGAGAATTTGGATTCAAATGGACTTTTAGGTATGAAACCGAGGAGAGACTACAATGATGGTAACCCCGTTGCAAAGCTGCTTGTGTGCTGAAGAAGCCCAGCACTAGCTTTCCCTGCTGGTCCTTCTGCCGTGTGAGCAGATGCCACTGTTCATTCTGGGCTGTGTTGCTGCCAGCAGGGAGCAGGCTCTGGACGGATTCTATTCAAATGCTTTTCCTGTATGAGTGTTAGCAGTGAAAGCAACGATGGAGGCACCAATGTAAAGGGGATTGTGTGCTGAACAGGTCCAGCACCAGCTTTCAGTCCTGGCTCTTCTGCTGTGGGAGCAGAGGCCAAACGTTCGTGCTGTACTCACTGTGCTGCTGGGCAGCTGAGAGACACCACCTGAGAATTTGGATTCAAATGGACTTTTAGGTATGAAGCCGAGGAGAGACTGCAATGATGGTGACCCCGTTGCAAAGCTACTTGTGTGCTGAAGAAGCAGAGCACTAGCTTTCCCTGCTGCTCCTTCTGCCGTGTGAGCAGATGCCACTGTTCATTCTGTGCTGACTGTGTTGCTGCGCAGCAGAGAGCAGCCTCTGGACTGATTCCATTCAAATGCTTTTCCTGTATGAAAGTGAGCAGTGAAAGCAACGATGGAGGCACCAATGTAAAGGTGATTGTGTGCTGAACAGGTCCAGCACCAGCTTTCAATCCTGGCTCTTCTGCTGTGGGAGCAGAGGCCAAACGTTCGTGCTGTACTAACTGTGCTGCTGGGCAGCTGAGAGACACCACCTGAGAATTTGGATTCAAATGGACTTTTAGGTATGAAACCGAGGAGAGACTGCAATGATGGTGACCCCATTGCAAAGCTACTTGTGTGCTGAAGAAGCAGAGCACTAGCTTTCCCTGCTGCTCCTTCTGCCGTGTGAGCAGATGCCACTGTTCATTCTGTGCTGTGTTGCTGCGCAGCAGAGAGCAGCCTCTGGACTGATTCCTTTCAAATGCTTTTCCTGTATGAATGTGAGCAGTGAAAGCAACGATGGAGGCACCAATGTAAAGGGGATTGTGTGCTGAACAGGTCCAGCAGCAGCTTTCAATCCTGGCTCTTCTGCTGTGGGAGCAGAGGCCAAACGTTCGTGCTGTACTAACTGTGCTGCAGGGCAGCTGAGAGACACCACCTGAGAATTTGGATTCAAATGGACTTTTAGGTATGAAACCGAGGAGAGACTGCAATGATGGTGACCCCTTTGCAAAGCTGCTTGTGTGATGAAGAAGCAGAGCACTAGCTTTCCCTGCTGCTCCTTCTGCCGTGTGAGCAGATGCCACTCTTCATTCTGTGCTGACTGTGTTGCTGCGCAGCAGAGAGCAGCCTCTGGACTGATTCCATTCAAATGCTTTTCCTGTATGAAAGTGAGCAGTGAAAGCAACGATGAATGCACCAATGTAAAAGGGATTGTGTGCTGAACAGGTCCAGCACCAGCTTTCAATCCTGGCTCTTCTGCTGTGGGAGCAGAGGCCAAACGTTCGTGCTGTACTAACTGTGCTGCTGGGCAGCTGAGAGACACCACCTGAGAATTTAGATTCAAATGGACTTTTAGGTATGAAACCGAGGAGAGACTGCAATGATGGTGACCCCGTTGCAAAGCTGCTTGTGTGCTGAAGAAGCAGAGCACTAGCTTTCCCTGCTGCTCCTTCTGCCGTGTGAGCACATGCCACTGTTCATTCTGTGCTGTGTTGCTGCCAGCAGGGAGCAGGCTCTGGACGGATTCTATTCAAATGCTTTTCCTGTATGAGTGTTAGCAGTGAAAGCAACGATGGAGGCACCAATGTAAAGGGGATTGTGTGCTGAGCAGGTCCAGCACCAGCTTTCAATCCTGGCTCTTCTGCTGTGGGAGCAGAGGCCAAACGTTCATGCTGTACTCACTGTGCTGCTGGGCAGCTGAGCGACACCACCTGCGAATTCGGATTCAAATGGACTTTTTAGGTATGAAGCCGAGGAGAGACTGCAATGATGGTGACCCCGTTGCAAAGCTGCTTGTGTGCTGAAGAAGCAGAGCACTAGATTTCCCTGCTGCTCCTTCTGCCGTGTGAGCAGATGCCACTGTTCATTCTGTGCTGACTGTGTTGCTGCGCAGCAGAGAGCAGCCTCTGGACTGATTCCATTCAAATGCTTTTCCTGTACGAGTGTTAGCAGTGAAAGCAACGATGGAGGCACCAATGTAAAGGGGATTGTGTGCTGAACAGGTCCAGCACCAGCTTTCAATCCTGGCTCTTCTGCTGTGGGAGCAGAGGCCAAACGTTCGTGCTGTACTAACTGTGCTGCTGGGCAGCTGAGAGACACCACCTGAGCTCTTCTGCTCTCCTGCTGAGGCCAAACGTTCCTGCTGTACTCACTGTGCTGCTGGGCAGCTGAGCGACACCACCTGAGAATTCGGATTCAAATGGACTTTTAGGTATGAAGCAGAGGAGAGACTGCAATGATGGTGACCCCGTTGCAAAGCTACTTGTGTGCTGAAGAAGCAGAGCACTAGCTTTCCCTGCTGCTCCTTCTGCCGTGTGAGCAGATGCCACTGTTCATTCTGTGCTGACTGTGTTGCTGCGCAGCAGAGAGCAGCCTCTGGACTGATTCCATTCAAATGCTTTTCCTGTATGAAAGTGAGCAGTAAAGCAACGATGAATGCACCAATGTAAAAGGGATTGTGTGCTGAACAGGTCCAGCACCAGCTTTCAATCCTGGCTCTTCTGCTGTGGGAGCAGAGGCCAAACGTTCGTGCTGTACTAACTGTGCTGCTGGGCAGCTGAGAGACACCACCTGAGAATTTAGATTCAAATGGACTTTTAGGTATGAAACCGAGGAGAGACTGCAATGATGGTGACCCCGTTGCAAAGCTGCTTGTGTGCTGAAGAAGCAGAGCACTAGCTTTCCCTGCTGCTCCTTCTGCCGTGTGAGCAGATGCCACTGTTCATTCTGTGCTGACTGTGTTGCTGCGCAGCAGAGAGCAGGCTCTGGACTGATTCTATTCAAATGCTTTTCCTGTGCGAGTGTTAGCAGTGAAAGCAACGATGGATGCACCAATGTAAAGGGGATTGTGTGCTGAACAGGTCCAGCACCAGCTTTCAATCCTTGCTCTTCTGCTGTGGGAGCAGAGGCCAAACCTTCTTGCAGTACTCACTGTGCTGCTGGGCAGCTGAGACCGCTTGAGAATTTGGATTCAAATGGACTTTTAGGTATGAAACCGAGGAGAGACTGCAATGATGGTGACCCCGTTGCAAAGCTGCTTGTGTGCTGAAGAAGCAGAGCACTAGCTTTCCCTGCTGCTCCTTCTGCCGTGTGAGCAGATGCCACTGTTCATTCTCTGCTGACTGTGTTGCTGCGCAGCAGAGAGCAGCCTCTGGACTGATTCCATTCAAATGCTTTTCCTGTATGAAAGTGAGCAGTGAAAGCAACGATGAATGCACCAATGTAAAAGGGATTGTGTGCTGAACAGGTCCAGCACCAGCTTTCAATCCTGGCTCTTCTGCTGTGGGAGCAGAGGCCAAACGTTCGTGCTGTACTAACTGTGCTGCTGGGCAGCTGAGAGACACCACCTGAGCTCTTCTGCTCTCCTGCTGAGGCCAAACGTTCGTGCTGTACTCACTGGCGGCTGGGCAGCTGAGAGACACCACCTGAGAATTTGGATTCAAATGGACTTTTAGGTATGGAAACCGAGGAGAGACTACAATGATGGTAACCAGTTGCAAAGCTGCTTGTGTGCTGAAGAAGCCCAGCACTAGCTTTCCCTGCTGGTCCTTCTGCCGTGTGAGCAGATGCCACTGTTCATTCTGTGCTGTGTTGCTGCCAGCAGGGAGCAGGCTCTGGACGGATTCTATTCAAATGCTTTTCCTGTATGAGTGTTAGCAGTGAAAGCAACGATGGAGGCACCAATGTAAAGGGGATTGTGTGCTGAACAGGTCCAGCACCAGCTTTCAGTCCTGGCTCTTCTGCTGTGGGAGCAGAGGCCAAACGTTCGTGCTGTACTCACTGTGCTGCTGGGCAGCTGAGAGACACCACCTGAGAATTTGGATTCAAATGGACTTTTAGGTATGAAGCCGAGGAGAGACTGCAATGATGGTGACCCCGTTGCAAAGCTACTTGTGTGCTGAAGAAGCAGAGCACTAGCTTTCCCTGCTGCTCCTTCTGCCGTGTGAGCAGATGCCACTGTTCATTCTGTGCTGACTGTGTTGCTGCGCAGCAGAGAGCAGCCTCTGGACTGATTCCATTCAAATGCTTTTCCTGTATGAAAGTGAGCAGTGAAAGCAACGATGGAGGCACCAATGTAAAGGTGATTGTGTGCTGAACAGGTCCAGCACCAGCTTTCAATCCTGGCTCTTCTGCTGTGGGAGCAGAGGCCAAACGTTCGTGCTGTACTAACTGTGCTGCTGGGCAGCTGAGAGACACCACCTGAGAATTTGGATTCAAATGGACTTTTAGGTATGAACCCGAGGAGAGACTGCAATGATGGCGACCCCGTTGCAAAGCTGCTTGTGTGCTGAAGAAGCAGAGCACTAGCTTTCCCTGCTGCTCCTTCTGCCTTGTGAGCAGATGCCACTGTTCATTCTGTGCTGACTGTGTTGCTGCGCAGCAGAGAGCAGCCTCTGGACTGATTCCATTCAAATGCTTTTCCTGTATGAATGTGAGCAGTGAAAGCAACGATGGAGGCACCAATGTAAAGGTGATTGTGTGCTGAACAGGTCCAGCACCAGCTTTCAATCCTGGCTCTTCTGCTGTGGGAGCAGATGCCAAACGTTCGTGCTGTACTAACTGTGCTGCTGGGCAGCTGAGAGACACCACCTGAGAATTTGGATTCAAATGGACTTTTAGGTATGAAACCGAGGAGAGACTGCAATGATGGCGACCCCGTTGCAAAGCTGCTTGTGTGCTGAAGAAGCAGAGCACTAGCTTTCCCTGCTGCTCCTTCTGCCGTGTGATCAGATGCCACTGTTCATTCTGTGCTGACTGTGTTCCTGCGCAGCAGAGAGCAGGCTCTGGACTGATTCCATTCAAATGCTTTTCCTGTATGAAAGTGAGCAGTGAAAGCAACGATGGAGGCACCAATGTAAAGGGGATTGTGTGCTGAACAGGTCCAGCACCAGCTTTCAATCCTGGCTCTTCTGCTGTGGGAGCAGAGGCCAAACGTTCGTGCTGTACTCACTGTGCTGCTGGGCAGCTGAGAGACACCACCTGAGAATTTGGATTCAAATGGACTTTTAGGTATGAAACCGAGGAGAGACTGCAATGATGGTGACCCCGTTGCAAACCTGCTTGTGTGCTGAAGAAGCAGAGCACTAGCTTTCCCTGCTGCTCCTTCTGCCGTGTGAGCAGATGCCACTGTTCATTCTGTGCTGACTGTGTTGCTGCGCAGCAGAGAGCAGCCTCTGGACTGATTCCATTCAAATGCTTTTCCTGTATGAATGTGAGCAGTGAAAGCAACGATGGAGGCACCAATGTAAAGGTGATTGTGTGCTGAACAGGTCCAGCACCAGCTTTCAATCCTGGCTCTTCTGCTGTTGGAGCAGAGGCCAAACGTTCGTGCTGTACTCACTGTGCTGCTGGGCAGCTGAGAGACACCACCTGAGAATTTGGATTCAAATGGACTTTTAGGTATGAAACCGAGGAGAGACTGCAATGATGGTGACCCCGTTGCAAAGCTGCTTGTGTGCTGAAGAAGCAGAGCACTAGCTTTCCCTGCTGCTCCTTCTGCCGTGTGAGCATGCCACTGTTCATTCTGTGCTGACTGTGTTGCTGCGCAGCAGAGAGCAGCCTCTGGACTGATTCCATTCAAATGCTTTTCCTGTATGAAAGTGAGCAGTGAAAGCAACGATGAATGCACCAATGTAAAAGGGATTGTGTGCTGAACAGGTCCAGCACCAGCTTTCAATCCTGGCTCTTCTGCTGTGGGAGCAGAGGCCAAACGTTCGTGCTGTACTCACTGTGCTGCTGGGCAGCTGAGAGACACCACCTGAGAATTTAGATTCAAATGGACTTTTAGGTATGAAACCGAGGAGAGACTGCAATGATGGTGACCCCGTTGCAAAGCTGCTTGTGTGCTGAAGAAGCAGAGCACTAGCTTTCCCTGCTGCTCCTTCTGCCGTGTGAGCAGATGCCACTGTTCATTCTGTGCTGACTGTGTTGCTGCGCAGCAGAGAGCAGCCTCTGGACTGATTCCATTCAAATGCTTTTCCTGTATGAATGTGAGCAGTGAAAGCAACGATGGAGGCACCAATGTAAAGGTGATTGTGTGCTGAACAGGTCCAGCACCAGCTTTCAATCCTGGCTCTTCTGCTGTGGGAGCAGAGGCCAAACGTTCGTGCTGTACTAACTGTGCTGCTGGGCAGCTGAGAGACACCACCTGAGAATTTGGATTCAAATGGACTTTTAGGTATGAAACCGAGGAGAGACTGCAATGATGGTGACCCCGTTGCAAAGCTTCTTGTGTGCTGAAGAGACACAGCACTAGCTTTCCCTGCTGCTCCTTCTGCCGTGTGAGCAGATGCCCCTGTTCATTCTGTGCGGTGTTGCTGCCAGCAGGGAGCAGGCTCTGGACTGATTCTATTCAAATGCTTTTCCTGTACGAGTGTTAGCAGTGAAAGCAACGATGGATGCACCAATGTAAAGGGGATTGTGTGCTGAACAGGTCCAGCACCAGCTTTCAATCCTTGCTCTTCTGCTGTGGGAGCAGATGCCAAACGTTCGTGCTGTACTCACTGTGCTGCTGGGCAGCTGAGACCGCTTGAGAATTTGGATTAAAATGGACTTTTAGGTATGAAACCGAGGAGAGACTGAAATGATGGTGACCCCGTTGCAAAGCTGCTTGTGTGCTGAAGAAGCAGAGCACTAGCTTTCCCTGCTGCTCCTTCTGCCGTGTGAGCAGATGCCACTCTTCATTCTGTGCTGACTGTGTTGCTGCGCAGCAGAGAGCAGGCTCTGGACTGATTCCATTCAAATGCTTTTCCTGTATGAAAGTGAGCAGTGAAAGCAACGATGAATGCACCAATGTAAAAGGGATTGTGTGCTGAACAGGTCCAGCACCAGCTTTCAATCCTGGCTCTTCTGCTGTGGGAGCAGAGGCCAAACGTTCGTGCTGTACTAACTGTGCTGCTGGGCAGCTGAGAGACACCACCTGAGAATTTGGATTCAAATGGACTTTTAGGTATGAACCCGAGGAGAGACTGCAATGATGGTGAACCCGTTGCAAAGCTGCTTGTGTGCTGAAGAAGCAGAGCACTAGCTTTCCCTGCTGCTCCTTCTGCCTTGTGAGCAGATGCCACTGTTCATTCTGTGCTGACTGTGTTGCTGCGCAGCAGAGAGCAGCCTCTGGACTGATTCCATTCAAATGCTTTTCCTGTATGAATGTGAGCAGTGAAAGCAACGATGGAGGCACCAATGTAAAGGTGATTGTGTGCTGAACAGGTCCAGCACCAGCTTTCAATCCTGGCTCTTCTGCTGTGGGAGCAGAGGCCAAACGTTCGTGCTGTACTCACTGTGCTGCTGGGCAGCTGAGAGACACCACCTGAGAATTTGGATTCAAATGGACTTTTAGGTATGAAACCGAGGAGAGACTGCAATGATGGTGACCCCGTTGCAAACCTGCTTGTGTGCTGAAGAAGCAGAGCACTAGCTTTCCCTGCTGCTCCTTCTGCCGTGTGAGCAGATGCCACTGTTCATTCTGTGCTGACTGTGTTGCTGCGCAGCAGAGAGCAGCCTCTGGACTGATTCCATTCAAATGCTTTTCCTGTATGAATGTGAGCAGTGAAAGCAACGATGGAGGCACCAATGTAAAGGTGATTGTGTGCTGAACAGGTCCAGCACCAGCTTTCAATCCTGGCTCTTCTGCTGTTGGAGCAGAGGCCAAACGTTCGTGCTGTACTCACTGTGCTGCTGGGCAGCTGAGAGACACCACCTGAGAATTTGGATTCAAATGGACTTTTAGGTATGAAACCGAGGAGAGACTGCAATGATGGTGACCCCTTTGCAAAGCTGCTTGTGTGATGAAGAAGCAGAGCACTAGCTTTCCCTGCTGCTCCTTCTGCCGTGTGAGCAGATGCCACTGTTCATTCTGTGCTGACTGTGTTGCTGCGCAGCAGAGAGCAGCCTCTGGACTGATTCCATTCAAATGCTTTTCCTGTATGAAAGTGAGCAGTGAAAGCAACGATGAATGCACCAATGTAAAAGGGATTGTGTGCTGAACAGGTCCAGCACCAGCTTTCAATCCTGGCTCTTCTGCTGTGGGAGCAGAGGCCAAACGTTCGTGCTGTACTAACTGTGCTGCTGGGCAGCTGAGAGACACCACCTGAGAATTTAGATTCAAATGGACTTTTAGGTATGAAACCGAGGAGAGACTGCAATGATGGTGACCCCGTTGCAAAGCTGCTTGTGTGCTGAAGAAGCAGAGCACTAGCTTTCCCTGCTGCTCCTTCTGCCGTGTGAACACATGCCACTGTTCATTCTGTGCTGTGTTGCTGCCAGCAGGGAGCAGGCTCTGGACGGATTCTATTCAAATGCTTTTCCTGTATGAGTGTTAGCAGTGAAAGCAACGATGGAGGCACCAATGTAAAGGGGATTGTGTGCTGAGCAGGTCCAGCACCAGCTTTCAATCCTGGCTCTTCTGCTGTGGGAGCAGAGGCCAAACGTTCATGCTGTACTCACTGTGCTGCTGGGCAGCTGAGCGACACCACCTGCGAATTCGGATTCAAATGGACTTTTAGGTATGAAGCCGAGGAGAGACTGCAATGATGGTGACCCCGTTGCAAAGCTGCTTGTGTGCTGAAGAAGCAGAGCACTAGATTTCCCTGCTGCTCCTTCTGCCGTGTGAGCAGATGCCACTGTTCATTCTGAGCTGACTGTGTTGCTGCGCAGCAGAGAGCAGCCTCTGGACTGATTCCATTCAAATGCTTTTCCTGTATGAAAGTGAGCAGTGAAAGCAACGATGAATGCACCAGTGTAAAGGGGATTGTGTGCTGAACAGGTCCAGCACCAGCTTTCAATCCTTGCTCTTCTGCTGTGGGAGCAGATGCCAAACGTTCGTGCTGTACTCACTGTGCTGCTGGGCAGCTGAGAGACACCACCTGAGAATTTGGATTCAAATGGACTTTTAGGTATGAACCCGAGGAGAGACTGCAATGATGGTGACCCCTTTGCAAAGCTGCTTGTGTGCTGAAGAAGCAGAGCACTAGCTTTCCCTGCTGCTCCTTCTGCCGTGTGAGCAGATGCCACTGTTCATTCTGTGCTGACTGTGTTCCTGCGCAGCAGAGAGCCGGCTCTGGACTGATTCCATTCAAATGCTTTTCCTGTATGAAAGTGAGCAGTGAAAGCAACGATGGAGGCACCAATGTAAAGGGGATTGTGTGCTGAACAGGTCCAGCACCAGCTTTCAATCCTGGCTCTTCTGCTGTGGGAGCAGAGGCCAAACGTTCGTGCTGTACTCACTGTGCTGCTGGGCAGCTGAGAGACACCACCTGAGAATTTGGATTCAAATGGACTTTTAGGTATGAAGCCGAGGAGAGACTGCAATGATGGTGACCCCGTTGCAAAGCTACTTGTGTGCTGAAGAAGCAGAGCACTAGCTTTCCCTGCTGCTCCTTCTGCCTTGTGAGCAGATGCCACTGTTCATTCTGTGCTGACTGTGTTGCTGCGCAGCAGAGAGCAGCCTCTGGACTGATTCCATTCAAATGCTTTTCCTGTATGAAAGTGAGCAGTGAAAGCAACGATGGAGGCACCAATGTAAAGGGGATTGTGTGCTGAACAGGTCCAGCACCAGCTTTCAATCCTGGCTCTTCTGCTGTGGGAGCAGATGCCAAACGTTCGTGCTGTACTCACTGTGCTGCTGGGCAGCTGAGCGACACCACCTGAGAATTTGGATTCAAATGGACTTTTAGGTATGAAACCGAGGAGAGACTGCAATGATGGTGACCCCGTTGCAAAGCTGCTTGTGTGCTGAAGAAGCAGAGCACTAGCTTTCCCTGCTGCTCCTTCTGCCGTGTGAGCAGATGCCACTCTTCATTCTGTGCTGACTGTGTTGCTGCGCAGCAGAGAGCAGCCTCTGGACTGATTCCATTCAAATGCTTTTCCTGTATGAATGTGAGCACTGAAAGCAACGATGGAGGCATTAATGTAAATGTGATTGTGTGCTGAACAGGTCCAGCACCAGCTTTCAATCCTGGCTCTTCTGCTGTGGGAGCAGATGCCAAACGTTCGTGCTGTACTCACTGTGCTGCTGGGCAGCTGAGCGACACCACCTGAGAATTTGGATTCAAATGGACTTTTAGGTATGAAACCGAGGAGAGACTGCAATGATGGTGACCCCGTTGCAAAGCTTCTTGTGTGCTGAAGAGACACAGCACTAGCTTTCCCTGCTGGTCCTTCTGCCGTGTGAGCAGATGCCCCTGTTCATTCTGTGCTGTGTTGCTGCCAGCAGGGAGCATGCTCTTGACTGATTCTATTCAAATGCTTTTCCTGTACGAGTGTTAGCAGTGAAAGCAACGATGGAGGCACCAATGTAAAGGGGATTGTGTGCTGAACAGGTCCAGCACCAGCTTTCAATCCTTGCTCTTCTGCTGTGGGAGCAGATGCCAAACGTTCGTGCTGTACTCACTGTGCTGCTGGGCAGCTGAGAGACACCACCTGAGAATTTGGATTCAAATGGACTTTTAGGTATGAACCCGAGGAGAGACTGCAATGATGGTGACCCCGTTGCAAAGCTGCTTGTGTGCTGAAGAAGCAGAGCACTAGCTTTCCCTGCTGCTCCTTCTGCCGTGTGAGCAGATGCCACTGTTCATTCTGTGCTGACTGTGTTCCTGCGCAGCAGAGAGCCGGCTCTGGACTGATTCCATTCAAATGCTTTTCCTGTATGAAAGTGAGCAGTGAAAGCAACGATGGAGGCACCAATGTAAAGGGGATTGTGTGCTGAACAGGTCCAGCACCAGCTTTCAATCCTGGCTCTTCTGCTGTGGGAGCAGAGGCCAAACGTTCGTGCTGTACTCACTGTGCTGCTGGGCAGCTGAGAGACACCACCTGAGAATTTGGATTCAAATGGACTTTTAGGTATGAAGCCGAGGAGAGACTGCAATGATGGTGACCCCGTTGCAAAGCTACTTGTGTGCTGAAGAAGCAGAGCACTAGCTTTCCCTGCTGGTCCTTCTGCCGTGTGAGCAGATGCCACTGTTCATTCTGTGCTGTGTTCCTGCGCAGCAGAGAGCAGGCTCTGGACTGATTCCATTCAAATGCTTTTCCTGTATGAAAGTGAGCAGTGAAAGCAACGATGGAGGCACCAATGTAAAGGGGATTGTGTGCTGAACAGGTCCAGCACCAGCTTTCAATCCTGGCTCTTCTGCGGTGGGAGCAGATGCCAAACGTTCGTGCTGTACTCACTGTGCTGCTGGGCAGCTGAGCGACACCACCTGAGAATTTGGATTCAAATGGACTTTTAGGTATGAAACCGAGGAGAGACTGCAATGATGGTGACCCCGTTGCAAAGCTGCTTGTGTGCTGAAGAAGCAGAGCACTAGCTTTCCCTGCTGCTCCTTCTGCCGTGTGAGCAGATGCCACTCTTCATTCTGTGCTGACTGTGTTGCTGCGCAGCAGAGAGCAGCCTCTGGACTGATTCCATTCAAATGCTTTTCCTGTATGAATGTGAGCACTGAAAGCAACGATGGAGGCATTAATGTAAATGTGATTGTGTGCTGAACAGGTCCAGCACCAGCTTTCAATCCTGGCTCTTCTGCTGTGGGAGCAGATGCCAAACGTTCGTGCTGTACTCACTGTGCTGCTGGGCAGCTGAGCGACACCACCTGAGAATTTGGATTCAAATGGACTTTTAGGTATGAAACCGAGGAGAGACTGCAATGATGGTGACCCCGTTGCAAAGCTTCTTGTGTGCTGAAGAGACACAGCACTAGCTTTCCCTGCTGGTCCTTCTGCCGTGTGAGCAGATGCCCCTGTTCATTCTGTGCTGTGTTGCTGCCAGCAGGGAGCATGCTCTTGACTGATTCTATTCAAATGCTTTTCCTGTACGAGTGTTAGCAGTGAAAGCAACGATGGATGCACCAATGTAAAGGGGATTGTGTGCTGAACAGGTCCAGCACCAGCTTTCAATCCTGGCTCTTCTGCTGTGGGAGCAGAGGCCAAACGTTCGTGCTGTACTAACTGTGCTGCTGGGCAGCTGAGAGACACCACCTGAGCTCTTCTGCTCTCCTGCTGAGGCCAAACGTTCCTGCTGTACTCACTGTGCTGCTGGGCAGCTGAGCGACACCACCTGAGAATTCTGATTCAAATGGACTTTTAGGTATGAAGCCGAGGAGAGACTGCAATGATGGTGACCCCGTTGCAAAGCTGCTTGTGTGATGAAGAAGCAGAGCACTAGCTTTCCCTGCTGCTCCTTCTGCCGTGTGAGCAGATGCCACTCTTCATTCTGTGCTGACTGTGTTGCTGCGCAGCAGAGAGCAGCCTCTGGACTGATTCCATTCAAATGCTTTTCCTGTATGAATGTGAGCAGTGAAAGCAACGATGGAGGCACCAATGTAAAGGTGATTGTGTGCTGAACAGGTCCAGCACCAGCTTTCAATCCTGGCTCTTCTGCTGTGGGAGCAGAGGCCAAACGTTCGTGCTGTACTAACTGTGCTGCAGGGCAGCTGAGAGACACCACCTGAGAATTTGGATTCAAATGGACTTTTAGGTATGAAGCCGAGGAGAGACTGCAATGATGGTGACCCCGTTGCAAAGCTACTTGTGTGCTGAAGAAGCAGAGCACTAGCTTTCCCTGCTGCTCCTTCTGCCGTGTGAGCAGATGCCACTGTTCATTCTGTGCTGACTGTGTTGCTGCGCAGCAGAGAGCAGCCTCTGGACTGATTCCATTCAAATGCTTTTCCTGTATGAGTGTTAGCAGTGAAAGCAACGATGAATGCACCAATGTAAAAGGGATTGTGTGCTGAACAGGTCCAGCACCAGCTTTCAATCCTGGCTCTTCTGCTGTGGGAGCAGAGGCCAAACGTTCGTGCTGTACTAACTGTGCTGCTGGGCAGCTGAGAGACACCACCTGAGAATTTAGATTCAAATGGACTTTTAGGTATGAAACCGAGGAGAGACTGCAATGATGGTGACCCCGTTGCAAAGCTGCTTGTGTGCTGAAGAAGCAGAGCACTAGCTTTCCCTGCTGCTCCTTCTGCCGTGTGAGCAGATGCCACTGTTCATTCTGTGCTGTGTTGCTGCCAGCAGGGAGCAGGTTCTGGACGGATTCTATTCAAATGCTTTTCCTGTATGAGTGTTAGCAGTGAAAGCAACGATGGAGGCACCAATGTAAAGGGGATTGTGTGCTGAACAGGTCCAGCACCAGCTTTCAATCCTGGCTCTTCTGCTGTGGGAGCAGAGGCCAAACGTTCGTGCTGTACTAACTGTGCTGCTGGGCAGCTGAGCGACACCACCTGAGAATTTGGATTCAAATTGACTTTTAGGTATGAAACCGAGGAGAGACTGCAATGATGGTGACCCCGTTGCAAAGCTGCGTGTGTGCTGAAGAAGCAGAGCACTAGCTTTCCCTGCTGCTCCTTCTGCCGTGTGAGCAGATGCCACTGTTCATTCTGTGCTGACTGTGTTGCTGCGCAGCAGAGAGCAGCCTCTGGACTGATTCCATTCAAATGCTTTTCCTGTATGAATGTGAGCAGTGAAAGCAACGATGGAGGCACCAATGTAAAGGGGATTGTGTGCTGAACAGGTCCAGCAGCAGCTTTCAATCCTGGCTCTTCTGCTGTGGGAGCAGAGGCCAAACGTTCGTGCTGTACTCACTGTGCTGCTGGGCAGCTGAGAGACACCACCTGAGAATTTGGATTCAAATGGACTTTTAGGTATGAAACCGAGGAGAGACTGCAATGATGGTGACCCTGTTGCAAAGCTGCTTGTGTGCTGAAGAAGCAGAGCACTAGCTTTCCCTGCTGCTCCTTCTGCCGTGTGAGCAGATGCCACTGTTCATTCTGTGCTGACTGTGTTGCTGCGCAGCAGAGAGCAGCCTCTGGACTGATTCCATTCAAATGCTTTTCCTGTATGAAAGTGAGCAGTGAAAGCAACGATGAATGCACCAATGTAAAAGGGATTGTGTGCTGAACAGGTCCAGCACCAGCTTTCAATCCTGGCTCTTCTGCTGTGGGAGCAGAGGCCAAACGTTCGTGCTGTACTAACTGTGCTGCTGGGCAGCTGAGAGACACCACCTGAGAATTTGGATTCAAATGGACTTTTAGGTAGGAAACCGAGGAGAGACTGCAATGATGGTGACCCCGTTGCAAAGCTGCTTGTGTGCTGAAGAAGCAGAGCACTAGCTTTCCCTGCTGCTCCTTCTGCCGTGTGAGCAGATGCCACTGTTCATTCTGTGCTGTGTTGCTGCCAGCAGGGAGCAGGCTCTGGACGGATTCTATTCAAATGCTTTTCCTGTATGAGTGTTAGCAGTGAAAGCAACGATGGAGGCACCAATGTAAAGGGGATTGTGTGCTGAACAGGTCCAGCACCAGCTTTCAATCCTGGCTCTTCTGCTGTGGGAGCAGAGGCCAAACGTTCGTGCTGTACTCACTGTGCTGCTGGGCAGCTGAGCGACACCACCTGCGAATTCGGATTCAAATGGACTTTTAGGTATGAAGCCGAGGAGAGACTGCAATGATGGTGACCCCGTTGCAAAGCTGCTTGTGTGCTGAAGAAGCAGAGCACTAGCTTTCCCTGCTGCTCCTTCTGCCGTGTGAGCAGATGCCACTGTTCATTCTGTGCTGACTGTGTTCCTGCGCAGCAGAGAGCAGCCTCTGGACTGATTCCATTCAAATGCTTTTCCTGTATGAGTGTTAGCAGTGAAAGCAACGATGGAGGCACCAATGTAAAGGGGATTGTGTGCTGAACAGGTCCAGCACCAGCTTTCAATCCTGGCTCTTCTGCTGTGGGAGCAGAGGCCAAACGTTCGTGCTGTACTCACTGTGCTGCTGGGCAGCTGAGAGACACCACCTGAGAATTTGGATTCAAATGGACTTTTAGGTATGAAACCGAGGAGAGACTGCAATGATGGTGACCCCGTTGCAAAGCTGCTTGTGTGCTGAAGAAGCAGAGCACTAGCTTTCCCTGCTGCTCCTTCTGCCGTGTGAGCAGATGCCACTGTTCATTCTGTGCTGACTGTGTTGCTGCGCAGCAGAGAGCAGCCTCTGGACTGATTCCATTCAAATGCTTTTCCTGTATGAATGTGAGCAGTGAAAGCAACGATGGAGGCACCAATGTAAAGGTGATTGTGTGCTGAACAGGTCCAGCACCAGCTTTCAATCCTGGCTCTTCTGCTGTGGGAGCAGAGGCCAAACGTTCGTGCTGTACTAACTGTGCTGCTGGGCAGCTGAGAGACACCACCTGAGAATTTGGATTCAAATGGACTTTTAGGTATGAAACCGAGGAGAGACTGCAATGATGGTGACCCCGTTGCAAAGCTACTTGTGTGCTGAAGAAGCAGAGCACTAGCTTTCCCTGCTGCTCCTTCTGCCGTGTGAGCAGATGCCCCTGTTCATTCTGTGCTGTGTTGCTGCCAGCAGGGAGCAGGCTCTGGACTGATTCTATTCAAATGCTTTTCCTGTACGAGTGTTAGCAGTGAAAGCAACGATGGATGCACAAATGTAAAGGGGATTGTGTGCTGAACAGGTCCAGCACCAGCTTTCAATCCTTGCTCTTCTGCTGTGGGAGCAGAGGCCAAACGTTCGTGCTGTACTCACTGTGCTGCTGGGCAGCTGAGCGACACCACCTGAGAATTCGGATTCAAATGGACTTTTAGGTATGAAGCCGAGGAGAGACTGCAATGATGGTGACACCGTTGCAAAGCTGCGTGTGTGCTGAAGAAGCGGAGCACTAGCTTTCCCTGCTGCTCCTTCTGCCGTGTGAGCAGATGCCACTGTTCATTCTGTGCTGTGTTGCTGCGCAGCAGAGAGCAGCCTCTGGACTGATTCGATTCAAATGCTTTTCCTGTATGAAAGTGAGCAGTGAAAGCAACGATGGAGGCACCAATGTAAAGGGGATTGTGTGCTGAACAGGTCCAGCACCAGCTTTCAATCCTGGCTCTTCTGCTGTGGGAGCAGAGGCCAAACGTTCGTGCTGTACTCACTGTGCTGCTGGGCAGCTGAGAGAGACCACCTGAGAATTTGGATTCAAATGGACTTTTAGGTATGAAACCGAGGAGAGACTGCAATGATGGTGACCCCGTTGCAAAGCTGCTTGTGTGCTGAAGAAGCAGAGCACTAGCTTTCCCTGCTGCTCCTTCTGCCGTGTGAGCAGATGCCACTGTTCATTCTCTGCTGACTGTGTTGCTGCGCAGCAGAGAGCAGCCTCTGGACTGATTCCATTCTAATGCTTTTCCTGTATGAAAGTGAGCAGTGAAAGCAACGATGAATGCACCAATGTAAAAGGGATTGTGTGCTGAACAGGTCCAGCACCAGCTTTCAATCCTGGCTCTTCTGCTGTGGGAGCAGAGGCCAAACGTTCGTGCTGTACTAACTGTGCTGCTGGGCAGCTGAGAGACACCACCTGAGCTCTTCTGCTCTCCTGCTGAGGCCAAACGTTCGTGCTGTACTCACTGGCGGCTGGGCAGCTGAGAGACACCACCTGAGAATTTGGATTCAAATGGACTTTTAGGTATGAAACCGAGGAGAGACTACAATGATGGTGACCCCTTTGCAAAGCTGCTTGTGTGCTGAAGAAGCCCAGCACTAGCTTTCCCTGCTGGTCCTTCTGCCGTGTGAGCAGATGAAACTGTTCATTCTGTGCTGTGTTGCTGCCAGCAGGGAGCAGGCTCTGGACGGATTCTATTCAAATGCTTTTCCTGTATGAGTGTTAGCAGTGAAAGCAACGATGGAGGCACCAATGTAAAGGGGATTGTGTGCTGAACAGGTCCAGCACCAGCTTTCAATCCTGGCTCTTCTGCTGTGGGAGCAGAGGCCAAACGTTCGTGCTGTACTCACTGTGCTGCTGGGCAGCTGAGAGACACCACCTGAGAATTTGGATTCAAATGGACTTTTAGGTATGAAGCCGAGGAGAGACTGCAATGATGGTGACCCCGTTGCAAAGCTACTTGTGTGCTGAAGAAGCAGAGCACTAGCTTTCCCTGCTGCTCCTTCTGCCGTGTGAGCAGATGCCACTGTTCATTCTGTGCTGACTGTGTTGCTGCGCAGCAGAGAGCAGCCTCTGGACTGATTCCATTCAAATGCTTTTCCTGTATGAATGTGAGCAGTGAAAGCAACGATGGAGGCACCAATGTAAAGGTGATTGTGTGCTGAACAGGTCCAGCACCAGCTTTCAATCCTGGCTCTTCTGCTGTGGGAGCAGAGGCCAAACGTTCGTGCTGTACTCACTGTGCTGCTGGGCAGCTGAGAGACACCACCTGAGAATTTGGATTCAAATGGACTTTTAGGCATGAACCCGAGGAGAGACTGCAATGATGGTGACCCCGTTGCAAAGCTACTTGTGTGCTGAAGAAGCAGAGCACTAGCTTTCCCTGCTGCTCCTTCTGCCGTGTGAGCAGATGCCACTGTTCATTCTGTGCTGTGTTGCTGCGCAGCAGAGAGCAGCCTCTGGACTGATTCCATTCAAATGCTTTTCCTGTATGAAAGTGAGCAGTGAAAGCAACGATGAATGCACCAATGTAAAAGGGATTGTGTGCTGAACAGGTCCAGCACCAGCTTTCAATCCTGGCTCTTCTGCTGTGGGAGCAGAGGCCAAACGTTCGTGCTGTACTAACTGTGCTGCTGGGCAGCTGAGAGACACCACCTGAGAATTTGGATTCAAATGGACTTTTAGGTATGAAACCGAGGAGAGACTGCAATGATGGTGACCCCGTTGCAAAGCTGCTTGTGTGCTGAAGAAGCAGAGCACTAGCTTTCCCTGCTGCTCCTTCTGCCGTGTGAGCAGATGCCACTGTTCATTCTGTGCTGTGTTTCTGCCAGCAGGGAGCAGGCTCTGGACTGATTCTATTCAAATGCTTTTCCTGTATGAGTGTTAGCAATGAAAGCAACGATGGAGGCACCAATGTAAAGGGGATTGTGTGCTGAACAGGTCCAGCAGCAGCTTTCAATCCTGGCTCTTCTGCTGTGGGAGCAGAGGCCAAACGTTCGTGCTGTACTCACTGTGCTGCTGGGCAGCTGAGCGACACCACCTGAGAATTCGGATTCAAATGGACTTTTAGGTATGAAGCCGAGGAGAGACTGCAATGATGGTGACCCCGTTGCAAAGCTACTTGTGTGCTGAAGAAGCAGAGCACTAGCTTTCCCTGCTGCTCCGTCTGCCGTGTGAGCAGATGCCACTGTTCATTCTGTGCTGACTGTGTTGCTGCGCAGCAGAGAGCAGCCTCTGGACTGATTCCATTCAAATGCTTTTCCTGTATGAAAGTGAGCAGTGAAAGCAACGATGGAGGCACCAATGTAAAGGGGATTGTGTGCTGAACAGGTCCAGCACCAGCTTTCAATCCTGGCTCTTCTGCTGTGGGAGCAGAGGCCAAACGTTCGTGCTGTACTAACTGTGCTGCTGGGCAGCTGAGAGACACCACCTGAGAATTTGGATTCAAAACGACTTTTAGGTATGAAACCGAGGAGAGACTGCAATGATGGTGACCCCGTTGCAAAGCTACTTGTGTGCTGAAGAAGCAGAGCACTAGCTTTCCCTGCTGCTCCTTCTGCCGTGTGAGCAGATGCCACTGTTCATTCTGTGCTGACTGTGTTGCTGCGCAGCAGAGAGCAGCCTCTGGCCTGATTCCATTCAAATGCTTTTCCTGTATGAATGTGAGCAGTGAAAGCAACGATGGAGGCACCAATGTAAAGGGGATTGTGTGCTGAACAGGTCCAGCAGCAGCTTTCAATCCTGGCTCTTCTGCTGTGGGAGCAGAGGCCAAACGTTCGTGCTGTACTAACTGTGCTGCTGGGCAGCTGAGAGACACCACCTGAGAATTTGGATTCAAATGGACTTTTAGGTATGAAACCGAGGAGAGACTGCAATGATGGTGACCCCGTTGCAAAGCTGCTTGTGTGCTGAAGAAGCAGAGCACTAGCTTTCCCTGCTGGTCCTTCTGCCGTGTGAGCAGATGCCACTGTTCATTCTGTGCTGTGTTGCTGCGCAGCAGAGAGCAGGCTCTGGACTGATTCTATTCAAATGCTTTTCCTGTACGAGTGTTAGCAGTGAAAGCAACAATGGAGGCACCAATGTAAAGGGGATTGTGTGCTGAACAGGTCCAGCAGCAGCTTTCAATCCTGGCTCTTCTGCTGTGGGAGCAGAGGCCAAACGTTCGTGCTGTACTAACTGTGCTGCTGGGCAGCTGAGAGACACCACCTGAGAATTTGGATTCAAATGGACTTTTAGGTATGAAACCGAGGAGAGACTGCAATGATGGTGACCCCGTTGCAAAGCTACTTGTGTGCTGAAGAAGCAGAGCACTAGCTTTCCCTGCTGCTCCTTCTGCCGTGTGAGCAGATGCCACTGTTCATTCTGTGCTGACTGTGTTGCTGCGCAGCAGAGAGCAGGCTCTGGACTGATTCCATTCAAATGCTTTTCCTGTATGAATGTGAGCTGTGAAAGCAACGATGGAGGCACCAATGTAAAAGGGATTGTGTGCTGAACAGGTCCAGCAGCAGCTTTCAATCCTGGCTCTTCTGCTGTGGGAGCAGAGGCCAAACGTTCGTGCTGTACTAACTGTGCTGCTGGGCAGCTGAGAGACACCACCTGAGAATTTGGATTCAAATGGACTTTTAGGTATGAAACCGAGGAGAGACTGCAATGATGGTGACCCCGTTGCAAAGCTGCTTGTGTGCTGAAGAAGCAGAGCACTAGCTTTCCCTGCTGCTCCTTCTGCCGTGTGAGCAGATGCCACTGTTCATTCTGTGCTGTGTTGCTGCGCAGCAGAGAGCAGCCTCTGGACTGATTCGATTCAAATGCTTTTCCTGTATGAAAGTGAGCAGTGAAAGCAACGATGGAGGCACCAATGTAAAGGGGATTGTGTGCTGAACAGGTCCAGCACCAGCTTTCAATCCTGGCTCTTCTGCTGTGGGAGCAGAGGCCAAACGTTCGTGCTGTACTCACTGTGCTGCTGGGCAGCTGAGAGAGACCACCTGAGAATTTGGATTCAAATGGACTTTTAGGTATGAAACCGAGGAGAGACTGCAATGATGGTGACCCCGTTGCAAAGCTGCTTGTGTGCTGAAGAAGCAGAGCACTAGCTTTCCCTGCTGCTCCTTCTGCCGTGTGAGCAGATGCCACTGTTCATTCTCTGCTGACTGTGTTGCTGCGCAGCAGAGAGCAGCCTCTGGACTGATTCCATTCTAATGCTTTTCCTGTATGAAAGTGAGCAGTGAAAGCAACGATGAATGCACCAATGTAAAAGGGATTGTGTGCTGAACAGGTCCAGCACCAGCTTTCAATCCTGGCTCTTCTGCTGTGGGAGCAGAGGCCAAACGTTCGTGCTGTACTAACTGTGCTGCTGGGCAGCTGAGAGACACCACCTGAGCTCTTCTGCTCTCCTGCTGAGGCCAAACGTTCGTGCTGTACTCACTGGCGGCTGGGCAGCTGAGAGACACCACCTGAGAATTTGGATTCAAATGGACTTTTAGGTATGAAACCGAGGAGAGACTACAATGATGGTGACCCCTTTGCAAAGCTGCTTGTGTGCTGAAGAAGCCCAGCACTAGCTTTCCCTGCTGGTCCTTCTGCCGTGTGAGCAGATGAAACTGTTCATTCTGTGCTGTGTTGCTGCCAGCAGGGAGCAGGCTCTGGACGGATTCTATTCAAATGCTTTTCCTGTATGAGTGTTAGCAGTGAAAGCAACGATGGAGGCACCAATGTAAAGGGGATTGTGTGCTGAACAGGTCCAGCACCAGCTTTCAATCCTGGCTCTTCTGCTGTGGGAGCAGAGGCCAAACGTTCGTGCTGTACTCACTGTGCTGCTGGGCAGCTGAGAGACACCACCTGAGAATTTGGATTCAAATGGACTTTTAGGTATGAAGCCGAGGAGAGACTGCAATGATGGTGACCCCGTTGCAAAGCTACTTGTGTGCTGAAGAAGCAGAGCACTAGCTTTCCCTGCTGCTCCTTCTGCCGTGTGAGCAGATGCCACTGTTCATTCTGTGCTGACTGTGTTGCTGCGCAGCAGAGAGCAGCCTCTGGACTGATTCCATTCAAATGCTTTTCCTGTATGAATGTGAGCAGTGAAAGCAACGATGGAGGCACCAATGTAAAGGTGATTGTGTGCTGAACAGGTCCAGCACCAGCTTTCAATCCTGGCTCTTCTGCTGTGGGAGCAGAGGCCAAACGTTCGTGCTGTACTCACTGTGCTGCTGGGCAGCTGAGAGACACCACCTGAGAATTTGGATTCAAATGGACTTTTAGGCATGAACCCGAGGAGAGACTGCAATGATGGTGACCCCGTTGCAAAGCTACTTGTGTGCTGAAGAAGCAGAGCACTAGCTTTCCCTGCTGCTCCTTCTGCCGTGTGAGCAGATGCCACTGTTCATTCTGTGCTGTGTTGCTGCGCAGCAGAGAGCAGCCTCTGGACTGATTCCATTCAAATGCTTTTCCTGTATGAAAGTGAGCAGTGAAAGCAACGATGAATGCACCAATGTAAAAGGGATTGTGTGCTGAACAGGTCCAGCACCAGCTTTCAATCCTGGCTCTTCTGCTGTGGGAGCAGAGGCCAAACGTTCGTGCTGTACTAACTGTGCTGCTGGGCAGCTGAGAGACACCACCTGAGAATTTGGATTCAAATGGACTTTTAGGTATGAAACCGAGGAGAGACTGCAATGATGGTGACCCCGTTGCAAAGCTGCTTGTGTGCTGAAGAAGCAGAGCACTAGCTTTCCCTGCTGCTCCTTCTGCCGTGTGAGCAGATGCCACTGTTCATTCTGTGCTGTGTTTCTGCCAGCAGGGAGCAGGCTCTGGACTGATTCTATTCAAATGCTTTTCCTGTATGAGTGTTAGCAATGAAAGCAACGATGGAGGCACCAATGTAAAGGGGATTGTGTGCTGAACAGGTCCAGCAGCAGCTTTCAATCCTGGCTCTTCTGCTGTGGGAGCAGAGGCCAAACGTTCGTGCTGTACTCACTGTGCTGCTGGGCAGCTGAGCGACACCACCTGAGAATTCGGATTCAAATGGACTTTTAGGTATGAAGCCGAGGAGAGACTGCAATGATGGTGACCCCGTTGCAAAGCTACTTGTGTGCTGAAGAAGCAGAGCACTAGCTTTCCCTGCTGCTCCGTCTGCCGTGTGAGCAGATGCCACTGTTCATTCTGTGCTGACTGTGTTGCTGCGCAGCAGAGAGCAGCCTCTGGACTGATTCCATTCAAATGCTTTTCCTGTATGAAAGTGAGCAGTGAAAGCAACGATGGAGGCACCAATGTAAAGGGGATTGTGTGCTGAACAGGTCCAGCACCAGCTTTCAATCCTGGCTCTTCTGCTGTGGGAGCAGAGGCCAAACGTTCGTGCTGTACTAACTGTGCTGCTGGGCAGCTGAGAGACACCACCTGAGAATTTGGATTCAAAACGACTTTTAGGTATGAAACCGAGGAGAGACTGCAATGATGGTGACCCCGTTGCAAAGCTACTTGTGTGCTGAAGAAGCAGAGCACTAGCTTTCCCTGCTGCTCCTTCTGCCGTGTGAGCAGATGCCACTGTTCATTCTGTGCTGACTGTGTTGCTGCGCAGCAGAGAGCAGCCTCTGGCCTGATTCCATTCAAATGCTTTTCCTGTATGAATGTGAGCAGTGAAAGCAACGATGGAGGCACCAATGTAAAGGGGATTGTGTGCTGAACAGGTCCAGCAGCAGCTTTCAATCCTGGCTCTTCTGCTGTGGGAGCAGAGGCCAAACGTTCGTGCTGTACTAACTGTGCTGCTGGGCAGCTGAGAGACACCACCTGAGAATTTGGATTCAAATGGACTTTTAGGTATGAAACCGAGGAGAGACTGCAATGATGGTGACCCCGTTGCAAAGCTGCTTGTGTGCTGAAGAAGCAGAGCACTAGCTTTCCCTGCTGGTCCTTCTGCCGTGTGAGCAGATGCCACTGTTCATTCTGTGCTGTGTTGCTGCGCAGCAGAGAGCAGGCTCTGGACTGATTCTATTCAAATGCTTTTCCTGTATGAGTGTTAGCAGTGAAAGCAACAATGGAGGCACCAATGTAAAGGGGATTGTGTGCTGAACAGGTCCAGCAGCAGCTTTCAATCCTGGCTCTTCTGCTGTGGGAGCAGAGGCCAAACGTTCGTGCTGTACTAACTGTGCTGCTGGGCAGCTGAGAGACACCACCTGAGAATTTGGATTCAAATGGACTTTTAGGTATGAAACCGAGGAGAGACTGCAATGATGGTGACCCCGTTGCAAAGCTACTTGTGTGCTGAAGAAGCAGAGCACTAGCTTTCCCTGCTGCTCCTTCTGCCGTGTGAGCAGATGCCACTGTTCATTCTGTGCTGACTGTGTTGCTGCGCAGCAGAGAGCAGGCTCTGGACTGATTCCATTCAAATGCTTTTCCTGTATGAATGTGAGCTGTGAAAGCAACGATGGAGGCACCAATGTAAAAGGGATTGTGTGCTGAACAGGTCCAGCAGCAGCTTTCAATCCTGGCTCTTCTGCTGTGGGAGCAGAGGCCAAACGTTCGTGCTGTACTAACTGTGCTGCTGGGCAGCTGAGAGACACCACCTGAGAATTTGGATTCAAATGGACTTTTAGGTATGAAACCGAGGAGAGACTGCAATGATGGTGACCCCGTTGCAAAGCTGCTTGTGTGCTGAAGAAGCAGAGCACTAGCTTTCCCTGCTGCTCCTTCTGCCGTGTGAGCAGATGCCACTGTTCATTCTGTGCTGACTGTGTTGCTGCGCAGCAGAGAGCAGGCTCTGGACTGATTCTATTCAAATGCTTTTCCTGTAAAAGTGTTAGCAGTGAAAGCAACGATGGATGCACCAATGTAAAGGGGATTGTGTGCTGAACAGGTCCAGCACCAGCTTTCAATCCTGGCTCTTCTGCTGTGGGAGCAGAGGCCAAACGTTCTTGCAGTACTTACTGTGCTGCTGGGCAGCTGAGACCGCTTGAGAATTTGGATTCAAATGGACTTTTAGGTATGAAACCGAGGAGAGACTGCAATGATGGTGACCCCGTTGCAAAGCTGCTTGTGTGCTGAAGAAGCAGAGCACTAGCTTTCCCTGCTGCTCCTTCTGCCGTGTGAGCAGATGCCACTGTTCATTCTCTGCTGACTGTGTTGCTGCGCAGCAGAGAGCAGCCTCTGGACTGATTCCATTCAAATGCTTTTCCTGTATGAAAGTGAGCAGTGAAAGCAACGATGAATGCACCAATGTAAAAGGGATTGTGTGCTGAACAGGTCCAGCACCAGCTTTCAATCCTGGCTCTTCTGCTGTGGGAGCAGAGGCCAAACGTTCGTGCTGTACTAACTGTGCTGCTGGGCAGCTGAGAGACACCACCTGAGCTCTTCTGCTCTCCTGCTGAGGCCAAACGTTCCTGCTGTACTCACTGTGCTGCTGGGCAGCTGAGCGACACCACCTGAGAATTCGGATTCAAATGGACTTTTAGGTATGAAGCCGAGGAGAGACTGCAATGATGGTGACCGCGTTGCAAAGCTGCTTGTGTGATGAAGAAGCAGAGCACTAGCTTTCCCTGCTGCTCCTTCTGCCGTGTGAGCAGATGCCACTGTTCATTCTGTGCTGACTGTGTTGCTGCGCAGCAGAGAGCAGCCTCTGGACTGATTCCATTCAAATGCTTTTCCTGTATGAAAGTGAGCAGTGAAAGCAACGATGAATGCACCAATGTAAAAGGGATTGTGTGCTGAACAGGTCCAGCACCAGCTTTCAATCCTGGCTCTTCTGCTGTGGGAGTAGAGGCCAAACGTTCGTGCTGTACTAACTGTGCTGCTGGGCAGCTGAGAGACACCACCTGAGAATTTAGATTCAAATGGACTTTTAGGTATGAAACCGAGGAGAGACTGCAATGATGGTGACCCCGTTGCAAAGCTGCTTGTGTGCTGAAGAAGCAGAGCACTAGCTTTCCCTGCTGCTCCTTCTGCCGTGTGAGCAGATGCCACTGTTCATTCTGTGCTGTGTTGCTGCCAGCAGGGAGCAGGCTCTGGACGGATTCTATTCAAATGCTTTTCCTGTATGAGTGTTAGCAGTGAAAGCAACGATGGAGGCACCAATGTAAAGGGGATTGTGTGCTGAACAGGTCCAGCACCAGCTTTCAATCCTGGCTCTTCTGCTGTGGGAGCAGAGGCCAAACGTTCGTGCTGTACTCACTGTGCTGCTGGGCAGCTGAGCGACACCACCTGCGAATTCGGATTCAAATGGACTTTTAGGTATGAAGCCGAGGAGAGACTGCAATGATGGTGACCCCGTTGCAAAGCTGCTTGTGTGCTGAAGAGACACAGCACTAGCTTTCCCTGCTGCTCCTTCTGCCGTGTGAGCAGATGCCACTGTTCATTCTGTGCTGTGTTGCTGCCAGCAGGGAGAAGGCTCTGGACTGATTCTATTCAAATGCTTTTCCTGTATGAGTGTTAGCAGTGAAAGCAACGATGGATGCACCAATGTAAAGGGGATTGTGTGCTGAACAGGTCCAGCACCAGCTTTCAATCCTTGCTCTTCTGCTGTGGGAGCAGATGCCAAACGTTCGTGCTGTACTCACTGTGCTGCTGGGCAGCTGAGACCGCTTGAGAATTTGGATTCAAATGGACTTTTAGGTATGAAACCGAGGAGAGACTGAAATGATGGTGACCCCGTTGCAAAGCTGCTTGTGTGCTGAAGAAGCAGAGCACTAGCTTTCCCTGCTGCTCCTTCTGCCGTGTGAGCAGATGCCACTCTTCATTCTGTGCTGACTGTGTTGCTGCGCAGCAGAGAGCAGCCTCTGTACTGATTCCATTCAAATGCTTTTCCTGTATGAAAGTGAGCAGTGAAAGCAACGATGAATGCACCAATGTAAAAGGGATTGTGTGCTGAACAGGTCCAGCACCAGCTTTCAATCCTGGCTCTTCTGCTGTGGGAGCAGAGGCCAAACGTTCGTGCTGTACTCACTGTGCTGCTGGGCAGCTGAGAGACACCACCTGCGAATTCGGATTCAAATTGACTTTTAGGTATGAACCCGAGGAGAGACTTCAATGATGGTGACCCCGTTGCAAAGCTGCTTGTGTGCTGAAGAAGCAGAGCACTAGCTTTCCCTGCTGCTCCTACTTCCGTGTGAGCAGATGCCACTGTTCATTCTGTGCTGACTGTGTTGCTGCGCAGCAGAGAGCAGCCTCTGGACTGATTCCATTCAAATGCTTTTCCTGTATGAGTGTTAGCAGTGAAAGCAACGATGGAGGCACCAATGTAAAGGGGATTGTGTGCTGAACAGGTCCAGCACCAGCTTTCAATCCTGGCTCTTCTGCTGTGGGAGCAGAGGCCAAACGTTCGTGCTGTACTAACTGTGCTGCTGGGCAGCTGAGAGACACCACCTGAGAATTTGGATTCAAATGGACTTTTAGGTATGAAACCGAGGAGAGACTGCAATGATGGTGACCCCGTTGCAAAGCTTCTTGTGTGCTGAAGAGACACAGCACTAGCTTTCCCTGCTGCTCCTTCTGCCGTGTGAGCAGATGCCACTGTTCATTCTGTGCTGTGTTGCTGCCAGCAGGGAGCAGCCTCTGGACTGATTCTATTCAAATGCTTTTCCTGTATGAGTGTTAGCAGTGAAAGCAACGATGGATGCACCAATGTAAAGGGGATTGTGTGCTGAACAGGTCCAGCACCAGCTTTCAATCCTTGCTCTTCTGCTGTGGGAGCAGATGCCAAACGTTCGTGCTGTACTCACTGTGCTGCTGGGCAGCTGAGACCGCTTGAGAATTTGGATTCAAATGGACTTTTAGGTATGAAACCGAGGAGAGACTGAAATGATGGTGACCCAGTTGCAAAGCTGCTTGTGTGCTGAAGAAGCAGAGCACTAGCTTTCCCTGCTGCTCCTTCTGCCGTGTGAGCAGATGCCACTCTTCATTCTGTGCTGACTGTGTTGCTGCGCAGCAGAGAGCAGCCTCTGGACTGATTCCATTCAAATGCTTTTCCTGTATGAAAGTGAGCAGTGAAAGCAACGATGAATGCACCAATGTAAAAGGGATTGTGTGCTGAACAGGTCCAGCACCAGCTTTCAATCCTGGCTCTTCTGCTGTGGGAGCAGAGGCCAAACGTTCGTGCTGTACTAACTGTGCTGCTGGGCAGCTGAGAGACACCACCTGAGAATGTGGATTCAAATGGACTTTTAGGTATGAACCCGAGGAGAGACTGCAATGATGGTGACCCCTTTGCAAAGCTGCTTGTGTGCTGAAGAAGCAGAGCACTAGCTTTCCCTGCTGCTCCTTCTGCCGTGTGAGCAGATGCCACTGTTCATTCTGTGCTGACTGTGTTCCTGCGCAGCAGAGAGCAGGCTCTGGACTGATTCCATTCAAATGTTTTTCCTGTATGAAAGTGAGCAGTAAAAGCAACGATGGAGGCACCAATGTAAAGGGGATTGTGTGCTGAACAGGTCCAGCACCAGCTTTCAATCCTGGCTCTTCTGCTGTGGGAGCAGAGGCCAAACGTTCGTGCTGTACTCACTGTGCTGCTGGGCAGCTGAGAGACACCACCTGAGAATTTGGATTCAAATGGACTTTTAGGTATGAAACCGAGGAGAGACTGCAATGATGGTGACCCCGTTGCAAAGCTGCTTGTGTGCTGAAGAAGCAGAGCACTAGCTTTCCCTGCTGCTCCTTCTGCCGTGTGAGCAGATGCCACTGTTCATTCTGTGCTGACTGTGTTGCTGCGCAGCAGAGAGCAGCCTCTGGACTGATTCCATTCAAATGCTTTTCCTGTATGAATGTGAGCAGTGAAAGCAACGATGGAGGCACCAATGTAAAGGGGATTGTGTGCTGAACAGGTCCAGCACCAGCTTTCAATCCTGGCTCTTCTGCTGTGGGAGCAGAGGCGAAACGTTCGTGCTGTACTCACTGTGCTGCTGGGCAGCTGAGAGACACCACCTGAGAATTTGGATTCAAATGGACTTTTAGGTATGAAACCGAGGAGAGACTGCAATGATGGTGACCCCGTTGCAAAGCTGCTTGTGTGCTGAAGAAGCAGAGCACTAGCTTTCCCTGCTGCTCCTTCTGCCGTGTGAGCAGATGCCACTGTTCATTCTGTGCTGACTGTGTTGCTGCGCAGCAGAGAGCAGCCTCTGGACTGATTCCATTCAAATGCTTTTCCTGTATGAAAGTGAGCAGTGAAAGCAACGATGAATGCACCAATGTAAAAGGGATTGTGTGCTGAACAGGTCCAGCACCAGCTTTCAATCCTGGCTCTTCTGCTGTGGGAGCAGATGCCAAACGTTCGTGCTGTACTCACTGTGCTGCTGGGCAGCTGAGACCGCTTGAGAATTTGGATTCAAATGGACTTTTAGGTATGAAACCGAGGAGAGACTGAAATGATGGTGACCCCGTTGCAAAGCTGCTTGTGTGCTGAAGAAGCAGAGCACTAGCTTTCCCTGCTGCTCCTTCTGCCATGTGAGCAGATGCCACTGTTCATTCTGTTCTGTGTTGCTGCGCAGCAGAGAGCAGGCTCTGGACTGATTCCATTCAAATGCTTTTCCTGTATGAAAGTGAGCAGTGAAAGCAACGATGGATGCACCAATGTAAAAGGGATTGTGTGCTGAACAGGTCCAGCACCAGCTTTCAATCCTGGCTCTTCTGCTGTGGGAGCAGAGGCCAAACGTTCGTGCTGTACTAACTGTGCTGCTGGGCAGCTGAGAGACACCACCTGAGAATTTGGATTCAAATGGACTTTTAGGTAGGAAACCGAGGAGAGACTGCAATGATGGTGACCCCGTTGCAAAGCTGCTTGTGTGCTGAAGAAGCAGAGCACTAGCTTTCCCTGCTGCTCCTTCTGCCGTGTGAGCAGATGCCACTGTTCATTCTGTGCTGTGTTGCTGCCAGCAGGGAGCAGGCTCTGGACTGATTCTATTCAAATGCTTTTCCTGTATGAGTGTTAGCAGTGAAAGCAACGATGGAGGCACCAATGTAAAGGGGATTGTGTGCTGAACAGGTCCAGCACCAGCTTTCAATCCTGGCTCTTCTGCTGTGGAAGCAGAGGCCAAACATTCGTGCTGTACTCACTGTGCTGCTGGGCAGCTGAGACCGCTTGAGAATTTGGATTCAAATGGACTTTTAGGTATGAAACCGAGGAGAGACTGAAATGATGGTGACCCCTTTGCAAAGCTGCTTGTGTGCTGAAGAAGCAGAGCACTAGCTTTCCCTGCTGCTCCTTCTGCCGTGTGAGCAGATGCCACTGTTCATTCTGTGCTGACTGTGTTGCTGCGCAGCAGAGAGCAGCCTCTGGACTGATTCCATTCAAATGCTTTTCCTGTATGAAAGTGAGCAGTGAAAGCAACGATGAATGCACCAATGTAAAAGGGATTGTGTGCTGAACAGGTCCAGCACCAGCTTTCAATCCTGGCTCTTCTGCTGTGGGAGCAGAGGCCAAACGTTCGTGCTGTACTAACTGTGCTGCTGGGCAGCTGAGAGACACCACCTGAGAATTTGGATTCAAATGGACTTTTAGGTATGAAACCGAGGAGAGACTGCAATGATGGTGACCCCGTTGCAAAGCTGCTTGTGTGCTGAAGAAGCAGAGCACTAGCTTTCCCTGCTGCTCCTTCTGCCTTGTGAGCAGATGCCACTGTTCATTCTGTGCTGACTGTGTTGCTGCGCAGCAGAGAGCAGCCTCTGGACTGATTCCATTCAAATGCTTTTCCTGTATGAATGTGAGCAGTGAAAGCAACGATGGAGGCACCAATGTAAAGGTGATTGTGTGCTGAACAGGTCCAGCACCAGCTTTCAATCCTGGCTCTTCTGCTGTGGGAGCAGATGCCAAACGTTCGTGCTGTACTAACTGTGCTGCTGGGCAGCTGAGAGACACCACCTGAGAATTTGGATTCAAATGGACTTTTAGGTATGAACCCGAGGAGAGACTGCAATGATGGTGACCCCTTTGCAAAGCTGCTTGTGTGCTGAAGAAGCAGAGCACTAGCTTTCCCTGCTGCTCCTTCTGCCGTGTGAGCAGATGCCACTCTTCATTCTGTGCTGACTGTGTTCCTGCGCAGCAGAGAGCAGGCTCTGGACTGATTCCATTCAAATGCTTTTCCTGTATGAGTGTTAGCAGTGAAAGCAACGATGGAGGCACCAATGTAAAGGGGATTGTGTGCTGAACAGGTCCAGCACCAGCTTTCAATCCTGGCTCTTCTGCTGTGGGAGCAGAGGCCAAACGTTCGTGCTGTACTCACTGTGCTGCTGGGCAGCTGAGAGACACCACCTGAGAATTTGGATTCAAATGGACTTTTAGGTATGAACCCGAGGAGAGACTGCAATGATGGTGACCCCTTTGCAAAGCTGCTTGTGTGCTGAAGAAGCAGAGCACTAGCTTTCCCTGCTGCTCCTTCTGCCGTGTGAGCAGATGCCACTGTTCATTCTGTGCTGTGTTGCTGCCAGCAGGGAGAAGGCTCTGGACTGATTCTATTCAAATGCTTTTCCTGTATGAGTGTTAGCAGTGAAAGCAACGATGGATGCACCAATGTAAAGGGGATTGTGTGCTGAACAGGTCCAGCACCAGCTTTCAATCCTTGCTCTTCTGCTGTGGGAGCAGATGCCAAACGTTCGTGCTGTACTCACTGTGCTGCTGGGCAGCTGAGACCGCTTGAGAATTTGGATTCAAATGGACTTTTAGGTATGAAACCGAGGAGAGACTGAAATGATGGTGACCCCGTTGCAAAGCTGCTTGTGTGCTGAAGAAGCAGAGCACTAGCTTTCCCTGCTGCTCCTTCTGCCGTGTGAGCAGATGCCACTCTTCATTCTGTGCTGACTGTGTTGCTGCGCAGCAGAGAGCAGCCTCTGTACTGATTCCATTCAAATGCTTTTCCTGTATGAAAGTGAGCAGTGAAAGCAACGATGAATGCACCAATGTAAAAGGGATTGTGTGCTGAACAGGTCCAGCACCAGCTTTCAATCCTGGCTCTTCTGCTGTGGGAGCAGAGGCCAAACGTTCGTGCTGTACTCACTGTGCTGCTGGGCAGCTGAGAGACACCACCTGCGAATTCGGATTCAAATTGACTTTTAGGTATGAACCCGAGGAGAGACTTCAATGATGGTGACCCCGTTGCAAAGCTGCTTGTGTGCTGAAGAAGCAGAGCACTAGCTTTCCCTGCTGCTCCTACTTCCGTGTGAGCAGATGCCACTGTTCATTCTGTGCTGACTGTGTTGCTGCGCAGCAGAGAGCAGCCTCTGGACTGATTCCATTCAAATGCTTTTCCTGTATGAGTGTTAGCAGTGAAAGCAACGATGGAGGCACCAATGTAAAGGGGATTGTGTGCTGAACAGGTCCAGCACCAGCTTTCAATCCTGGCTCTTCTGCTGTGGGAGCAGAGGCCAAACGTTCGTGCTGTACTAACTGTGCTGCTGGGCAGCTGAGAGACACCACCTGAGAATTTGGATTCAAATGGACTTTTAGGTATGAAACCGAGGAGAGACTGCAATGATGGTGACCCCGTTGCAAAGCTTCTTGTGTGCTGAAGAGACACAGCACTAGCTTTCCCTGCTGCTCCTTCTGCCGTGTGAGCAGATGCCACTGTTCATTCTGTGCTGTGTTGCTGCCAGCAGGGAGCAGGCTCTGGACTGATTCTATTCAAATGCTTTTCCTGTATGAGTGTTAGCAGTGAAAGCAACGATGGATGCACCAATGTAAAGGGGATTGTGTGCTGAACAGGTCCAGCACCAGCTTTCAATCCTTGCTCTTCTGCTGTGGGAGCAGATGCCAAACGTTCGTGCTGTACTCACTGTGCTGCTGGGCAGCTGAGACCGCTTGAGAATTTGGATTCAAATGGACTTTTAGGTATGAACCCGAGGAGAGACTGCAATGATGGTGACCCCTTTGCAAAGCTGCTTGTGTGCTGAAGAAGCAGAGCACTAGCTTTCCCTGCTGCTCCTTCTGCCGTGTGAGCAGATGCCACTGTTCATTCTGTGCTGACTGTGTTCCTGCGCAGCAGAGAGCAGGCTCTGGACTGATTCCATTCAAATGTTTTTCCTGTATGAAAGTGAGCAGTGAAAGCAACGATGGAGGCACCAATGTAAAGGGGATTGTGTGCTGAACAGGTCCAGCACCAGCTTTCAATCCTGGCTCTTCTGCTGTGGGAGCAGAGGCCAAACGTTCGTGCTGTACTCACTGTGCTGCTGGGCAGCTGAGAGACACCACCTGAGAATTTGGATTCAAATGGACTTTTAGGTATGAAACCGAGGAGAGACTGCAATGATGGTGACCCCGTTGCAAAGCTGCTTGTGTGCTGAAGAAGCAGAGCACTAGCTTTCCCTGCTGCTCCTTCTGCCGTGTGAGCAGATGCCACTGTTCATTCTGTGCTGACTGTGTTGCTGCGCAGCAGAGAGCAGCCTCTGGACTGATTCCATTCAAATGCTTTTCCTGTATGAATGTGAGCAGTGAAAGCAACGATGGAGGCACCAATGTAAAGGGGATTGTGTGCTGAACAGGTCCAGCACCAGCTTTCAATCCTGGCTCTTCTGCTGTGGGAGCAGAGGCAAAACGTTCGTGCTGTACTCACTGTGCTGCTGGGCAGCTGAGAGACACCACCTGAGAATTTGGATTCAAATGGACTTTTAGGTATGAAACCGAGGAGAGACTGCAATGATGGTGACCCCGTTGCAAAGCTGCTTGTGTGCTGAAGAAGCAGAGCACTAGCTTTCCCTGCTGCTCCTTCTGCCGTGTGAGCAGATGCCACTGTTCATTCTGTGCTGACTGTGTTGCTGCGCAGCAGAGAGCAGCCTCTGGACTGATTCCATTCAAATGCTTTTCCTGTATGAAAGTGAGCAGTGAAAGCAACGATGAATGCACCAATGTAAAAGGGATTGTGTGCTGAACAGGTCCAGCACCAGCTTTCAATCCTGGCTCTTCTGCTGTGGGAGCAGAGGCCAAACGTTCGTGCTGTACTAACTGTGCTGCTGGGCAGCTGAGAGACACCACCTGAGAATTTGGATTCAAATGGACTTTTAGGTATGAAACCGAGGAGAGACTGCAATGATGGTGACCCCGTTGCAAAGCTGCTTGTGTGCTGAAGAAGCAGAGCACTAGCTTTCCCTGCTGCTCCTTCTGCCGTGTGAGCAGATGCCACTGTTCATTCTGTGCTGACTGTGTTGCTGCGCAGCAGAGAGCAGCCTCTGGACTGATTCCATTCAAATGCTTTTCCTGTATGAATGTGAGCAGTGAAAGCAACGATGGAGGCACCAATGTAAAGGTGATTGTGTGTTGAACAGGTCCAGCACCAGCTTTCAATCCTTGCTCTTCTGCTGTGGGAGCAGAGGCCAAACGTTCGTGCTGTACTAACTGTGCTGCTGGGCAGCTGAGAGACACCACCTGAGAATTTGGATTCAAATGGACTTTTAGGTAGGAAACCGAGAAGAGACTGCAATGATGGTGACCCCGTTGCAAAGCTTCTTGTGTGCTGAAGAGACACAGCACTAGCTTTCCCTGCTGCTCCTTCTGCCGTGTGAGCAGATGCCCCTGTTCATTCTGTGCTGTGTTGCTGCCAGCAGGGAGCAGCCTCTGGACTGATTCTATTCAAATGCTTTTCCTGTACGAGTGTTAGCAGTGAAAGCAACGATGGATGCACCAATGTAAAGGGGATTGTGTGCTGAACAGGTCCAGCACCAGCTTTCAATCCTTGCTCTTCTGCTGTGGGAGCAGATGCCAAACGTTCGTGCTGTACTCACTGTGCTGCTGGGCAGCTGAGACCGCTTGAGAATTTGGATTCAAATGGACTTTTAGGTATGAAACCGAGGAGAGACTGAAATGATGGTGACCCCGTTGCAAAGCTGCTTGTGTGCTGAAGAAGCAGAGCACTAGCTTTCCCTGCTGCTCCTTCTGCCATGTGAGCAGATGCCACTGTTCATTCTGTTCTGTGTTGCTGCGCAGCAGAGAGCAGCCTCTGGACTGATTCCATTCAAATGCTTTTCCTGTATGAAAGTGAGCAGTGAAAGCAACGATGAATGCACCAATGTAAAAGGGATTGTGTGCTGAACAGGTCCAGCACCAGCTTTCAATCCTGGCTCTTCTGCTGTGGGAGCAGAGGCCAAACGTTCGTGCTGTACTAACTGTGCTGCTGGGCAGCTGAGAGACACCACCTGAGAATTTGGATTCAAATGGACTTTTAGGTAGGAAACCGAGGAGAGACTGCAATGATGGTGACCCCGTTGCAAAGCTGCTTGTGTGCTGAAGAAGCAGAGCACTAGCTTTCCATGCTGCTCCTTCTGCCGTGTGAGCAGATGCCACTGTTCATTCTGTGCTGTGTTGCTGCCAGCAGGGAGCAGGCTCTGGACTGATTCTATTCAAATGCTTTTCCTGTATGAGTGTTAGCAGTGAAAGCAACGATGGAGGCACCAATGTAAAGGGGATTGTGTGCTGAACAGGTCCAGCACCAGCTTTCAATCCTTGCTCTTCTGCTGTGGGAGCAGATGCCAAACGTTCGTGCTGTACTCACTGTGCTGCTGGGCAGCTGAGAGACACCACCTGAGAATTTGGATTCAAATGGACTTTTAGGTATGAAACCGAGGAGAGACTGCAATGATGGTGACCCCGTTGCAAAGCTGCTTGTGTGCTGAAGAAGCAGAGCACTAGCTTTCCCTGCTGCTCCTTCTGCCGTGTGAGCAGATGCCACTGCTCATTCTGTGCTGACTGTGTTGCTGCGCAGCAGAGAGCAGCCTCTGGACTGATTCCATTCAAATGCTTTTCCTGTATGAAAGTGAGCAGTGAAAGCAACGATGAATGCACCAATGTAAAAGGGATTGTGTGCTGAACAGTTCCAGCACCAGCTTTCAATCCTGTCTCTTCTGCTGTGGGAGCAGAGGCCAAACGTTCGTGCTGTACTCACTGTGCTGCTGGGCAGCTGAGACCGCTTGAGAATTTGGATTCAAATAGACTTTTAGGTATGAAACCGAGGAGAGACTGCAATGATGGTGACCCCGTTGCAAAGCTGCTTGTGTGCTGAAGAAGCAGAGCACTAGCTTTCCCTGCTGCTCCTTCTGCCGTGTGAGCAGATGCCACTGTTCATTCTGTGCTGACTGTGTTCCTGCGCAGCAGAGAGCAGGCTCTGGACTGATTCCATTCAAATGCTTTTCCTGTATGAAAGTGAGCAGTGAAAGCAACGATGAATGCACCAATGTAAAAGGGATTGTGTGCTGAACAGGTCCAGCACCAGCTTTCAATCCTGGCTCTTCTGCTGTGGGAGCAGAGGCCAAACGTTCGTGCTGTACTCACTGTGCTGCTGGGCAGCTGAGAGACACCACCTGAGAATTTGGATTCAAATGGACTTTTAGGTATGAAACCGAGGAGAGACTGCAATGATGGTGACCCCGTTGCAAAGCTGCTTGTGTGCTGAAGAAGCAGAGCACTAGCTTTCCCTGCTGCTCCTTCTGCCTTGTGAGCAGATGCCACTGTTCATTCTGTGCTGACTGTGTTGCTGCGCAGCAGAGAGCAGCCTCTGGACTGATTCCATTCAAATGCTTTTCCTGTATGAATGTGAGCAGTGAAAGCAATGATGGAGGCACCAATGTAAAGGTGATTGTTTGCTGAACAGGTCCAGCACCAGCTTTCAATCCTGGCTCTTCTGCTGTGGGAGCTGAGGCCAAACGTTCGTGCTGTACTAACTGTGCTGCTGGGCAGCTGAGAGACACCACCTGAGAATTCGGATTCAAATGGACTTTTAGGTATGAACCCGAGGAGAGACTGCAATGATGGTGACCCCGTTGCAAAGCTGCTTGTGTGCTGAAGAAGCAGAGCACTAGCTTTCCCTGCTGCTCCTTCTGCCGTGTGAGCAGATGCCACTGTTCATTCTGTGCTGACTGTGTTCCTGCGCAGCAGAGAGCAGGCTCTGGACTGATTCCATTCAAATGCTTTTCCTGTATGAAAGTGAGCAGTGAAAGCAACGATGGAGGCACCAATGTAAAGGGGATTGTGTGCTGAACAGGTCCAGCACCAGCTTTCAATCCTGGCTCTTCTGCTGTGGGAGCAGAGGCCAAACGTTCGTGCTGTACTCACTGTGCTGCTGGGCAGCTGAGAGACACCACCTGAGAATTTGGATTCAAATGGACTTTTAGGTATGAAACCGAGGAGAGACTGCAATGATGGTGACCCCGTTGCAAAGCTGCTTGTGTGCTGAAGAAGCAGAGCACTAGCTTTCCCTGCTGCTCCTTCTGCCGTGTGAGCAGATGCCACTGTTCATTCTGTGCTGACTGTGTTGCTGCGCAGCAGAGAGCAGGCTCAGGGCTGATACCATTCAAATGCTTTTCCTGTATGAAAGTGAGCAGTGAAAGCAACGATGAATGCACCAATGTAAAAGGGATTGTGTGCTGAACAGGTCCAGCACCAGCTTTCAATCCTGGCTCTTCTGCTGTGGGAGCAGAGGCCAAACGTTCGTGCTGTACTCACTGTGCTGCTGGGCAGCTGAGCGACACCACCTGCGAATTCGGATTCAAATGGACTTTTAGGTATGAAGCCGAGGAGAGACTTCAATGATGGTGACCCCGTTGCAAAGCTGCTTGTGTGCTGAAGAAGCAGAGCACTAGCTTTCCCTGCTGCTCCTTCTGCCGTGTGAGCAGATGCCACTGTTCATTCTGTGCTGACAGTGTTGCTGCGCAGCAGAGAGCAGCCTCTGGACTGATTCCATTCAAATGCTTTTCCTGTATGAGTGTTAGCAGTGAAAGCAACGATGGAGGCACCAATGTAAAGGGGATTGTGTGCTGAACAGGTCCAGCACCAGCTTTCAATGCTGGCTCTTCTGCTGTGGGAGCAGAGGCCAAACGTTCGTGCTGTACTCACTGTGCTGCTGGGCAGCTGAGCGACACCACCTGCGAATTCGGATTCAAATGGACTTTTAGGTATGAAGCCGAGGAGAGACTGCAATGATGGTGACCCCGTTGCAAAGCTGCTTGTGTGCTGAAGAAGCAGAGCACTAGCTTTCCCTGCTGCTCCTTCTGCCGTGTGAGCAGATGCCACTGTTCATTCTGTGCTGACTGTGTTGCTGCGCAGCAGAGAGCAGCCTCTGGACTGATACCATTCAAATGCTTTTCCTGTATGAATGTGAGCACTGAAAGCAACGATGGAGGCATTAATGTAAAGGTGATTGTGTGCTGAACAGGTCCAGCACCAGCTTTCAATCCTGGCTCTTCTGCTGTGGGAGCAGAGGCCAAACGTTCGTGCTGTACTAACTGTGCTGCTGGGCAGCTGAGAGACACCACCTGAGAATTTGGATTCAAATGGACTTTTAGGTATGAAACCGAGGAGAGACTGCAATGATGGTGACCCCGTTGCAAAGCTTCTTGTGTGCTGAAGAGACACAGCACTAGCTTTCCCTGCTGCTCCTTCTGCCGTGTGAGCAGATGCCACTGTTCATTCTGTGCTGTGTTGCTGCCAGCAGGGAGCAGGCTCTGGACTGATTCTATTCAAATGCTTTTCCTGTATGAGTGTTAGCAGTGAAAGCAACGATGGATGCACCAATGTAAAGGGGATTGTGTGCTGAACAGGTCCAGCACCAGCTTTCAATCCTTGCTCTTCTGCTGTGGGAGCAGATGCCAAACGTTCGTGCTGTACTCACTGTGCTGCTGGGCAGCTGAGACCGCTTGAGAATTTGGATTCAAATGGACTTTTAGGTATGAAACCGAGGAGAGACTGAAATGATGGTGACCCAGTTGCAAAGCTGCTTGTGTGCTGAAGAAGCAGAGCACTAGCTTTCCCTGCTGCTCCTTCTGCCGTGTGAGCAGATGCCACTCTTCATTCTGTGCTGACTGTGTTGCTGCGCAGCAGAGAGCAGCCTCTGGACTGATTCCATTCAAATGCTTTTCCTGTATGAAAGTGAGCAGTGAAAGCAACGATGGAGGCACCAATGTAAAGGGGATTGTGTGCTGAACAGGTCCAGCACCAGCTTTCAATCCTGGCTCTTCTGCTGTGGGAGCAGAGGCCAAACGTTCGTGCTGTACTCACTGTGCTGCTGGGCAGCTGAGAGACACCACCTGAGAATTTGGATTCAAATGGACTTTTAGGTATGAAACCGAGGAGAGACTGCAATGATGGTGACCCCGTTGCAAAGCTGCTTGTGTGCTGAAGAAGCAGAGCACTAGCTTTCCCTGCTGCTCCTTCTGCCGTGTGAGCAGATGCCACTGTTCATTCTGTGCTGACTGTGTTGCTGCGCAGCAGAGAGCAGCCTCTGGACTGATTCCATTCAAATGCTTTTCCTGTATGAATGTGAGCAGTGAAAGCAACGATGGAGGCACCAATGTAAAGGGGATTGTGTGCTGAACAGGTCCAGCACCAGCTTTCAATCCTGGCTCTTCTGCTGTGGGAGCAGAGGCGAAACGTTCGTGCTGTACTCACTGTGCTGCTGGGCAGCTGAGAGACACCACCTGAGAATTTGGATTCAAATGGACTTTTAGGTATGAAACCGAGGAGAGACTGCAATGATGGTGACCCCGTTGCAAAGCTGCTTGTGTGCTGAAGAAGCAGAGCACTAGCTTTCCCTGCTGCTCCTTCTGCCGTGTGAGCAGATGCCACTGTTCATTCTGTGCTGACTGTGTTGCTGCGCAGCAGAGAGCAGCCTCTGGACTGATTCCATTCAAATGCTTTTCCTGTATGAAAGTGAGCAGTGAAAGCAACAATGAATGAACCAATGTAAAAGGGATTGTGTGCTGAACAGGTCCAGCACCAGCTTTCAATCCTGGCTCTTCTGCTGTGGGAGCAGAGGCCAAACGTTCGTGCTGTACTCACTGTGCTGCTGGGCAGCTGAGAGACACCACCTGAGAATTTGGATTCAAATGGACTTTTAGGTATGAAACCGAGGAGAGACTGCAATGATGGTGACCCCGTTGCAAAGCTGCTTGTGTGCTGAAGAAGCAGAGCACTAGCTTTCCCTGCTGCTCCTTCTGCCGTGTGAGCAGATGCCACTGTTCATTCTGTGCTGTGTTGCTGCCAGCAGGGAGCAGGCTCTGGACTGATTCTATTCAAATGCTTTTCCTGTATGAGTGTTAGCAGTGAAAGCAACGATGGAGGCACCAATGTAAAGGGGATTGTGTGCTGAACAGGTCCAGCACCAGCTTTCAATCCTGGCTCTTCTGCTGTGGAAGCAGAGGCCAAACATTCGTGCTGTACTCACTGTGCTGCTGGGCAGCTGAGACTGCTTGAGAATTTGGATTCAAATGGACTTTTAGGTATGAAACCGAGGAGAGACTGCAATGATGGTGACCCCTTTGCAAAGCTGCTTGTGTGCTGAAGAAGCAGAGCACTAGCTTTCCCTGCTGCTCCTTCTGCCGTGTGAGCAGATGCCACTGTTCATTCTGTGCTGACTGTGTTCCTGCGCAGCAGAGAGCAGGCTCTGGACTGATTCCATTCAAATGCTTTTCCTGTATGAAAGTGAGCAGTGAAAGCAACGATGGAGGCACCAATGTAAAGGGGATTGTGTGCTGAACAGGTCCAGCACCAGCTTTAAATCCTGGCTCTTCTGCTGTGGGAGCAGAGGCCAAACGTTCGTGCTGTACTCACTGTGCTGCTGGGCAGCTGAGAGACACCACCTGAGAATTTGGATTCAAATGGACTTTTAGGTATGAACCCGAGGAGAGACTGCAATGATGGTGACCCCTTTGCAAAGCTGCTTGTGTGCTGAAGAAGCAGAGCACTAGCTTTCCCTGCTGCTCCTGCCGTGTGAGCAGATGCCACTGTTCATTCTGTGCTGACTGTGTTGCTGCGCAGCAGAGAGCAGCCTCTGGACTGATTCCATTCAAATGCTTTTCCTGTATGAATGTGAGCACTGAAAGCAACGATGGAGGCATTAATGTAAATGTGATTGTGTGCTGAACAGGTCCAGCACCAGCTTTCAATCCTGGCTCTTCTGCTGTGGGAGCAGATGCCAAAAGTTCGTGCTGTACTAACTGTGCTGCTGGGCAGCTGAGAGACACCACCTGAGAATTTGGATTCAAATGGACTTTTAGGTATGAAACCGAGGAGAGACTGCAATGATGGTGACCCCGTTGCAAAGCTTCTTGTGTGCTGAAGAGACACAGCACTAGCTTTCCCTGCTGGTCCTTCTGCCGTGTGAGCAGATGCCCCTGTTCATTCTGTGCTGTGTTGCTGCCAGCAGGGGGCATGCTCTTGACTGATTCTATTCAAATGCTTTTCCTGTACGAGTGTTAGCAGTGAAAGCAACGATGGATGCACCAATGTAAAGGGGATTGTGTGCTGAACAGGTCCAGCACCAGCTTTCAATCCTTGCTCTTCTGCTGTGGGAGCAGATGCCAAACGTTCGTGCTGTACTCACTGTGCTGCTGGGCAGCTGAGAGACACCACCTGAGAATTTGGATTCAAATGGACTTTTAGGTATGAAACCGAGGAGAGACTGCAATGATGGTGACCCCGTTGCAAAGCTGCTTGTGTGCTGAAGAAGCAGAGCACTAGCTTTCCCTGCTGCTCCTTCTGCCGTGTGAGCAGATGCCACTGTTCATTCTGTGCTGACTGTGTTGCTGCGCAGCAGAGAGCAGGCTCTGGACTGATTCCATTCAAATGCTTTTCCTGTATGAAAGTGTGCAGTGAAAGCAACGATGAATGCACCAATGTAAAAGGGATTGTGTGCTGAACAGGTCCAGCACCAGCTTTCAATCCTGGCTCTTCTGCTGTGGGAGCAGAGGCCAAACGTTCGTGCTGTACTCACTGTGCTGCTGGGCAGCTGAGAGACACCACCTGAGAATTTGGATTCAAATGGACTTTTAGGTATGAAACCGAGGAGAGACTGCAATGATGGTGACCCCGTTGCAAAGCTGCTTGTGTGCTGAAGAAGCAGAGCACTAGCTTTCCCTGCTGCTCCTTCTGCCGTGCGAGCAGATGCCACTGTTCATTCTGTGCTGACTGTGTTGCTGCGCAGCAGAGAGCAGGCTCAGGGCTGATACCATTCAAATGCTTTTCCTGTATGAAAGTGAGCAGTGAAAGCAACGATGAATGCACCAATGTAAAAGGGATTGTGTGCTGAACAGGTCCAGCACCAGCTTTCAATCCTGGCTCTTCTGCTGTGGGAGCAGAGGCCAAACGTTCGTGCTGTACTAACTGTGCTGCTGGGCAGCTGAGTGACACCACCTGAGAATTTGGATTCAAATGGACTTTTAGGTATGAAACCGAGGAGAGACTGCAATGATGGTGACCCCGTTGCAAAGCTGCTTGTGTGCTGAAGAAGCAGAGCACTAGCTTTCCCTGCTGCTCCTTCTGCCGTGTGAGCAGATGCCACTGTTCATTCTGTGTGTGTTGCTGCCAGCAGGGAGCAGGCTCTGGACGGATTCTATTCAAATGCTTTTCCTGTATGAGTGTTAGCAGTAAAAGCAACGATGGAGGCACCAATGTAAAGGGGATTGTGTGCTGAACAGGTCCAGCACCAGCTTTCAATCCTGGCTCTTCTGCTGTGGGAGCAGAGGCCAAACGTTCGTGCTGTACTCACTGTGCTGCTGGGCAGCTGAGCGACACCACCTGAGAATTCGGATTCAAATGGACTTTTAGGTATGAAGCCGAGGAGAGACTGCAATGATGGTGACCCCGTTGCAAAGCTGCGTGTGTGCTGAAGAAGCAGAGCACTAGCTTTCCCTGCTGGTCCTTCTGCCGTGTGAGCAGATGCCACTGTTCATTCTGTGCTGTGTTGCTGCGCAGCAGAGAGCAGCCTCTGGACTGATTCCATTCAAATGCTTTTCCTGTATGAAAGTGAGCAGTGAAAGCAACGATGGAGGCACCAATGTAAAGAGGATTGTGTGCTGAACAGGTCCAGCACCAGCTTTCAATCCTGGCTCTTCTGCTGTGGGAGCAGAGGCCAAACGTTCGTGCTGTACTCACTGTGCTGCTGGGCAGCTGAGAGAGACCACCTGAGAATTTGGATTCAAATGGACTTTTAGGTATGAAACCGAGGAGAGACTGCAATGATGGTGACCCCGTTGCAAAGCTGCTTGTGTGCTGAAGAAGCAGAGCACTAGCTTTCCCTGCTGCTCCTTCTGCCGTGTGAGCAGATGCCACTGCTCATTCTGTGCTGACTGTGTTGCTGCGCAGCAGAGAGCAGCCTCTGGACTGATTCCATTCAAATGCTTTTCCTGTATGAAAGTGAGCAGTGAAAGCAACGATGAATGCACCAATGTAAAAGGGATTGTGTGCTGAACAGTTCCAGCACCAGCTTTCAATCCTGTCTCTTCTGCTGTGGGAGCAGAGGCCAAACGTTCGTGCTGTACTCACTGTGCTGCTGGGCAGCTGAGACCGCTTGAGAATTTGGATTCAAATAGACTTTTAGGTATGAAACCGAGGAGAGACTGCAATGATGGTGACCCCGTTGCAAAGCTGCTTGTGTGCTGAAGAAGCAGAGCACTAGCTTTCCCTGCTGCTCCTTCTGCCGTGTGAGCAGATGCCACTGTTCATTCTGTGCTGACTGTGTTCCTGCGCAGCAGAGAGCAGGCTCTGGACTGATTCCATTCAAATGCTTTTCCTGTATGAAAGTGAGCAGTGAAAGCAACGATGAATGCACCAATGTAAAAGGGATTGTGTGCTGGACAGGTCCAGCACCAGCTTTCAATCCTGGCTCTTCTGCTGTGGGAGCAGAGGCCAAACGTTCGTGCTGTACTCACTGTGCTGCTGGGCAGCTGAGAGACACCACCTGAGAATTTGGATTCAAATGGACTTTTAGGTATGAAACCGAGGAGAGACTGCAATGATGGTGACCCCGTTGCAAAGCTGCTTGTGTGCTGAAGAAGCAGAGCACTAGCTTTCCCTGCTGCTCCTTCTGCCTTGTGAGCAGATGCCACTGTTCATTCTGTGCTGACTGTGTTGCTGCGCAGCAGAGAGCAGCCTCTGGACTGATTCCATTCAAATGCTTTTCCTGTATGAATGTGAGCAGTGAAAGCAACGATGGAGGCACCAATGTAAAGGTGATTGTTTGCTGAACAGGTCCAGCACCAGCTTTCAATCCTGGCTCTTCTGCTGTGGGAGCAGAGGCCAAACGTTCGTGCTGTACTAACTGTGCTGCTGGGCAGCTGAGAGACACCACCTGAGAATTCGGATTCAAATGGACTTTTAGGTATGAACCCGAGGAGAGACTGCAATGATGGTGACCCCGTTGCAAAGCTGCTTGTGTGCTGAAGAAGCAGAGCACTAGCTTTCCCTGCTGCTCCTTCTGCCGTGTGAGCAGATGCCACTGTTCATTCTGTGCTGACTGTGTTGCTGCGCAGCAGAGAGCAGCCTCTGGACTGATTCCATTCAAATGCTTTTACTGTATGAATGTGAGCACTGAATGCAACGATGGAGGCATTAATGTAAAGGTGATTGTGTGCTGAACAGGTCCAGCACCAGCTTTCAATCCTGGCTCTTCTGCTGTGGGAGCAGAGGCCAAACGTTCGTGCTGTACTAACTGTGCTGCTGGGCAGCTGAGAGACACCACCTGAGAATTCGGATTCAAATGGACTTTTAGGTATGAAACCGAGGAGAGACTGCAACGATGGTGACCCCGTTGCAAAGCTGCTTGTGTGCTGAAGAAGCAGAGCACTAGCTTTCCCTGCTGCTCCTTCTGCCGTGTGAGCAGATGCCACTGTTCATTCTGTGCTGTGTTGCTGCCAGCAGGGAGCAGGCTCTGGACGGATTCTATTCAAATGCTTTTCCTGTATGAGTGTTAGCAGTGAAAGCAACGATGGAGGCACCAATGTAAAGGTGATTGTGTGCTGAACAGGTCCAGCACCAGCTTTCAATCCTGGCTCTTCTGCTGTGGGAGCAGAGGCCAAACGTTCGTGCTGTACTAACTGTGCTGCTGGGCAGCTGAGATACACCACCTGAGAATTTGGATTCAAATGGACTTTTAGGTAGGAAACCGAGGAGAGACTGCAATGATGGTGACCCCGTTGCAAAGCTGCTTGTGTGCTGAAGAGACACAGCACTAGCTTTCCCTGCTGGTCCTTCTGCCGTGTGAGCAGATGCCACTGTTCATTCTGTGCTGTGTTGCTGCCAGCAGGGAGCAGGCTCAGGGCTGATTCCATTCAAATGCTTTTCCTGTATGAGTGTTAGCAGTGAAAGCAGCGATGGAGGCACCAATGTAAAGGGGATTGTGTGCTGAACAGGTCCAGCACCAGCTTTCAATCCTGGCTCTTCTGCTGTGGGAGCAGATGCCAAACGTTCGTGCTGTACTCACTGTGCTGCTGGGCAGCTGAGCGACACCACCTGAGAATTTGATTCAAATGGACTTTTAGGTATGAAGCCGAGGAGAGACTGCAATGATGGTGACCCCGTTGCAAAGCTGCGTGTGTGCTGAAGAAGCAGAGCACTAGCTTTCCCTGCTGGTCCTTCTGCCGTGTGAGCAGATGCCACTGTTCATTCTGTGCTGTGTTGCTGCGCAGCAGAGAGCAGGCTCTGGACTGATTCCATTCAAATGCTTTTCCTGTATGAAAGTGAGCAGTGAAAGCAACGATGGAGGCACCAATGTAAAGGGGATTGTGTGCTGAACAGGTCCAGCACCAGCTTTCAATCCTGGCTCTTCTGCTGTGGGAGCAGATGCCAAACGTTCGTGCTGTACTCACTGTGCTGCTGGGCAGCTGAGAGAGACCACCTGAGAATTTGGATTCAAATGGACTTTTAGGTATGAAACCGAGGAGAGACTGCAATGATGGTGACCCCGTTGCAAAGCTGCTTGTGTGCTGAAGAAGCAGAGCACTAGCTTTCCCTGCTGCTCCTTCTGCCGTGTGAGCAGATGCCACTGCTCATTCTGTGCTGACTGTGTTGCTGCGCAGCAGAGAGCAGCCTCTGGACTGATTCCATTCAAATGCTTTTCCTGTATGAAAGTGAGCAGTGAAAGCAACGATGAATGCACCAATGTAAAAGGGATTGTGTGCTGAACAGTTCCAGCACCAGCTTTCAATCCTGTCTCTTCTGCTGTGGGAGCAGAGGCCAAACGTTCGTGCTGTACTCACTGTGCTGCTGGGCAGCTGAGACCGCTTGAGAATTTGGATTCAAATAGACTTTTAGGTATGAAACCGAGGAGAGACTGCAATGATGGTGACCCCGTTGCAAAGCTGCTTGTGTGCTGAAGAAGCAGAGCACTAGCTTTCCCTGCTGCTCCTTCTGCCGTGTGAGCAGATGCCACTGTTCATTCTGTGCTGACTGTGTTCCTGCGCAGCAGAGAGCAGGCTCTGGACTGATTCCATTCAAATGCTTTTCCTGTATGAAAGTGAGCAGTGAAAGCAACGATGAATGCACCAATGTAAAAGGGATTGTGTGCTGAACAGGTCCAGCACCAGCTTTCAATCCTGGCTCTTCTGCTGTGGGAGCAGAGGCCAAACGTTCGTGCTGTACTCACTGTGCTGCTGGGCAGCTGAGAGACACCACCTGAGAATTTGGATTCAAATGGACTTTTAGGTATGAAACCGAGGAGAGACTGCAATGATGGTGACCCCTTTACAAAGCTGCTTGTGTGCTGAAGAAGCAGAGCACTAGCTTTCCCTGCTGCTCCTTCTGCCGTGTGAGCAGATGCCACTGTTCATTCTGTGCTGACTGTGTTCCTGCGCAGCAGAGAGCAGGCTCTGGACTGATTCCATTCAAATGCTTTTCCTGTATGAAAGTGAGCAGTGAAAGCAACGATGGAGGCACCAATGTAAAGGTGATTGTGTGCTGAACAGGTCCAGCACCAGCTTTCAATCCTGGCTCTTCTGCTGTGGGAGCAGAGGCCAAACGTTCGTGCTGTACTCACTGTGCTGCTGGGCAGCTGAGAGACACCACCTGAGAATTTGGATTCAAATGGACTTTTAGGTATGAAACCGAGGAGAGACTGCAATGATGGTGACCCCGTTGCAAAGCTGCTTGTGTGCTGAAGAAGCAGAGCACTAGCTTTCCCTGCTGCTCCTTCTGCCGTGTGAGCAGATGCCACTGTTCATTCTGTGCTGACTGTGTTGCTGCGCAGCAGAGAGCAGGCTCAGGGCTGATACCATTCAAATGCTTTTCCTGTATGAAAGTGAGCAGTGAAAGCAACGATGAATGCACCAATGTAAAAGGGATTGTGTGCTGAACAGGTCCAGCACCAGCTTTCAATCCTGGCTCTTCTGCTGTGGGAGCAGAGGCCAAACGTTCGTGCTGTACTAACTGTGCTGCTGGGCAGCTGAGAGACACCACCTGAGAATTCGGATTCAAATGGACTTTTAGGTATGAAACCGAGGAGAGACTGCAATGATGGTGACCCCGTTGCAAAGCTGCTTGTGTGCTGAAGAAGCAGAGCACTAGCTTTCCCTGCTGCTCCTTCTGCCGTGTGAGCAGATGCCACTGTTCATTCTGTGCTGACTGTGTTGCTGCGCAGCAGAGAGCAGCCTCTGGACTGATTCCATTCAAATGCTTTTACTGTATGAATGTGAGCACTGAATGCAACGATGGAGGCATTAATGTAAAGGTGATTGTGTGCTGAACAGGTCCAGCACCAGCTTTCAATCCTGGCTCTTCTGCTGTGGGAGCAGAGGCCAAACGTTCGTGCTGTACTAACTGTGCTGCTGGGCAGCTGAGAGACACCACCTGAGAATTCGGATTCAAATGGACTTTTAGGTATGAAACCGAGGAGAGACTGCAACGATGGTGACCCCGTTGCAAAGCTGCTTGTGTGCTGAAGAAGCAGAGCACTAGCTTTCCCTGCTGCTCCTTCTGCCGTGTGAGCAGATGCCACTGTTCATTCTGTGCTGTGTTGCTGCCAGCAGGGAGCAGGCTCTGGACGGATTCTATTCAAATGCTTTTCCTGTATGAGTGTTAGCAGTGAAAGCAACGATGGAGGCACCAATGTAAAGGTGATTGTGTGCTGAACAGGTCCAGCACCAGCTTTCAATCCTGGCTCTTCTGCTGTGGGAGCAGAGGCCAAACGTTCGTGCTGTACTAACTGTGCTGCTGGGCAGCTGAGAGACACCACCTGAGAATTTGGATTCAAATGGACTTTTAGGTAGGAAACCGAGGAGAGACTGCAATGATGGTGACCTCGTTGCAAAGCTGCTTGTGTGCTGAAGAGACACAGCACTAGCTTTCCCTGCTGGTCCTTCTGCCGTGTGAGCAGATGCCACTGTTCATTCTGTGCTGTGTTGCTGCCAGCAGGGAGCAGGCTCAGGGCTGATTCCATTCAAATGCTTTTCCTGTATGAGTGTTAGCAGTGAAAGCAGCGATGGAGGCACCAATGTAAAGGGGATTGTGTGCTGAACAGGTCCAGCACCAGCTTTCAATCCTGGCTCTTCTGCTGTGGGAGCAGAGGACAAACGTTCGTGCTGTACTCACTGTGCTGCTGGGCAGCTGAGCGACACCACCTGAGAATTTGATTCAAATGGACTTTTAGGTATGAACCCGAGGAGAGACTGCAATGATGCTGACCCCGTTGCAAAGCTGCTTGTGTGCTGAAGAAGCAGAGCACTAGCTTTCCCTGCTGCTTCTTCTGCCGTGCGAGCAGATGCCACTGTTCATTCTGTGCTGACTGTGTTGCTGCGCAGCAGAGAGCAGGCTCAGGGCTGATACCATTCAAATGCTTTTCCTGTATGAAAGTGAGCAGTGAAAGCAACGATGAATGCACCAATGTAAAAGGGATTGTGTGCTGAACAGGTCCAGCACCAGCTTTCAATCCTGGCTCTTCTGCTGTGGGAGCAGAGGCCAAACGTTCGTGCTGTACTAACTGTGCTGCTGGGCAGCTGAGCGACACCACCTGAGAATTTAGATTCAAATGGACTTTTAGGTATGAAACCGAGGAGAGACTGCAATGATGGTGACCCCGTTGCAAAGCTGCTTGTGTGCTGAAGAAGCAGAGCAGTAGCTTTCCCTGCTGCTCCTTCTGCCGTGTGAGCAGATGCCACTGTTCATTCTGTGTGTGTTGCTGCCAGCAGGGAGCAGGCTCTGGACGGATTCTATTCAAATGCTTTTCCTGTATGAGTGTTAGCAGTAAAAGCAACGATGGAGGCACCAATGTAAAGGGGATTGTGTGCTGAACAGGTCCAGCACCAGCTTTCAATCCTGGCTCTTCTGCTGTGGGAGCAGATGCCAAACGTTCGTGCTGTACTCACTGTGCTGCTGGGCAGCTGAGCGACACCACCTGAGAATTCGGATTCAAATGGACTTTTAGGTATGAAGCCGAGGAGAGACTGCAATGATGGTGACCCCGTTGCAAAGCTGCGTGTGTGCTGAAGAAGCAGAGCACTAGCTTTCCCTGCTGGTCCTTCTGCCGTGTGAGCAGATGCCACTGTTCATTCTGTGCTGTGTTGCTGCGCAGCAGAGAGCAGCCTCTGGACTGATTCCATTCAAATGCTTTTCCTGTATGAAAGTGAGCAGTGAAAGCAACGATGGAGGCACCAATGTAAAGGGGATTGTGTGCTGAACAGGTCCAGCACCAGCTTTCAATCCTGGCTCTTCTGCTGTGGGAGCAGATGCCAAACGTTCGTGCTGTACTCACTGTGCTGCTGGGCAGCTGAGAGAGACCACCTGAGAATTTGGATTCAAATGGACTTTTAGGTATGAAACCGAGGAGAGACTGCAATGATGGTGACCCCGTTGCAAAGCTGCTTGTGTGCTGAAGAAGCAGAGCACTAGCTTTCCCTGCTGGTCCTTCTGCCGTGTGAGCAGATGCCACTGCTCATTCTGTGCTGACTGTGTTGCTGCGCAGCAGAGAGCAGCCTCTGGACTGATTCCATTCAAATGCTTTTCCTGTATGAAAGTGAGCAGTGAAAGCAACGATGAATGCACCAATGTAAAAGGGATTGTGTGCTGAACAGTTCCAGCACCAGCTTTCAATCCTGTCTCTTCTGCTGTGGGAGCAGAGGCCAAACGTTCGTGCTGTACTCACTGTGCTGCTGGGCAGCTGAGACCGCTTGAGAATTTGGATTCAAATAGACTTTTAGGTATGAAACCGAGGAGAGACTGCAATGATGGTGACCCCGTTGCAAAGCTGCTTGTGTGCTGAAGAAGCAGAGCACTAGCTTTCCCTGCTGCTCCTTCTGCCGTGTGAGCAGATGCCACTGTTCATTCTGTGCTGACTGTGTTCCTGCGCAGCAGAGAGCAGGCTCTGGACTGATTCCATTCAAATGCTTTTCCTGTATGAAAGTGAGCAGTGAAAGCAACGATGAATGCACCAATGTAAAAGGGATTGTGTGCTGAACAGGTCCAGCACCAGCTTTCAATCCTGGCTCTTCTGCTGTGGGAGCAGAGGCCAAACGTTCGTGCTGTACTCACTGTGCTGCTGGGCAGCTGAGAGACACCACCTGAGAATTTGGATTCAAATGGACTTTTAGGTATGAAACCGAGGAGAGACTGCAATGATGGTGACCCCTTTACAAAGCTGCTTGTGTGCTGAAGAAGCAGAGCACTAGCTTTCCCTGCTGCTCCTTCTGCCGTGTGAGCAGATGCCACTGTTCATTCTGTGCTGACTGTGTTCCTGCGCAGCAGAGAGCAGGCTCTGGACTGATTCCATTCAAATGCTTTTCCTGTATGAAAGTGAGCAGTGAAAGCAACGATGGAGGCACCAATGTAAAGGTGATTGTGTGCTGAACAGGTCCAGCACCAGCTTTCAATCCTGGCTCTTCTGCTGTGGGAGCAGAGGCCAAACGTTCGTGCTGTACTCACTGTGCTGCTGGGCAGCTGAGAGACACCACCTGAGAATTTGGATTCAAATGGACTTTTAGGTATGAAACCGAGGAGAGACTGCAATGATGGTGACCCCGTTGCAAAGCTGCTTGTGTGCTGAAGAAGCAGAGCACTAGCTTTCCCTGCTGCTCCTTCTGCCGTGTGAGCAGATGCCACTGTTCATTCTGTGCTGACTGTGTTGCTGCGCAGCAGAGAGCAGGCTCAGGGCTGATACCATTCAAATGCTTTTCCTGTATGAAAGTGAGCAGTGAAAGCAACGATGAATGCACCAATGTAAAAGGGATTGTGTGCTGAACAGGTCCAGCACCAGCTTTCAATCCTGGCTCTTCTGCTGTGGGAGCAGAGGCCAAACGTTCGTGCTGTACTAACTGTGCTGCTGGGCAGCTGAGAGACACCACCTGAGAATTTGGATTCCAATGGACTTTTAGGTATGAAACCGAGGAGAGACTGCAATGATGGTGACCCCGTTGCAAAGCTGCTTGTGTGCTGAAGAAGCAGAGCACTAGCATTCCCTGCTGGTCCTTCTGCCGTGTGAGCAGATGCCACTGTTCATTCTGTGCTGTGTTGCTGCCAGCAGGGAGCAGGCTCTGGACGGATTCTATTCAAATGCTTTTCCTGTATGAGTGTTAGCAGTGAAAGCAACGATGGAGGCACCAATGTAAAGGGGATTGTGTGCTGAACAGGTCCAGCACCAGCTTTCAATCCTGGCTCTTCTGCTGTGGGAGCAGAGGCCAAACGTTCGTGCTGTACTCACTGTGCTGCTGGGCAGCTGAGCGACACCACCTGAGAATTCGGATTCAAATGGACTTTTAGGTATGAAGCCGAGGAGAGACTGCAATGATGGTGACCCCGTTGCAAAGCTGCTTGTGTGCTGAAGAAGCAGAGCACTAGCTTTCCCTGCTGCTCCTTCTGCCGTGTGAGCAGATGCCACTGTTCATTCTGTGCTGTGTTGCTGCCAGCAGGGAGCAGGCTCTGGACGGATTCTATTCAAATGCTTTTCCTGTATGAGTGTTAGCAGTGAAAGCAACGATGGAGGCACCAATGTAAAGGGGATTGTGTGCTGAACAGGTCCAGCACCAGCTTTCAATCCTGGCTCTTCTGCTGTGGGAGCAGAGGCCAAACGTTCGTGCTGTACTAACTGTGCTGCTGGGCAGCTGAGAGACACCACCTGAGAATTTGGATTCAAATGGACTTTTAGGTAGGAAACCGAGGAGAGACTGCAATGATGGTGACCCCGTTGCAAAGCTGCTTGTGTGCTGAAGAAGCAGAGCACTAGCTTTCCCTGCTGCTCCTTCTGCCGTGTGAGCAGATGCCACTCTTTATTCTGTGCTGACTGTGTTGCTGCGCAGCAGAGAGCAGCCTCTGGACTGATTCCATTCAAATGCTTTTCCTGTATGAATGTGAGCAGAGAAAGCAACGATGGAGGCACCAATGTAAAGGGGATTGTGTGCTGAACAGGTCCAGCACCAGCTTTCAATCCTGGCTCTTCTGCTGTGGGAGCAGAGGCCAAACGTTCGTGCTGTACTAACTGTGCTGCTGGGCAGCTGAGAGACACCACCTGAGAATTTGGATTCAAATGGACTTTTAGGTAGGAAACCGAGGAGAGACTGCAATGATGGTGACCCCGTTGCAAAGCTTCTTGTGTGCTGAAGAGACACAGCACAAGCTTTCCCTGCGGGTCCTTCTGCCGTGTGAGCAGATGCCCCTGTTCATTCTGTGCTGTGTTGCTGCGCAGCAGGGAGCCGGCTCTGGACTGATTCTATTCAAATGCTTTTCCTGTACGAGTGTTAGCAGTGAAAGCAACGATGGATGCACCAATGTAAAGGGGATTGTGTGCTGAACAGGTCCAGCACCAGCTTTCAATCCTTGCTCTTCTGCTTTGGGAGCAGAGGCCAAACGTTCGTGCTGTACTCACTGTGCTGCTGGGCAGCTGAGCGACACCACCTGAGAATTCGGATTCAAATGGACTTTTAGGTATGAAGCCGAGGAGAGACTGCAATGATGGTGACCCCTTTGCAAAGCTGCTTGTGTGCTGAAGAAGCAGAGCACTAGCTTTCCCTGCTGCTCCTTCTGCCGTGTGAGCAGGTGCCACTGTTCATTCTGTGCTGACTGTGTTCCTGCGCAGCAGAGAGCAGGCTCTGGACTGATTCCATTCAAATGCTTTTCCTGTATGAATGTGAGCACTGAAAGCAACGATGGAGGCACCAATGTAAAGGTGATTGTGTGCTGAACAGGTCCAGCACCAGCTTTCAATCCTGGCTCTTCTGCTGTGGGAGCAGAGGCCAAACGTTCGTGCTGTACTAACTGTGCTGCTGGGCAGCTGAGAGACACCACCTGAGAATTTGTATTCAAATGGACTTTTAGGTAGGAAACCGAGGAGAGACTGCAATGATGGTGACCCCGTTGCAAAGCTGCTTGTGTGCTGAAGAGACACAGCACTAGCTTTCCCTGCTGGTCCTTCTGCCGTGTGAGCAGATGCCCCTGTTCATTCTGAGCTGTGTTGCTGCCAGCAGGGAGCAGGCTCAGGGCTGATTCCATTCAAATGCTTTTCCTGTATGAGTGTTAGCAGTGAAAGCAACGATGGAGGCACCAATGTAAAGGTGATTGTGTGCTGAACAGGTCCAGCACCAGCTTTCAATCCTTGCTCTTCTGCTGTGGGAGCAGATGCCAAACGTTCGTGCTGTACTCACTGTGCTGCTGGGCAGCTGAGACCGCTTGAGAATTTGAATTCAAATGGACTTTTAGGTATGAAACCGAGGAGAGACTGAAATGATGGTGACCCCGTTGCAAAGCTGCTTGTGTGCTGAAGAAGCAGAGCACTAGCTTTCCCTGCTGCTCCTTCTGCCGTGTGAGCAGATGCAACTGTTCAGTCTGTGCTGACTGTGTTGCTGCGCAGCAGAGAGCAGCCTCTGGACTGATTCCATTCAAATGCTTTTCCTGTATGAAAGTGAGCAGTGAAAGCAACGATGAATGCACCAATGTAAAAGGGATTGTGTGCTGAACAGGTCCAGCACCAGCTTTCAATCCTGGCTCTTCTGCTGTGGGAGCAGAGGCCAAACGTTCGTGCTGTACTAACTGTGCTGCTGGGCAGCTGAGAGACACCACCTGAGAATTTGGATTCAAATGACTTTTAGGTATGAATCCGAGGAGAGACTGCAATGATGGTGACCCCGTTGCAAAGCTTCTTGTGTGCTGAAGAAGCAGAGCACTAGCTTTCCCTGCTGCTCCTTCTGCCGTGTGAGCAGATGCCACTGTTCATTCTGTGCTGTGTTGCTGCCAGCAGGGAGCAGGCTCTGGACGGATTCTATTCAAATGCTTTTCCTGCATGAGTGTTAGCATTGAAAGCAACGATGGAGGCACCAATGTAAAGGGGATTGTGTGCTGAACAGGTCCAGCACCAGCTTTCAATCCTGGCTCTTCTGCTGTGGGAGCAGAGGCCAAACGTTCGTGCTGTACTCACTGTGCTGCTGGGCAGCTGTGCGACACCACCTGAGAATTTGGATTCAAATGGACTTTTAGGTAGGAAACCGAGGAGAGACTGCAATGATGGTGACCCCGTTGCAAAGCTTCTTGTGTGCTGAAGAGACACAGCACTAGATTTACCTGCTGGTCCTTCTGCCGTGTGAGCAGATGCCCCTGTTCATTCTGTGCTGTGTTGCAGCCAGCAGGGAGCAGGCTCAGGGCTGATTCCATTCAAATGCTTTTCCTGTATGAGTGTTAGCAGTGAAAGCAACGATGGAGGCACCAATGTAAAGGGGATTGTGTGCTGAACAGGTCCAGCACCAGCTTTCAATCCTTGCTCTTCTGCTGTGGGAGCAGATGCCAAACGTTCGTGCTGTACTCACTGTGCTGCTGGGCAGCTGAGACCGCTTGAGAATTTGGATTCAAATGGACTTTTAGGTATGAAACCGAGGAGAGACTGCAATGATGGTGACCCCGTTGCAAAGCTGCTTGTGTGCTGAAGAAGCAGAGCACTAGCTTTCCCTGCTGCTCCTTCTGCCGTGTGAGCAGATGCCACTGTTCATTCTGTGCTGTGTTGCTGCCAGCAGGGAGCAGGCTCTGGACGGATTCTATTCAAATGCTTTTCCTGTATGAGTGTTGGCAGTGAAAGCAACGATGGAGGCACCAATGTAAAGGTGATTGTGTGCTGAACAGGTCCAGCACCAGCTTTCAATCCTGGCTCTTCTGCTGTGGGAGCAGAGGCCAAACGTTCGTGCTGTACTAACTGTGCTGCTGGGCAGCTGAGAGACACCACCTGAGAATTTGGATTCAAATGGACTTTTAGGTATGAAACCGAGGAGAGACTGCAATGATGGTGACCCCTTTGCAAAGCTGCTTGTGTGCTGAAGAAGCAGAGCACTAGCTTTCCCTGCTGCTCCTTCTGCCGTGTGAGCAGATGCCACTGTTCATTCTGTGCTGACTGTGTTGCTGCGCAGCAGAGAGCAGGCTCAGGGCTGATACCATTCAAATGCTTTTCCTGTATGAAAGTGAGCAGTGAAAGGAACGATGAATGCACCAATGTAAAAGGGATTGTGTGCTGAACAGGTCCAGCACCAGCTTTCAATCCTGGCTCTTCTGCTGTGGGAGCAGAGGCCAAACGTTCGTGCTGTACTAACTGTGCTGCTGGGCAGCTGAGAGACACCACCTGAGAATTTGGATTCAAATGGACTTTTAGGTATGAAACCGAGGAGAGACTGCAATGATGGTGACCCCGTTGCAAAGCTTCTTGTGTGCTGAAGAGACACAGCACTAGCTTTCCCTGCTGGTCCTTCTGCCGTGTGAGCAGATGCCCCTGTTCATTCTGTGCTGTGTTGCTGCCAGCAGGGAGCAGGCTCTGGACTGATTCTATTCAAATGCTTTTCCTGTATGAGTGTTAGCAGTGAAAGCAACGATGGATGCACCAATGTAAAGGGGATTGTGTGCTGAACAGGTCCAGCACCAGCTTTCAATCCTTGCTCTTCTGCTGTGGGAGCAGATGCCAAACGTTCGTGCTGTACTCACTGTGCTGCTGGGCAGCTGAGACCGCTTGAGAATTTGGATTCAAATGGACTTTTAGGTATGAAACCGAGGAGAGACTGAAATGATGGTGACCCCGTTGCAAAGCTGCTTGTGTGCTGAAGAAGCAGAGCACTAGCTTTCCCTGCTGCTCCTTCTGCCGTGTGAGCAGATGCCACTGTTCATTCTGTGCTGACTGTGTTGCTGCGCAGCAGAGAGGAGACTCTGGACTGATTCCATTCAAATGCTTTTCCTGTATGAAAGTGAGCAGTGAAAGCAACGATGGAGGCACCAATGTAAAGGGGATTGTGTGCTGAACAGGTCCAGCACCAGCTTTCAATCCTGGCTCTTCTGCTGTGGGAGCAGAGGCCTAACGTTCGTGCTGTACTAACTGTGCTGCTGGGCAGCTGAGAGACACCACCTGAGAATTTGGATTCAAATGGACTTTTAGGTAGGAAACCGAGGAGAGACTGCAATGATGGTGACCCCGTTGCAAAGCTGCTTGTGTGCTGAAGAAGCAGAGCACTAGCTTTCCCTGCTGCTCCTTCTGCCGTGTGAGCAGATGCCACTGTTCATTCTGTGCTGTGTTGCTGCCAGCAGGGAGCAGGCTCTGGACGGATTCTATTCAAATGCTTTTCCTGTTTGAGTGTTAGCAGTGAAAGCAACGATGGAGGCACCAATGTAAAGGGGATTGTGTGCTGAACAGGTCCAGCACCAGCTTTCAATCCTGGCTCTTCTGCTGTGGGAGCAGAGGCCAAACGTTCGTGCTGTACTCACTGTGCTGCTGGGCAGCTGAGCGACACCACCTGAGAATTCGGATTCAAATGGACTTTTAGGTATGAAGCCGAGGAAAGACTGCAATGATGGTGACCCCGTTGCAAAGCTGCGTGTGTGCTGAAGAAGCAGAGCACTAGCTTTCCCTGCTGGTCCTTCTGCCGTGTGAGCAGATGCCACTGTTCATTCTGTGCTGACTGTGTTCCTGCGCAGCAGAGAGCAGGCTCTGGACTGATTCCATTCAAATGCTTTTCCTGTATGAAAGTGAGCAGTGAAAGCAACGATGGAGGCACCAATGTAAAGGGGATTGTGTGCTGAACAGGTCCAGCACCAGCTTTCAATCCTGGCTCTTCTGCTGTGGGAGCAGAGGCCAAACGTTCGTGCTGTACTAACTGTGCTGCTGGGCAGCTGAGAGACACCACCTGAGAATTTGGATTCAAATGGACTTTTAGGTATGAAACCGAGGAGAGACTGCAATGATGGTGACCCCGTTGCAAAGCTGCTTGTGTGCTGAAGAAGCAGAGCACTAGCTTTCACTGCTGCTCCTTCTGCAGTGTGAGCAGATGCCACTGTTCATTCTGTGCTGACTGTGTTGCTGCGCAGCAGAGAGCAGGCTCAGTGCTGATACCAATCAAATGCTTTTCCTGTATGAAAGTGAGCAGTGAAAGCAACGATGAATGCACCAATGTAAAAGGGATTGTGTGCTGAACAGGTCCAGCACCAGCTTTCAATCCTGGCTCTTCTGCTGTGGGAGCAGAGGCCAAACGTTCGTGCTGTACTAACTGTGCTGCTGGGCAGCTGAGAGACACCACCTGAGAATTTGGATTCAAATGGACTTTTAGGTAGGAAACCGAGGAGAGACTGCAATGATGGTGACCCCGTTGCAAAGCTGCTTGTGTGCTGAAGAAGCAGAGCACTAGCTTTCCCTGCTGCTCCTTCTGCCGTGTGAGCAGATGCCACTGTTCATTCTGTGCTGTGTTGCTGCCAGCAGGGAGCAGGCTCTGGACGGATTCTATTCAAATGCTTTTCCTGTTTGAGTGTTAGCAGTGAAAGCAACGATGGAGGCACCAATGTAAAGGGGATTGTGTGCTGAACAGGTCCAGCACCAGCTTTCAATCCTGGCTCTTCTGCTGTGGGAGCAGAGGCCAAACGTTCGTGCTGTACTCACTGTGCTGCTGGGCAGCTGAGAGACACCACCTGAGAATTTGGATTCAAATGGACTTTTAGGTAGGAAACCGAGGAGAGACTGCAATGATGGTGACCCCGTTGCAAAGCTTCTTGTGTGCTGAAGAGACACAGCACTAGCTTTCCCTGCGGGTCCTTCTGCCGTGTGAGCAGATGCCACTCTTCATTCTGTGCTGTGTTGCTGCCAGCAGGGAGCAGGCTCTACTCTGATTCTATTCAACTGCTTTTCCTATACGAGTGTTAGCAGTGAAAGCAACGATGGAGGCACCAATGTAAAGGGGATTGTGTGCTGAACAGGTCCAGCACCAGCTTTCAATCCTTGCTCTTCTGCTGTGGGAGCAGATGCCAAACTTTCGTGCTGTACTCACTGTGCTGCTGGGCAGCTGAGACCGCTTGAGAATTTGGATTCAAATGGACTTTTAGGTATGAAACCGAGGAGAGACTGCAATGATGGTGACCCCGTTGCAAAGCTGCTTGTGTGCTGAAGAAGCAGAGCACTAGCTTTCCCTGCTGCTCCTTCTGCCGTGTGAGCAGATGCCACTGTTCATTCTGTGCTGACTGTGTTGCTGCGCAGCAGAGAGCAGCCTCTGGACTGATTCCATTCAAATGCTTTTCCTGTATGAAAGTGAGCAGTGAAAGCAACGATGGAGGCACCAATGTAAAGGGGATTGTGTGCTGAACAGGTCCAGCACCAGCTTTCAATCCTGGCTCTTCTGCTGTGGGAGCAGAGGCCAAACGTTCGTGCTGTACTAACTGTGCTGCTGGGCAGCTGAGAGACACCACCTGAGAATTTGGATTCAAATGGACTTTTAGGTATGAAACCGAGGAGAGACTGCAATGATGGTGACCCCTTTGCAAAGCTGCTTGTGTGCTGAAGAAGCAGAGCACTAGCTTTCCCTGCTGCTCCTTCTGCCGTGTGAGCAGATGCCACTGTTCATTCTGTGCTGACTGTGTTGCTGCGCAGCAGAGAGCAGGCTCAGGGCTGATACCATTCAAATGCTTTTCCTGTATGAAAGTGAGCAGTGAAAGCAACGATGAATGCACCAATGTAAAAGGGATTGTGTGCTGAACAGGTCCAGCACCAGCTTTCAATCCTGGCTCTTCTGCTGTGGGAGCAGAAGACAAACGTTCGTGCTGTACTCACAGTGCTGCTGGGCAGCTGAGAGACACCACCTGAGAATTTGGATTCAAATGGACTTTTAGGTATGAAACCGAGGAGAGACTGCAATGATGGTAACCCCGTTGCAAAGCTGCTTGTGTGCTGAAGAGACACAGCCCGAGCTTTCCCTGCTGGTCCTTCTGCCGTGTGAGCAGATGCCACTGTTCATTCTGTGCTGTGTTGCTGCCAGCAGGGAGCAGGCTCTGGACGGATTCTATTCAAATGCTTTTCCTGTATGAGTGTTAGCAGTGAAAGCAACGATGGAGGCACCAATGTAAAGGGGATTGTGTGCTGAACAGGTCCAGCACCAGCTTTCAATCCTGGCTCTTCTGCTGTGGTAGCAGAGGCCAAACGTTCGTGCTGTACTAACTGTGCTGCTGGGCAGCTGAGAGACACCACCTGAGAATTTGTATTCAAATGGACTTTTAGGTAGGAAACCGAGGAGAGACTGCAATGATGGTGACCCCGTTGCAAAGCTGCTTGTGTGCTGAAGAAGCAGAGCACTAGCTTTCCCTGCTGCTCCTTCTGCCGTGTGAGCAGATGCCCCTGTTCATTCTGTGCTGTGTTGCTGCCAGCAGGGAGCAGGCTCTACCCTGATTCTATTCAACTGCTTTTCCTGTACGAGTGTTAGCAGTAAAAGGAACGATGGAGGCACCAATGTAAAGGAGATTGTGTGCTGAACAGGTCCAGCACCAGCTTTCAATCCTTGCTCTTCTGCTGTGGGAGCAGATGCCAAACGTTCGTGCTGTACTCACTGTGCTGCTGGGCAGCTGAGACCGCTTGAGAATTTGGATTCAAATGGACTTTTAGGTATGAAACCGAGGAGAGACTGCAATGATGGTGACCCCGTTGCAAAGCTGCTCGTGTGCTGAAGAGACACAGCCCGAGCTTTCCCTGCTGGTCCTTCTGCCGTGTGAGCAGATGCCACTGTTCATTCTGTGCTGACTGTGTTCCTGCGCAGCAGAGAGCAGGCCCTGGACTGATTCCATTCAAATGCTTTTCCTGTATGAAAGTGAGCAGTGAAAGCAACGATGAATGCACCAATGTAAAGGGGATTGTTTGCTGAACAGGTCCTGCACCAGCTTTCAATCCTTGCTCTTCTGCTGTGGGAGCAGATGCCAAACGTTCGTGCTGTACTCACTGTCCTGCTGGGCAGCTGAGCGACACCACCTGAGAATTTGGATTCAAATGGACTTTTAGGTATGAAACCGAGGAGAGACTGCAATGATGGTGACCCCGTTGCAAAGCTGCTCGTGTGCTGAAGAGACACAGCCCGAGCTTTCCCTGCTGGTCCTTCTGCCGTGTGAGCAGATGCCACTCTTCATTCTGTGCTGACTGTGTTGCTGCGCAGGAGAGAGCAGCCTCTGGACTGATTCCATTCAAATGCTTTTACTGTATGAATGTGAGCAGTGAAAGCAACGATGGAGGCACCAATGTAAAGGTGATTGTTTGCTGAACAGGTCCAGCACCAGCTTTCAATCCTGGCTCTTCTGCTGTGGGAGCAGATGCCAAACGTTCGTGCTGTACTCGCTGTGCTGCTGGGCAGCTGAGCGACACCACCTGAGAATTCGGATTCAAATGGACTTTTAGGTATGAAGCCGAGGAGAGACTGCAATGATGGTGACCCCGTTGCAAAGCTGCTTGTGTGCTGAAGAAGCAGAGCAGTAGCTTTTCCTGCTGGTCCTTCTGCCGTGTGAGCAGATGCCCCTGTTCATTCTGTGCTGTGTTGCTGCCAGCAGGGAGCAGGCTCTGGACGGATTCTATTCAAATGCTTTTCCTGTATGAGTGTTAGCAGTGAAAGCAACGATGGAGGCACCAATGTAAAGGGGATTGTGTGCTGAACAGGTCCAGCACCAGCTTTCAATCCTGGCTCTTCTGCTGTGGGAGCAGAGGCCAAACGTTCGTGCTGTACTCACTGTGCTGCTGGGCAGCTGAGAGACACCACCTGAGAATTCGGATTCAAATGGACTTTTAGGTATGAAACCGAGGAGAGACTGCAATGATGGTGACCCCGTTGCAAAGCTGCTTGTGTGCTGAAGAAGCAGAGCACTAGCTTTCCCTGCTGCTCCTTCTGCCGTGTGAGCAGATGCCACTGTTCATTCTGTGCTGACTGTGTTGCTGCGCAGCAGAGAGGAGCCTCTGGACTGATTCCATTCAAATGCTTTTCCTGTATGAAAGTGAGCAGTGAAAGCAACGATGGAGGCATTAATGTAAAGGTGATTGTGTGCTGAACAGGTCCAGCACCAGCTTTCAATCCTGGCTCTTCTGCTGTGGGAGCAGAGGCCAAACGTTCGTGCTGTACTCACTGTGCTGCTGGGCAGCTGAGAGGGACCACCTGAGAATTTGGATTCAAATGGACTTTTAGGTATGAAACCGAGGAGAGACTGCAATGATGGTGACCCCGTTGCAAAGCTTCTTGTGTGCTGAAGAGACACAGCACTAGCTTTCCCTGCTGGTCCTTCTGCCGTGTGAGCAGATGCCCCTGTTCATTCTGTGCTGTGTTGCTGCCAGCAGGGAGCAGGCTCTGGACTGATTCTATTCAAATGCTTTTCCTGTACGAGTGTTAGCAGTGAAAGCAACGATGGATGCACCAATGTAAAGGGGATTGTGTGCTGAACAGGTCCAGCACCAGCTTTCAATCCTGGCTCTTCTGCTGTGGGAGCAGATGCCAAACGTTCGTGCTGTACTCACTGTGCTGCTGGGCAGCTGAGAGACACCACCTGAGAATTTGGATTCAAATGGACTTTTAGGTATGAAACCGAGGAGAGACTGCAATGATGGTGACCCCGTTGCAAAGCTGCTTGTGTGCTGAAGAAGCAGAGCACTAGCTTTCCCTACTGCTCCTTCTGCCGTGTGAGCAGATGCCACTGTTCATTCTGTGCTGACTGTGTTGCTGCGCAGCAGAGAGCAGCCTCTGGACTGATTCCATTCAAATGCTTTTCCTGTATGAAAGTGAGCAGTGAAAGCAACGATGAATGCACCAATGTAAAAGGGGATTGTGTGCTGAACAGGTCCAGCACCAGCTTTCAATCCTGGCTCTTCTGCTGTGGGAGCAGAGGCCAAACGTTCGTGCTGTACTAACTGTGCTGCTGGGCAGCTGAGAGACACCACCTGAGAATTTGGATTCAAATGGACTTTTAGGTAGGAAACCGAGGAGAGACTGCAATGATGGTGACCCCGTTTCAAAGCTGCTTGTGTGCTGAAGAGACACAGCACTAGCTTTCCCTGCTGGTCCTTCTGCCGTGTGAGCAGATGCCCCTGTTCATTCTGTGCTGACTGTGTTGCTGCGCAGGAGAGAGCAGCCTCTGGACTGATTCCATTCAAATGCTTTTACTGTATGAATGTGAGCAGTGAAAGCAACGATGGAGGCACCAATGTAAAGGTGATTGTTTGCTGAACAGGTCCAGCACCAGCTTTCAATCCTGGCTCTTCTGCTGTGGGAGCAGAGGCCAAACGTTCGTGCTGTACTCCCTGTGCTGCTGGGCAGCTGAGAGGGACCACCTGAGAATTTGGATTCAAATGGACTTTTAGGTATGAAACCGAGGAGAGACTGCAATGATGGTGACCCCGTTGCAAAGCTCCTTGTGTGCTGAAGAGACACAGCACTAGCTTTCCCTGCTGCTCCTTCTGCCGTGTGAGCAGATGCCCCTGTTCATACTGTGCTGTGTTGCTGCCAGCAGGGAGCAGGCTCTGGACTGATTCTATTCAAATGCTTTTCCTGTATGAGTGTTAGCAGTGAAAGCAACGATGGATGCACCAATGTAAAGGGGATTGTGTGCTGAACAGGTCCAGCACCAGCTTTCAATCCTTGCTCTTCTGCTGTGGGAGCAGATGCCAAACGTTCGTGCTGTACTCACTGTGCTGCTGGGCAGCTGAGACCGCTTGAGAATTTGGATTCAAATGGACTTTTAGGTATGAAACCGAGGAGAGACTGAAATGATGGTGACCCCGTTGCAAAGCTGCTTGTGTGCTGAAGAAGCAGAGCACTAGCTTTCCCTGCTGCTCCTTCTGCCGTGTGAGCAGATGCCACTGTTCATTCTGTGCTGACTGTGTTGCTGCGCAGCAGAGAGCAGCCTCTGGACTGATTCCATTCAAATGCTTTTCCTGTATGAAAGTGAGCAGTGAAAGCAACGATGAATGCACCAATGTAAAAGGGATTGTGTGCTGAACAGGTCCAGCACCAGCTTTCAATCCTGGCTCTTCTGCTGTGGGAGCAGAGGCGAAACGTTCGTGCTGTACTAACTGTGCTGCTGGGCAGCTGAGCGACACCACCTGAGAATTTGGATTCAAATGGACTTTTAGGTATGAAACCGAGGAGAGACTGCAATGATGGTGACCCCGTTGCAAAGCTGCTTGTGTGCTGAAGAAGCAGAGCACTAGCTTTCCCTGCTGCTCCTTCTGCCTTGTGAGCAGATGCCACTGTTCATTCTGTGCTGACTGTGTTGCTGCGCAGCAGAGAGCAGCCTCTGGACTGATTCCATTCAAATGCTTTTCCTGTATGAATGTGAGCAGTGAAAGCAACGATGGAGGCACCAATGTAAAGGGGATTGTGTGCTGAACAGGTCCAGCACCAGCTTTCAATCCTTGGTCTTCTGCTGTGGGAGCAGATGCCAAACGTTCGTGCTGTACTAACTGTGCTGCTGGGCAGCTGAGAGACACCACCTGAGAATTTGGATTCAAATGGACTTTTAGGTATGAAACCGAGGAGAGACTGCAATGATGGTGACCCCGTTGCAAAGCTGCGTGTGTGCTGAAGAAGCAGAGCACTAGCTTTCCCTGCTGGTCCTTCTGCCGTGTGAGCAGATGCCACTGTTCATTCTGTGCTGTGTTGCTGCCAGCAGGGAGCAGGCTCTGGACGGATTCTATTCAAATGCTTTTCCTGTATGAGTGTTAGCAGTGAAAGCAACGATGGAGGCACCAATGTAAAGGGGATTGTGTGCTGAACAGGTCCAGCACCAGCTTTCAATCCGGGCTCTTCTGCTGTGGGAGCAGAGGCCAAACGTTCGTGCTGTACTCACTGTGCTGCTGGGCAGCTGAGAGACACCACCTGAGAATTCGGATTCAAATGGACTTTTAGGTATGAAGCCGAGGAGAGACTGCAATGATGGTGACCCCGTTGCAAAGCTGCTTGTGTGCTGAAGAAGCAGAGCACTAGCTTTCCCTGCTGGTCCTTCTGCCGTGTGAGCAGATGCCACTGTTCATTCTGTGCTGTGTTGCTGCGCAGCAGAGAGCAGCCTCTGGACTGATTCCATTCAAATGCTTTTCCTGTATGAATGTGAGCACTGAAAGCAACGATGGAGGCATTAATGTAAAGGTGATTGTGTGCTGAACAGGTCCAGCACCAACTTTCAATCCTGGCTCTTCTGCTGTGGGAGCAGAGCCCAAACGTTCGTGCTGTACTAACTGTGCTGCTGGGCAGCTGAGAGACACCACCTGAGAATTTGGATTCAAATGGACTTTTAGGTAGGAAACCGAGGAGAGACTGCAATGATGGTGACCCCGTTGCAAAGCTGCTTGTGTGCTGAAGAGACACAGCACTAGCTTTCCCTGCTGGTCCTTCCGCCGTGTGAGCAGATGCCCCTGTTCATTCTGTGCTGTGTTGCTGCCAGCAGGGAGCAGGCTCAGGGCTGATTCCATTCAAATGCTTTTCCTGTATGAGTGTTAGCAGTGAAAGCAACGATGGAGGCACCAATGTAAAGGGGATTGTGTACTGAACAGGTCCAGCACCAGCTTTCAATCCTTGCTCTTCTGCTGTGGGAGCAGATGCCAAACGTTCGTGCTGTACCAACTGTGCTGCTGGGCAGCTGAGAGACACCACCTGAGAATTTGGATTCAAATGGACTTTTAGGTATGAACCCGAGGAGAGACTGCAATGATGGTGACCCCTTTGCAAAGCTGCTGGTGTGCTGAAGAAGCAGAGCACTAGCTTTCCCTGCTGCTCCTTCTGCCGTGTGAGCAGATGCCACTGTTCATTCTGTGCTGACTGTGTTGCTGCGCAGCAGAGAGCAGCCTCTGGACTGATTCCATTCAAATGCTTTTCCTGTATGAAAGTGAGCAGTGAAAGCAACGATGGAGGCACCAATGTAAAGGGGATTGTGTGCTGAACAGGTCCAGCACCAGCTTTCAATCCTGGCTCTTCTGCTGTGGGAGCAGAGGCCAAACGTTCGTGCTGTACTCACTGTGCTGCTGGGCAGCTGAGCGACACCACCTGAGAATTCGGATTCAAATGGACTTTTAGGTATGAAACCGAGGAGAGACTGCAATGATGGTGACCCCGTTGCAAAGCTGCTTGTGTGCTGAAGAAGCAGAGCACTAGCTTTCCCTGCTGCTCCTTCTGCCGTGTGAGCAGATGCCACTGTTCATTCTGTGCTGACTGTGTTGCTGCGCAGCAGAGAGCAGGCTCTGGACTGATTCCATTCAAATGCTTTTCCTGTATGAAAGTGAGCAGTGAAAGAAACGATGAATGCACCAATGTAAAAGGGATTGTGTGCTGAACAGGTCCAGCACCAGCTTTCAATCCTGGCTCTTCTGCTGTGGGAGCAGAGGCCAAACGTTCGTGCTGTACTCACTGTGCTGCTGGGCAGCTGAGAGACACCACCTGAGAATTTGGATTCAAATGGACTTTTAGGTATGAAACCGAGGAGAGACTGCAATGATGGTGACCCCGTTGCAAAGCTGCTTGTGTGCTGAAGAAGCAGAGCACTAGCTTTCCCTGCTGCTCCTTCTGCCGTGTGAGCAGATGCCACTGTTCATTCTGTGCTGTGTTGCTGCCAGCAGGGAGCAGGCTCTGGACGGATTCTATTCAAATGCTTTTCCTGTATGAGTGTTAGCAGTGAAAGCAACGATGGAGGCACCAATGTAAAGGGGATTGTGTGCTGAACAGGTCCAGCACCAGCTTTCAATCCTGGCTCTTCTGCTGTGGGAGCAGATGCCAAACGTTCGTGCTGTACTCACTGTGCTGCTGGGCAGCTGAGAGACACCACCTGAGAATTTGGATTCAAATGGACTTTTAGGTATGAAACCGAGGAGAGACTGCAATGATGGTGACCCCGTTGCAAAGCTGCTTGTGTGCTGAAGAAGCAGAGCACTAGCTTTCCCTACTGCTCCTTCTGCCGTGTGAGCAGATGCCACTGTTCATTCTGTGCTGACTGTGTTGCTGCGCAGCAGAGAGCAGCCTCTGGACTGATTCCATTCAAATGCTTTTCCTGTATGAAAGTGAGCAGTGAAAGCAACGATGAATGCACCAATGTAAAAGGGGATTGTGTGCTGAACAGGTCCAGCACCAGCTTTCAATCCTGGCTCTTCTGCTGTGGGAGCAGAGGCCAAACGTTCGTGCTGTACTAACTGTGCTGCTGGGCAGCTGAGAGACACCACCTGAGAATTTGGATTCAAATGGACTTTTAGGTAGGAAACCGAGGAGAGACTGCAATGATGGTGACCCCGTTTCAAAGCTGCTTGTGTGCTGAAGAGACACAGCACTAGCTTTCCCTGCTGGTCCTTCTGCCGTGTGAGCAGATGCCCCTGTTCATTCTGTGCTGTGTTGCTGCCAGCAGGGAGCAGGCTCAGGGCTGATTCCATTCAAATGCTTTTCCTGTATGAGTGTTAGCAGTGAAAGCAACGATGGAGGCACCAATGTAAAGGGGATTGTGTGCTGAACAGGTCCAGCACCAGCTTTCAATCCTTGCTCTTCTGCTGTGGGAGCAGAGGCCAAACGTTCGTGCTGTACTCACTGTGCTGCTGGGCAGCTGAGCGACACCACCTGAGAATTCGGATTCAAATGGACTTTTAGGTATGAAGCCGAGGAGAGACTGCAATGATGGTGACCCCTTTGCAAAGCTGCTGGTGTGCTGAAGAAGCAGAGCACTAGCTTTCCCTGCTGCTCCTTCTGCCGTGTGAGCAGATGCCACTGTTCATTCTGTGCTGACTGTGTTCCTGCGCAGCAGAGAGCAGCCTCTGGACTGATTCCATTCAAATGCTTTTCCTGTATGAAAGTGAGCAGTGAAAGCAACGATGAATGCACCAATGTAAAAGGGGATTGTGTGCTGAACAGGTCCAGCACCAGCTTTCAATCCTGGCTCTTCTGCTGTGGGAGCAGAGGCCAAACGTTCGTGCTGTACTCACTGTGCTGCTGGGCAGCTGAGAGACACCACCTGAGAATTTGGATTCAAATGGACTTTTAGGTATGAAACCGAGGAGAGACTGCAATGATGGTGACCCCGTTGCAAAGCTGCTTGTGTGCTGAAGAAGCAGAGCACTAGCTTTCCCTGCTGCTCCTTCTGCCGCGTGAGCAGATGCCACTGTTCATTCTGTGCTGACTGTGTTGCTGCGCAGCAGAGAGCAGCCTCTGGACTGATTCCATTCAAATGCTTTTCCTGTATGAATGTGAGCAGTGAAAGCAACGATGGAGGCACCAATGTAAAGGGGATTGTGTGCTGAACAGGTCCAGCACCAGCTTTCAATCCTTGGTCTTCTGCTGTGGGAGCAGATGCCAAACGTTCGTGCTGTACTAACTGTGCTGCTGGGCAGCTGAGAGACACCACCTGAGAATTTGGATTCAAATGGACTTTTAGGTATGAAACCGAGGAGAGACTGCAATGATGGTGACCCCGTTGCAAAGCTGCGTGTGTGCTGAAGAAGCAGAGCACTAGCTTTCCCTGCTGGTCCTTCTGCCGTGTGAGCAGATGCCACTGTTCATTCTGTGCTGTGTTGCTGCCAGCAGGGAGCAGGCTCTGGACGGATTCCATTCAAATGCTTTTCCTGTATGAGTGTTAGCAGTGAAAGCAACGATGGAGGCACCAATGTAAAGGGGATTGTGTGCTGAACAGGTCCAGCACCAGCTTTCAATCCTTGCTCTTCTGCTGTGGGAGCAGAGGCCAAACGTTCGTGCTGTACTCACTGTGCTGCTGGGCAGCTGAGCGACACCACCTGAGAATTCGGATTCAAATGGACTTTTAGGTATGAAGCCGAGGAGAGACTGCAATGATGGTGACCTCGTTGCAAAGCTGCTTGTGTGCTGAAGAAGCAGAGCACTAGCTTTCCCTGCTGCTCCTTCTGCCGTGTGAGCAGATGCCACTGTTCATTCTGTGCTGACTGTGTTGCTGCGCAGCAGAGAGCAGCCTCTGGACTGATTCCATTCAAATGCTTTTCCTGTATGAAAGTGAGCAGTGAAAGCAACGATGAATGCACCAATGTAAAAGGGATTGTGTGCTGAACAGGTCCAGCACCAGCTTTCAATCCTGGCTCTTCTGCTGTGGGAGCAGAGGCCAAACGTTCGTGCTGTACTCACTGTGCTGCTGGGCAGCTGAGAGACACCACCTGAGAATTTGGATTCAAATGGACTTTTAGGTATGAAACCGAGGAGAGACTGCAATGATGGTGACCCCGTTGCAAAGCTGCTTGTGTGCTGAAGAAGCAGAGCACTAGCTTTCCCTGCTGCTCCTTCTGCCGTGTGAGCAGATGCCACTGTTCATTCTGTGCTGTGTTGCTGCCAGCAGGGAGCAGGCTCTGGACGGATTCTATTCAAATGCTTTTCCTGTATGAGTGTTAGCAGTGAAAGCAACGATGGAGGCACCAATGTAAAGGGGATTGTGTGCTGAACAGGTCCAGCACCAGCTTTCAATCCTGGCTCTTCTGCTGTGGGAGCAGAGGCCAAACGTTCGTGCTGTACTAACTGTGCTGCTGGGCAGCTGAGAGACACCACCTGAGAATTTGGATTCAAATGGACTTTTAGGTAGGAAACCGAGGAGAGACTGCAATGATGGTGACACCGTTGCAAAGCTGCTTGTGTGCTGAAGAGACACAGCACTAGCTTTCCCTGCTGGTCCTTCTGCCGTGTGAGCAGATGCCCCTGTTCATTCTGTGCTGTGTTGCTGCCAGCAGGGAGCAGGCTCAGGGCTGATTCCATTCAAATGCTTTTCCTGTATGAGTGTTAGCAGTGAAAGCAACGATGGAGGCACCAATGTAAAGGGGATTGTGTACTGAACAGGTCCAGCACCAGCTTTCAATCCTTGCTCTTCTGCTGTGGGAGCAGATGCCAAACGTTCGTGCTGTACCAACTGTGCTGCTGGGCAGCTGAGAGACACCACCTGAGAATTTGTATTCAAATGGACTTTTAGGTATGAACCCGAGGAGAGACTGCAATGATGGTGACCCCTTTGCAAAGCTGCTGGTGTGCTGAAGAAGCAGAGCACTAGCTTTCCCTGCTGCTCCTTCTGCCGTGTGAGCAGATGCCACTGTTCATTCTGTGCTGACTGTGTTCCTGCGCAGCAGAGAGCAGCCTCTGGACTGATTCCATTCAAATGCTTTTCCTGTATGAAAGTGAGCAGTGAAAGCAACGATGAATGCACCAATGTAAAAGGGATTGTGTGCTGAACAGGTCCAGCACCAGCTTTCAATCCTGGCTCTTCTGCTGTGGGAGCAGAGGCCAAACGTTCGTGCTGTACTCACTGTGCTGCTGGGCAGCTGAGAGACACCACCTGAGAATTTGGATTCAAATGGACTTTTAGGTATGAAACCGAGGAGAGACTGCAATGATGGTGACCCCGTTGCAAAGCTGCTTGTGTGCTGAAGAAGCAGAGCACTAGCTTTCCCTGCTGCTCCTTCTGCCGTGTGAGCAGATGCCACTGTTCATTCTGTGCTGTGTTGCTGCCAGCAGGGAGCAGGCTCTGGACGGATTCTATTCAAATGCTTTTCCTGTATGAGTGTTAGCAGTGAAAGCAACGATGGAGGCACCAATGTAAAGGGGATTGTGTGCTGAACAGGTCCAGCACCAGCTTTCAATCCTGGCTCTTCTGCTGTGGGAGCAGAGGCCAAACGTTCGTGCTGTACTCACTGTGCTGCTGGGCAGCTGAGCGACACCACCTGAGAATTCGGATTCAAATGGACTTTTAGGTATGAAACCGAGGAGAGACTGCAATGATGGTGACCCCGTTGCAAAGCTGCTTGTGTGCTGAAGAAGCAGAGCACTAGCTTTCCCTGCTGCTCCTTCTGCCGTGTGAGCAGATGCCACTGTTCATTCTGTGCTGACTGTGTTGCTGCGCAGCAGAGAGCAGCCTCTGGACTGATTCCATTCAAATGCTTTTCCTGTATGAAAGTGAGCAGTGAAAGAAACGATGAATGCACCAATGTAAAAGGGATTGTGTGCTGAACAGGTCCAGCACCAGCTTTCAATCCTGGCTCTTCTGCTGTGGGAGCAGAGGCCAAACGTTCGTGCTGTACTCACTGTGCTGCTGGGCAGCTGAGAGACACCACCTGAGAATTTGGATTCAAATGGACTTTTAGGTATGAAACCGAGGAGAGACTGCAATGATGGTGACCCCGTTGCAAAGCTGCTTGTGTGCTGAAGAAGCAGAGCACTAGCTTTCCCTGCTGCTCCTTCTGCCGTGTGAGCAGATGCCACTGTTCATTCTGTGCTGTGTTGCTGCCAGCAGGGAGCAGGCTCTGGACGGATTCTATTCAAATGCTTTTCCTGTATGAGTGTTAGCAGTGAAAGCAACGATGGAGGCACCAATGTAAAGGGGATTGTGTGCTGAACAGGTCCAGCACCAGCTTTCAATCCTGGCTCTTCTGCTGTGGGAGCAGAGGCCAAACGTTCGTGCTGTACTCACTGTGCTGCTGGGCAGCTGAGAGACACCACCTGAGAATTTGGATTCAAATGGACTTTTAGGTAGGAAACCGAGGAGAGACTGCAATGATGGTGACACCGTTGCAAAGCTGCTTGTGTGCTGAAGAGACACAGCACTAGCTTTCCCTGCTGGTCCTTCTGCCGTGTGAGCAGATGCCCCTGTTCATTCTGTGCTGTGTTGCTGCCAGCAGGGAGCAGGCTCAGGGCTGATTCCATTCAAATGCTTTTCCTGTATGAGTGTTAGCAGTGAAAGCAACGATGGAGGCACCAATGTAAAGGGGATTGTGTACTGAACAGGTCCAGCACCAGCTTTCAATCCTTGCTCTTCTGCTGTGGGAGCAGATGCCAAACGTTCGTGCTGTACCAACTGTGCTGCTGGGCAGCTGAGAGACACCACCTGAGAATTTGGATTCAAATGGACTTTTAGGTATGAACCCGAGGAGAGACTGCAATGATGGTGACCCCTTTGCAAAGCTGCTGGTGTGCTGAAGAAGCAGAGCACTAGCTTTCCCTGCTGCTCCTTCTGCCGTGTGAGCAGATGCCACTGTTCATTCTGTGCTGACTGTGTTCCTGCGCAGCAGAGAGCAGCCTCTGGACTGATTCCATTCAAATGCTTTTCCTGTATGAAAGTGAGCAGTGAAAGCAACGATGAATGCACCAATGTAAAAGGGATTGTGTGCTGAACAGGTCCAGCACCAGCTTTCAATCCTGGCTCTTCTGCTGTGGGAGCAGAGGCCAAACGTTCGTGCTGTACTCACTGTGCTGCTGGGCAGCTGAGCGACACCACCTGAGAATTCGGATTCAAATGGACTTTTAGGTATGAAACCGAGGAGAGACTGCAATGATGGTGACCCCGTTGCAAAGCTGCTTGTGTGCTGAAGAAGCAGAGCACTAGCTTTCCCTGCTGCTCCTTCTGCCGTGTGAGCAGATGCCACTGTTCATTCTGTGCTGACTGTGTTGCTGCGCAGCAGAGAGCAGCCTCTGGACTGATTCCATTCAAATGCTTTTCCTGTATGAAAGTGAGCAGTGAAAGAAACGATGAATGCACCAATGTAAAAGGGATTGTGTGCTGAACAGGTCCAGCACCAGCTTTCAATCCTGGCTCTTCTGCTGTGGGAGCAGAGGCCAAACGTTCGTGCTGTACTCACTGTGCTGCTGGGCAGCTGAGAGACACCACCTGAGAATTTGGATTCAAATGGACTTTTAGGTATGAAACCGAGGAGAGACTGCAATGATGGTGACCCCGTTGCAAAGCTGCTTGTGTGCTGAAGAAGCAGAGCACTAGCTTTCCCTGCTGCTCCTTCTGCCGTGTGAGCAGATGCCACTGTTCATTCTGTGCTGTGTTGCTGCCAGCAGGGAGCAGGCTCTGGACGGATTCTATTCAAATGCTTTTCCTGTATGAGTGTTAGCAGTGAAAGCAACGATGGAGGCACCAATGTAAAGGGGATTGTGTGCTGAACAGGTCCAGCACCAGCTTTCAATCCTGGCTCTTCTGCTGTGGGAGCAGATGCCAAACGTTCGTGCTGTACTCACTGTGCTGCTGGGCAGCTGAGAGACACCACCTGAGAATTTGGATTCAAATGGACTTTTGGGTATGAAACCGAGGAGAGACTGCAATGATGGTGACCCCGTTGCAAAGCTGCTTGTGTGCTGAAGAAGCAGAGCACTAGCTTTCCCTACTGCTCCTTCTGCCGTGTGAGCAGATGCCACTGTTCATTCTGTGCTGACTGTGTTGCTGCGCAGCAGAGAGCAGCCTCTGGACTGATTCCATTCAAATGCTTTTCCTGTATGAAAGTGAGCAGTGAAAGCAACGATGAATGCACCAATGTAAAAGGGGATTGTGTGCTGAACAGGTCCAGCACCAGCTTTCAATCCTGGCTCTTCTGCTGTGGGAGCAGAGGCCAAACGTTCGTGCTGTACTAACTGTGCTGCTGGGCAGCTGAGAGACACCACCTGAGAATTTGGATTCAAATGGACTTTTAGGTATGAAACCGAGGAGAGACTGCAATGATGGTGACCCCGTTGCAAAGCTGCTTGTGTGCTGAAGAAGCAGAGCACTAGCTTTCCCTGCTGCTCCTTCTGCCGTGTGAGCAGATGCCACTGTTCATTCTGTGCTGTGTTGCTGCCAGCAGGGAGCAGGCTCTGGACGGATTCTATTCAAATGCTTTTCCTGTATGAGTGTTAGCAGTGAAAGCAACGATGGAGGCACCAATGTAAAGGGGATTGTGTGCTGAACAGGTCCAGCACCAGCTTTCAATCCTGGCTCTTCTGCTGTGGGAGCAGAGGCCAAACGTTCGTGCTGTACTCACTGTGCTGCTGGGCAGCTGAGCGACACCACCTGAGAATTCGGATTCAAATGGACTTTTAGGTATGAAGCCGAGGAGAGACTGCAATGATGGTGACCCCGTTGCAAAGCTGCTTGTGTGCTGAAGAAGCAGAGCACTAGCTTTCCCTGCTGCTCCTTCTGCCGTGTGAGCAGATGCCATTCTTCATTCTCTGCTGACTGTGTTGCTGCGCAGCAGAGAGCAGCCTCTGGACTGATTCCATTCAAATGCTTTTCCTGTATGAATGTGAGCACTGAAAGCAACAATGGAGGCATTAATGTAAAGGTGATTGTGTGCTGAACAGGTCCAGCACCAGCTTTCAATCCTGGCTCTTCTGCTGTGGGAGCAGAGGCCAAACGTTCGTGCTGTACTAACTGTGCTGCTGGGCAGCTGAGAGACACCACCTGAGAATTTGGATTCAAATGGACTTTTAGGTAGGAAACCGAGGAGAGACTGCAATGATGGTGACACCGTTGCAAAGCTGCTTGTGTGCTGAAGAGACACAGCACTAGCTTTCCCTGCTGGTCCTTCTGCCGTGTGAGCAGATGCCCCTGTTCATTCTGTGCTGTGTTGCTGCCAGCAGGGAGCAGGCTCAGGGCTGATTCCATTCAAATGCTTTTCCTGTATGAGTGTTAGCAGTGAAAGCAACGATGGAGGCACCAATGTAAAGGGGATTGTGTACTGAACAGGTCCAGCACCAGCTTTCAATCCTTGCTCTTCTGCTGTGGGAGCAGATGCCAAACTTTCGTGCTGTACCAACTGTGCTGCTGGGCAGCTGAGAGACACCACCTGAGAATTTGGATTCAAATGGACTTTTAGGTATGAACCCGAGGAGAGACTGCAATGATGGTGACCCCTTTGCAAAGCTGCTGGTGTGCTGAAGAAGCAGAGCACTAGCTTTCCCTGCTGCTCCTTCTGCCGTGTGAGCAGATGCCACTGTTCATTCTGTGCTGACTGTGTTCCTGCGCAGCAGAGAGCAGCCTCTGGACTGATTCCATTCAAATGCTTTTCCTGTATGAAAGTGAGCAGTGAAAGCAACGATGAATGCACCAATGTAAAAGGGATTGTGTGCTGAACAGGTCCAGCACCAGCTTTCAATCCTGGCTCTTCTGCTGTGGGAGCAGAGGCCAAACGTTCGTGCTGTACTCACTGTGCTGCTGGGCAGCTGAGAGACACCACCTGAGAATTTGGATTCAAATGGACTTTTAGGTATGAAACCGAGGAGAGACTGCAATGATGGTGACCCCGTTGCAAAGCTGCTTGTGTGCTGAAGAAGCAGAGCACTAGCTTTCCCTGCTGCTCCTTCTGCCGTGTGAGCAGATGCCACTGTTCATTCTGTGCTGTGTTGCTGCCAGCAGGGAGCAGGCTCTGGACGGATTCTATTCAAATGCTTTTCCTGTATGAGTGTTAGCAGTGAAAGCAACGATGGAGGCACCAATGTAAAGGGGATTGTGTGCTGAACAGGTCCAGCACCAGCTTTCAATCCTGGCTCTTCTGCTGTGGGAGCAGAGGCCAAACGTTCGTGCTGTACTCACTGTGCTGCTGGGCAGCTGAGCGACACCACCTGAGAATTCGGATTCAAATGGACTTTTAGGTATGAAGCCGAGGAGAGACTGCAATGATGGTGACCCCATTGCAAAGCTGCGTGTGTGCTGAAGAAGCAGAGCACTAGCTTTCCCTGCTGGTCCTTCTGCCGTGTGAGCAGATGCCACTGTTCATTCTGTGCTGTGTTGCTGCGCAGCAGAGAGCAGCCTCTGGACTGATTCCATTCAAATGCTTTTCCTGTATGAATGTGAGCACTGAAAGCAACGATGGAGGCATTAATGTAAAGGTGATTGTGTGCTGAACAGGTCCAGCATTAGCTTTCAATCCTGGCTCTTCTGCTGTGGGAGCAGAGGCCAAACGTTCGTGCTGTACTAACTGTGCTGCTGGGCAGCTGAGAGACACCACCTGAGAATTTGGATTCAAATGGACTTTTAAGTAGGAAACCGAGGAGAGACTGCAATGATGGTGACCCCGTTGCAAAGCTGCTTGTGTGCTGAAGAGACACAGCACTAGCTTTCCCTGCTGGTCCTTCTGCCGTGTGAGCAGATGCCCCTGTTCATTCTGTGCTGTGTTGCTGCCAGCAGGGAGCAGGCTCAGGGCTGATTCCATTCAAATGCTTTTCCTGTATGAGTGTTAGCAGTGAAAGCAACGATGGAGGCACCAATGTAAAGGGGATTGTGTGCTGAACAGGTCCAGCACCAGCTTTCAATCCTTGCTCTTCTGCTGTGGGAGCAGATGCCAAACGTTCGTGCTGTACCTACTGTGCTGCTGGGCAGCTGAGAGACACCACCTGAGAATTTGGATTCAAATGGACTTTTAGGTATGAAACCGAGGAGAGACTGCAATGATGGTGACCACTTTGCAAAGCTGCTGGTGTGCTGAAGAAGCAGAGCACTAGCTTTCCCTGCTGCTCCTTCTGCCGTGTGAGCAGATGCCACTGTTCATTCTGTGCTGACTGTGTTACTGCGCAGCAGAGAGCAGGCTCTGGACTGATTCCATTCAAATGCTTTTCCTGTATGAAAGTGAGCAGTGAAAGCAACGATGGAGGCACCAATGTAAAGGGGATTGTGTGCTGAACAGGTCCAGCACCAGCTTTCAATCCTGGCTCTTCTGCTGTGGGAGCAGAGGCCAAACGTTCGTGCTGTACTCACTGTGCTGCTGGGCAGCTGAGAGACACCACCTGAGAATTTGGATTCAAATGGACTTTTAGGTATGAAACCGAGGAGAGACTGCAATGATGGTGACCCCGTTGCAAAGCTGCTTGTGTGCTGAAGAAGCAGAGCACTAGCTTTCCCTGCTGCTCCTTCTGCCGTGTGAGCAGATGCCACTGTTCATTCTGTGCTGTGTTGCTGCCAGCAGGGAGCAGGCTCTGGACGGATTCTATTCAAATGCTTTTCCTGTATGAGTGTTAGCAGTGAAAGCAACGATGGAGGCACCAATGTAAAGGGGATTGTGTGCTGAACAGGTCCAGCACCAGCTTTCAATCCTGGCTCTTCTGCTGTGGGAGCAGATGCCAAACGTTCGTGCTGTACCAACTGTGCTGCTGGGCAGCTGAGAGACACCACCTGAGAATTTGGATTCAAATGGACTTTTAGGTATGAAACCGAGGAGAGACTGCAATGATGGTGACCACTTTGCAAAGCTGCTGGTGTGCTGAAGAAGCAGAGCACTAGCTTTCCCTGCTGCTCCTTCTGCCGTGTGAGCAGATGCCACTGTTCATTCTGTGCTGACTGTGTTACTGCGCAGCAGAGAGCAGGCTCTGGACTGATTCCATTCAAATGCTTTTCCTGTATGAAAGTGAGCAGTGAAAGCAACGATGGAGGCACCAATGTAAAGGGGATTGTGTGCTGAACAGGTCCAGCACCAGCTTTCAATCCTGGCTCTTCTGCTGTGGGAGCAGAGGCCAAACGTTCGTGCTGTACTCACTGTGCTGCTGGGCAGCTGAGAGACACCACCTGAGAATTTGGATTCAAATGGACTTTTAGGTATGAAACCGAGGAGAGACTGCAATGATGGTGACCCCGTTGCAAAGCTGCTTGTGTGCTGAAGAAGCAGAGCACTAGCTTTCCCTGCTGCTCCTTCTGCCGTGTGAGCAGATGCCACTGTTCATTCTGTGCTGTGTTGCTGCCAGCAGGGAGGAGGCTCTGGACGGATTCTATTCAAATGCTTTTCCTGTATGAGTGTTAGCAGTGAAAGCAACGATGGAGGCACCAATGTAAAGGGGATTGTGTGCTGAACAGGTCCAGCACCAGCTTTCAATCCTGGCTCTTCTGCTGTGGGAGCAGAGGCCAAACGTTCGTGCTGTACTCACTGTGCTGCTGGGCAGCTGAGCGACACCACCTGAGAATTCGGATTCAAATGGACTTTTAGGTATGAAGCCGAGGAGAGACTGCAATGATGGTGACCCCATTGCAAAGCTGCGTGTGTGCTGAAGAAGCAGAGCACTAGCTTTCCCTGCTGGTCCTTCTGCCGTGTGAGCAGATGCCACTGTTCATTCTGTGCTGTGTTGCTGCGCAGCAGAGAGCAGCCTCTGGACTGATTCCATTCAAATGCTTTTCCTGTATGAATGTGAGCACTGAAAGCAACGATGGAGGCATTAATGTAAAGGTGATTGTGTGCTGAACAGGTCCAGCATTAGCTTTCAATCCTGGCTCTTCTGCTGTGGGAGCAGAGGCCAAACGTTCGTGCTGTACTCACTGTGCTGCTGGGCAGCTGAGAGACACCACCTGAGAATTTGGATTCAAATGGACTTTTAAGTAGGAAACCGAGGAGAGACTGCAATGATGGTGACCCCGTTGCAAAGCTGCTTGTGTGCTGAAGAGACACAGCACTAGCTTTCCCTGCTGGTCCTTCTGCCGTGTGAGCAGATGCCCCTGTTCATTCTGTGCTGTGTTGCTGCCAGCAGGGAGAGGCTCAGGGCTGATTCCATTCAAATGCTTTTCCTGTATGAGTGTTAGCAGTGAAAGCAACGATGGAGGCACCAATGTAAAGGGGATTGTGTGCTGAACAGGTCCAGCACCAGCTTTCAATCCTTGCTCTTCTGCTGTGGGAGCAGATGCCAAACGTTCGTGCTGTACCTACTGTGCTGCTGGGCAGCTGAGAGACACCACCTGAGAATTTGGATTCAAATGGACTTTTAGGTATGAACCCGAGGAGAGACTGCAATGATGGTGACCCCTTTGCAAAGCTGCTTGTGTGCTGAAGAAGCAGAGCACTAGCTTTCCCTGCTGGTCCTTCTGCCGTGTGAGCAGATGCCACTGTTCATTCTGTGCTGACTGTGTTCCTGCGCAGCAGAGAGCAGGCTCTGGACTGATTCCATTCAAATGCTTTTCCTGTATGAAAGTGAGCAGTGAAAGCAACGATGGAGGCACCAATGTAAAGGGGATTGTGTGCTGAACAGGTCCAGCACCAGCTTTCAATCCTGGCTCTTCTGCTGTGGGAGCAGAGGCCAAACGTTCGTGCTGTACTCACTGTGCTGCTGGGCAGCTGAGAGACACCACCTGAGAATTCGGATTCAAATGGACTTTTAGGTATGAAACCGAGGAGAGACTGCAATGATGGTGACCCCGTTGCAAAGCTGCTTGTGCGCTGAAGAAGCAGAGCACTAGCTTTCCCTGCTGGTCCTTCTGCCGTGTGAGCAGATGCCACTGTTCATTCTGTGCTGACTGTGTTGCTGCGCAGCAGAGAGCAGCCTCTGGACTGATTCCATTCAAATGCTTTTCCTGTATGAAAGTGAGCAGTGAAAGCAACGATGAATGCACCAATGTAAAAGGGATTGTGTGCTGAACAGGTCCAGCACCAGCTTTCAATCCTGGCTCTTCTGCTGTGGGAGCAGAGGCCAAACGTTCGTGCTGTACTCACTGTGCTGCTGGGCAGCTGAGAGACACCACCTGAGAATTTGGATTCAAATGGACTTTTAGGTATGAAACCGAGGAGAGACTGCAATGATGGTGACCCCGTTGCAAAGCTGCTTGTGTGCTGAAGAAGCAGAGCACTAGCTTTCCCTGCTGCTCCTTCTGCCGTGTGAGCAGATGCCACTGTTCATTCTGTGCTGTGTTGCTGCCAGCAGGGAGCAGGCTCTGGACGGATTCTATTCAAATGCTTTTCCTGTATGAGTGTTAGCAGTGAAAGCAACGATGGAGGCACCAATGTAAAGGGGATTGTGTGCTGAACAGGTCCAGCACCAGCTTTCAATCCTGGCTCTTCTGCTGTGGGAGCAGAGGCCAAACGTTCGTGCTGTACTCACTGCGCTGCAGGGCAGCTGAGCGACACCACCTGAGAATTTGGATTCAAATGGACTTTTAGGTATGAAGCCGAGGAGAGACTGCAATGATGGTGACCCCGTTGCAAAGCTGCGTGTGTGCTGAAGAAGCAGAGCACTAGCTTTCCCTGCTGGTCCTTCTGCCGTGTGAGCAGATGCCACTGTTCATTCTGTGCTGTGTTGCTGCCAGCAGGGAGCAGGCTCAGGGCTGATTCCATTCAAATGCTTTTCCTGTATGAGTGTTAGCAGTGAAAGCAACGATGGAGGCACCAATGTAAAGGGGATTGTGTGCTGAACAGGTCCAGCACCAGCTTTCAATCCTTGCTTTTCTGCTGTGGGAGCAGATGCCAAACGTTCGTGCTGTACTCACTGTGCTGCTGGGCAGCTGAGACCGCTTGAGAATTTGGATTCAAATGGACTTTTAGGTATGAAACCGAGGAGAGACTGAAATGATGGTGACCCCGTTGCAAAGTTGCTTGTGTGCTGAAGAAGCAGAGCACTAGCTTTCCCTGCTGCTCCTTCTGCCGTGTGAGCAGATGCCACTGTTCATTCTGTGCTGACTGTGTTGCTGCGCAGCAGAGAGCAGCCTCTGGACTGATTCCATTCAAATGCTTTTCCTGTATGAAAGTGAGCAGTGAAAGCAACGATGAATGCACCAATGTAAAAGGGATTGTGTGCTGAACAGGTCCAGCACCAGCTTTCAATCCTGGCTCTTCTGCTGTGGGAGCAGAGGCCAAACGTTCGTGCTGTACTCACTGTGCTGCTGGGCAGCTGAGAGACACCACCTGAGAATTTGGATTCAAATGGACTTTTAGGTAGGAAACCGAGGAGAGACTGCAATGATGGTGACCCCGTTGCAAAGCTGCTTGTGTGCTGAAGAGACACAGCACTAGCTTTCCCTGCTGGTCCTTCTGCCGTGTGAGCAGATGCCCCTGTTCTTTCTGTGCTGTGTTGCTGCCAGCAGGGAGCAGGCTCAGGGCTGATTCCATTCAAATGCTTTTCCTGTATGAGTGTTAGCAGTGAAAGCAACGATGGAGGCACCAATGTAAAGGGGATTGTGTACTGAACAGGTCCAGCACCAGCTTTCAATCCTTGCTCTTCTGCTGTGGGAGCAGATGCCAAACGTTCGTGCTGTACCAACTGTGCTGCTGGGCAGCTGAGAGACACCACCTGAGAATTTGGATTCAAATGGACTTTTAGGTATGAACCCGAGGAGAGACTGCAATGATGGTGACCCCTTTGCAAAGCTGCTGGTGTGCTGAAGAAGCAGAGCACTAGCTTTCCCTGCTGCTCCTTCTGCCGTGTGAGCAGATGCCACTGTTCATTCTGTGCTGACTGTGTTGCTGCGCAGCAGAGAGCAGCCTCTGGACTGATTCCATTCAAATGCTTTTCCTGTATGAAAGTGAGCACTGAAAGCAACGATGGAGGCACCAATGTAAAGGGGATTGTGTGCTGAACAGGTCCAGCACCAGCTTTCAAACCTGGCTCTTCTGCTGTGGGAGCAGAGGCCAAACGTTCGTGCTGTACTCACTGTGCTGCTGGGCAGCTGAGAGACACCACCTGAGAATTCGGATTCAAATGGACTTTTAGGTATGAAACCGAGGAGAGACTGCAATGATGGTGACCCCGTTGCAAAGCTGCTTGTGTGCTGAAGAAGCAGAGCACTAGCTTTCCCTGCTGCTCCTTCTGCCGTGTGAGCAGATGCCACTGTTCATTCTGTGCTGTGTTGCTGCCAGCAGGGAGCAGGCTCTGGACGGATTCTATTCAAATGCTTTTCCTGTATGAGTGTTAGCAGTGAAAGCAACGAGGGAGGCACCAATGTAAAGGGGATTGTGTGCTGAACAGGTCCAGCACCAGCTTTCAATCCTGGCTCTTCTGCTGTGGGAGCAGAGGCCAAACGTTCGTGCTGTACTCACTGTGCTGCTGGGCAGCTGAGCGACACCACCTGAGAATTCGGATTCAAATGGACTTTTAGGTATGAAGCCGAGGAGAGACTGCAATGATGGTGACCCCGTTGCAAAGCTGCGTGTGTGCTGAAGAAGCAGAGCACTAGCTTTCCCTGCTGCTCCTTCTGCCGTGTGAGCAGATGCCACTGTTCATTCTGTGCTGACTGTGTTGCTGAGCAGCAGAGAGCAGCCTCTGGACTGATTCCATTCAAATGCTTTTCCTGTATGAATGTGAGCACTGAAAGCAACGATGGAGGCATTAATGTAAAGGTGATTGTGTGCTGAACAGGTCCAGCACCAGCTTTCAATCCTGGCTCTTCTGCTGTGGGAGCAGAGGCCAAACGTTCGTGCTGTACTAACTGTGCTGCTGGGCAGCTGAGAGACACCACCTCAGAATTTGGATTCAAATGGACTTTTAGGTAGGAAACAGAGGAGAGACTGCAATGATGGTGACCCCGTTGCAAAGCTGCTTGTGTGCTGAAGAGACACAGCACTAGCTTTCCCTGCTGGTCCTTCTGCCGTGTGAGCAGATGCCCCTGTTCATTCTGTGCTGTGTTGCTGCCAGCAGGGAGCAGGCTCAGGGCTGATTCCATTCAAATCCTTTTCCTGTACGAGTGTTAGCAGTGAAAGCAACGATGGAGGCACCAATGTAAAGGGGATTGTGTGCTGAACAGGTCCAGCACCAGCTTTCAATCCTGGCTCTTCTGCTGTGGGAGCAGAGGCCAAACGTTCGTGCTGTACTCACTGTGCTGCTGGGCAGCTGAGACCGCTTGAGAATTTGGATTCAAATGGACTTTTAGGTATGAAACCGAGGAGAGACTGCAATGATGGTGACCCCGTTGCAAAGCTGCTTGTGTGCTGAAGAAGCAGAGCACTAGCTTTCCCTGCTGCTCCTTCTGCCGTGTGAGCAGATGCCACTGTTCATTCTGTGCTGACTGTGTTCCTGCGCAGCAGAGAGCAGCCTCTGGACTGATTCCATTCAAATGCTTTTCCTGTATGAAAGTGAGCAGTGAAAGCAACGATGGAGGCACCAATGTAAAGGGGATTGTGTGCTGAACAGGTCCAGCACCAGCTTTCAATCCTGGCTCTTCTGCTGTGGGAGCAGAGGCCAAACGTTCGTGCTGTACTCACTGTGCTGCTGGGCAGCTGAGAGACACCACCTGAGAATTTGGATTCAAATGGACTTTTAGGTATGAACCCGAGGAGAGACTGCAATGATGGTGACCCCTTTGCAAAGCTGCTTGTGTGCTGAAGAAACAGAGCACTAGCTTTCCCTGCTGCTCCTTCTGCCGTGTGAGCAGATGCCACTGTTCATTCTGTGCTGACTGTGTTCCTGCGCAGCAGAGAGCAGGCTCTGGACTGATTCCATTCAAATGCTTTTCCTGTATGAAAGTGAGCAGTGAAAGCAACGATGGAGGCACCAATGTAAAGGGGATTGTGTGCTGAACAGGTCCAGCACCAGCTTTCAAACCTGGCTCTTCTGCTGTGGGAGCAGAGGCCAAACGTTCGTGCTGTACTCACTGTGCTGCTGGGCAGCTGAGAGACACCACCTGAGAATTTGGATTCAAATGGACTTTTAGGTATGAAACCGAGGAGAGACTGCAATGATGGTGAACCCGTTGCAAAGCTGCTTGTGTGCTGAAGAAGCAGAGCACTAGCTTTCCCTGCTGCTCCTTCTGCCGTGTGAGCAGATGCCACTGTTCATTCTGTGCTGACTGTATTGCTGCGCAGCAGAGAGCAGCCTCTGGACTGATTCCATTCAAATGCTTTTCCTGTATGAAAGTGAGCAGTGAAAGCAACGATGAATGCACCAATGTAAAAGGGATTGTGTGCTGAACAGGTCCAGCACCAGCTTTCAATCCTGGCTCTTCTGCTGTGGGAGCAGAGGCCAAACGTTCGTGCTGTACTCACTGTGCTGCTGGGCAGCTGAGAGACACCACCTGAGAATTTGGATTCAAATGGACTTTTAGGTATGAAACCGAGGAGAGACTGCAATGATGGTGACCCCGTTGCAAAGCTGCTTGTGTGCTGAAGAAGCAGAGCACTAGCTTTCCCTGCTGCCCCTTCTGCCGTGTGAGCAGATGCCACTGTTCATTCTGTGCTGTGTTGCTGCCAGCAGGGAGCAGGCTCTGGACGGATTCTATTCAAATGCTTTTCCTGTATGAGTGTTAGCAGTGAAAGCAACGATGGAGGCACCAATGTAAAGGGGATTGTGTGCTGAACAGGTCCAGCACCAGCTTTCAATCCTGGCTCTTCTGCTGTGGGAGCAGAGGCCAAACGTTCGTGCTGTACTCACTGTGCTGCTGGGCAGCTGAGCGACACCACCTGAGAATTCGGATTCAAATGGACTTTTAGGTATGAAACCGAGGAGAGACTGCAATGATGGTGACCCCGTTGCAAAGCTGCGTGTGTGCTGAAGAAGCAGAGCACTAGCTTTCCCTGCTGGTCCTTCTGCCGTGTGAGCAGATGCCACTGTTCATTCTGTGCTGTGTTGCTGCGCAGCAGAGAGCAGCCTCTGGACTGATTCCATTCAAATGCTTTTCCTGTATGAATGTGATCACTGAAAGCAACGATGGAGGCATTAATGTAAAGGTGATTGTGTGCTGAACAGGTCCAGCACCAGCTTTCAATCCTGGCTCTTCTGCTGTGGGAGCAGAGGCCAAACGTTCGTGCTGTACTAACTGTGCTGCTGGGCAGCTGAGAGACACCACCTGAGAATTTGGATTCAAATAGACTTTTAGGTAGGAAACCGAGGAGAGACTGCAATGATGGTGACCCCGTTGCAAAGCTGCTTGTGTGCTGAAGAAGCAGAGCACTAGCTTTCCCTGCTGCTCCTTCTGCCGTGTGAGCAGATGCCACTGTTCATTCTGTGCTGTGTTGCTGCCAGCAGGGAGCAGGCTCTGGACGGATTCTATTCAAATGCTTTTCCTGTATGAGTGTTAGCAGTGAAAGCAACGATGGAGGCACCAATGTAAAGGGGATTGTGTGCTGAACAGGTCCAGCACCAGCTTTCAATCCTGGCTCTTCTGCTGTGGGAGCAGAGGCCAAACGTTCGTGCTGTACTCACTGTGCTGCTGGGCAGCTGAGCGACACCACCTGAGAATTCGGATTCAAATGGACTTTTAGGTATGAAGCCGAGGAGAGACTGCAATGATGGTGACCCCGTTGCAAAGCTGCTTGTGTGCTGAAGAGACACAGCACTAGCTTTCCCTGCTGGTCCTTCTGCCGTGTGAGCAGATGCCCCTGTTCATTCTGTGCTGTGTTGCTGCCAGCAGGGAGCAGGCACTGGACTGATTCCGTTCAAATGCTTTTCCTGTATGAATGTGAGCAGTGAAAGCAACGATGGAGGCACCAATGTAAAGGTGATTGTGTGCTGAACAGGTCCAGCACCAGCTTTCAATCCTGGCTCTTCTGCTGTGGGAGCAGATGCCAAACGTTCGTGCTGTACTAACTGTGCTGCTGGGCAGCTGAGAGACACCACCTGAGAATTTGGATTCAAATGGACTTTTAGGTATGAACCCGGGGAGAGACTGCAATGATGGTGACCCTTTGCAAAGCTGCTTGTGTGCTGAAGAAGCAGAGCACTAGCTTTCCCTGCTGCTCCTTCTGCCGTGTGAGCAGATGCCACTGTTCATTCTGTGCTGACTGTGTTCCTGCACAGCAGAGAGCAGGCTCTGGACTGATTCCATTCAAATGCTTTTCCTGTATGAGTGTTAGCAGTGAAAGCAACGATGGAGGCACCAATGTAAAGGGGATTGTGTGCTGAACAGGTCCAGCACCAGCTTTCAATCCTGGCTCTTCTGCTGTGGGAGCAGAGGCCAAACGTTCGTGCTGTACTAACTGTGCTGCTGTGTAGCTGAGAGAGACCACCTGAGAATTTGGATTCAAATGGACTTTTAGGTATGAAACCGAGGAGAGACTGCAATGATGGTGACCCCGTTGCAAAGCTGCTTGTGTGCTGAAGAAGCAGAGCACTAGCTTTCCCTGCTGCTCCTTCTGCCGTGTGAGCAGATGCCACTGTTCATTCTGTGCTGTGTTGCTGCCAGCAGGGAGCAGGCTCTGGACGGATTCTATTCAAATGCTTTTCCTGTATGAGTGTTAGCAGTGAAAGCAACGAGGGAGGCACCAATGTAAAGGGGATTGTGTGCTGAACAGGTCCAGCACCAGCTTTCAATCCTGGCTCTTCTGCTGTGGGAGCAGAGGCCAAACGTTCGTGCTGTACTCACTGTGCTGCTGGGCAGCTGAGCGACACCACCTGAGAATTCGGATTCAAATGGACTTTTAGGTATGAAGCCGAGGAGAGACTGCAATGATGGTGACCCCGTTGCAAAGCTGCGTGTGTGCTGAAGAAGCAGAGCACTAGCTTTCCCTGCTGCTCCTTCTGCCGTGTGAGCAGATGCCACTGTTCATTCTGTGCTGACTGTGTTGCTGCGCAGCAGAGAGCAGCCTCTGGACTGATTCCATTCAAATGCTTTTCCTGTATGAATGTGAGCACTGAAAGCAACGATGGAGGCATTAATGTAAAGGTGATTGTGTGCTGAACAGGTCCAGCACCAGCTTTCAATCCTGGCTCTTCTGCTGTGGGAGCAGAGGCCAAACGTTCGTGCTGTACTAACTGTGCTGCTGGGCAGCTGAGTGACACCACCTGAGAATTTGGATTCAAATGGACTTTTAGGTATGAAACAGAGGAGAGACTGCAATGATGGTGACCCCGTTGCAAAGCTTCTTGTGTGCTGAAGAGACACAGCACTAGCTTTCCCTGCTGGTCCTTCTGCCGTGTGAGCAGATGCCCCTGTTCATTCTGTGCTGTGTTGCTGCCAGCAGGGAGCAGGCTCTGGACTGATTCTATTCAAATGCTTTTCCTGTACGAGTGTTAGCAGTGAAAGCAACGATGGAGGCACCAATGTAAAGGGGATTGTGTGCTGAACTGGTCCAGCACCAGCTTTCAATCCTGGCTCTTCTGCTGTGGGAGCAGAGGCCAAACGTTCGTGCTGTACTCACTGTGCTGCTGGGCAGCTGAGCGACACCACCTGAGAATTCGGATTCAAATGGACTTTTAGGTATGAAGCCGAGGAGAGACTGCAATGATGGTGACCCCGTTGCAAAGCTGCGTGTGTGCTGAAGAAGCAGAGCACTAGCTTTCCCTGCTGCTCCTTCTGCCGTGTGAGCAGATGCCACTGTTCATTCTGTGCTGTGTTGCTGCGCAGGAGAGAGCAGCCTCTGGACTGATTCCATTCAAATGCTTTTCCTGTATGAATGTGAGCACTGAAAGCAACGATGGAGGCACCAATGTAAAGGTGATTGTGTGCTGAACAGGCCCAGCACCAGCTTTCAATCCTGGCTCTTCTGCTGTGGGAGCAGAGGCCAAACGTTCGTGCTGTACTAACTGTGCTGCTGGGCAGCTGAGAGACACCACCTCAGAATTTGGATTCAAATGGACTTTTAGGTAGGAAACAGAGGAGAGACTGCAATGATGGTGACCCCGTTGCAAAGCTGCTTGTGTGCTGAAGAGACACAGCACTAGCTTTCCCTGCTGGTCCTTCTGCCGTGTGAGCAGATGCCCTTGTTCATTCTGTGCTGTGTTGCTGCCAGCAGGGAGCAGGCTCAGGGCTGATTCCATTCAAATCCTTTTCCTGTACGAGTGTTAGCAGTGAAAGCAACGATGGAGGCACCAATGTAAAGGGGATTGTGTGCTGAACAGGTCCAGCACCAGCTTTCAATCCTTGCTCTTCTGCTGTGGGAGCAGATGCCAAACGTTCGTGCTGTACTCACTGTGCTGCTGGGCAGCTGAGACCGCTTGAGAATTTGGATTCAAATGGACTTTTAGGTATGAAACCGAGGAGAGACTGCAATGATGGTGACCCCGTTGCAAAGCTGCTTGTGTGCTGAAGAAGCAGAGCACTAGCTTTCCCTGCTGCTCCTTCTGCCGTGTGAGCAGATGCCACTGTTCATTCTGTGCTGACTGTGTTCCTGCGCAGCAGAGAGCAGGCTCTGGACTGATTCCATTCAAATGCTTTTCCTGTATGAAAGTGAGCAGTGAAAGCAACGATGAATGCACCAATGTAAAAGGGGATTGTGTGCTGAACAGGTCCAGCACCAGCTTTCAATCCTGGCTCTTCTGCTGTGGGAGCAGAGGCCAAACGTTCGTGCTGTACTAACTGTGCTGCTGGGCAGCTGAGAGACACCACCTGAGAATTTGGATTTAAATGGACTTTTAGGTAGGAAACCGAGGAGAGACTGCAATGATGGTGACCCCGTTGCAAAGCTGCTTGTGTGCTGAAGAAGCAGAGCACTAGCTTTCCCTGCTGCTCCTTCTGCCGTGTGAGCAGATGCCACTGTTCATTCTGTGCTGTGTTGCTGCCAGCAGGGAGCAGGCTCTGGACTGATTCTATTCAAATGCTTTTCCTGTATGAGTGTTAGCAGTGAAAGCAACGATGGAGGCACCAATGTAAAGGGGATTGTGTGCTGAACAGGTCCAGCACCAGCTTTCAATCCTGGCTCTTCTGCTGTGGGAGCAGAGGCCAAACGTTCGTGCTGTACTCACTGTGCTGCTGGGCAGCTGAGCGACACCACCTGAGAATTTGGATTCAAATGGACTTTTAGGTATGAAGCCGAGGAGAGACTGCAATGATGGCGAACCCGTTGCAAAGCTGCGTGTGTGCTGAAGAAGCAGAGCACTAGCTTTCCCTGCTGCTCCTTCTGCCGTGTGAGCAGATGCCACTGTTCATTCTGTGCTGTGTTGCTGCGCAGCAGAGAGCAGCCTCTGGACTGATTCCATTCAAATGCTTTTCCTGTACGAATGTGAGCACTGAAAGCAACGATGGAGGCACCAATGTAAAGGGGATTGTGTGCTGAACAGGTCCAGCACCAGCTTTCAATCCTGGCTCTTCTGCTGTGGGAGCAGAGGCCAAACGTTCGTGCTGTACTCACTGTGCTGCTGGGCAGCTGAGAGACACCACCTGAGAATTTGGATTCAAATGGACTTTTAGGTATGAACCCGAGGAGAGACTGCAATGATGGTGACCCCTTTGCAAAGCTGCTTGTGTGCTGAAGAAACAGAGCACTAGCTTTCCCTGCTGCTCCTTCTGCCGTGTGAGCAGATGCCACTGTTCATTCTGTGCTGACTGTGTTCCTGCGCAGCAGAGAGCAGCCTCTGGACTGATTCCATTCAAATGCTTTTCCTGTATGAAAGTGAGCAGTGAAAGCAACGATGGAGGCACCAATGTAAAGGTGATTGTGTGCTGAACAGGTCCAGCACCAGCTTTCAATCCTGGCTCTTCTGCTGTGGGAGCAGAGGCCAAACGTTCGTGCTGTACTCACTGTGCTGCTGGGCAGCTGAGAGACACCACCTGAGAATTTGGATTCAAATGGACTTTTAGGTATGAAACAGAGGAGAGACTGCAATGATGGTGAACCCGTTGCAAAGCTGCTTGTGTGCTGAAGAAGCAGAGCACTAGCTTTCCCTGCTGCTCCTTCTGCCGTGTGAGCAGATGCCACTGTTCTGTGCTGACTGTGTTGCTGCGCAGCAGAGAGCAGCCTCTGGACTGATTCCATTCAAATGCTTTTCCTGTATGAAAGTGAGCAGTGAAAGCAACGATGGAGGCACCAATGTAAAGGGGATTGTGTGCTGAACAGGTCCAGCACCAGCTTTCAATCCTGGCTCTTCTGCTGTGGGAGCAGAGGCCAAACGTTCGTGCTGTACTCACTGTGCTGCTGGGCAGCTGAGAGACACCACCTGAGAATTTGGATTCAAATGGACTTTTAGGTATGAACCCGAGGAGAGACTGCAATGATGGTGACCCCTTTGCAAAGCTGCTTGTGTGCTGAAGAAACAGAGCACTAGCTTTCCCTGCTGCTCCTTCTGCCGTGTGAGCAGATGCCACTGTTCATTCTGTGCTGACTGTTTTCCTGCGCAGCAGAGAGCAGGCTCTGGACTGATTCCATTCAAATGCTTTTCCTGTATGAAAGTGAGCAGTGAAAGCAACGATGGAGGCACCAATGTAAAGGTGATTGTGTGCTGAACAGGTCCAGCACCAGCTTTCAATCCTGGCTCTTCTGCTGTGGGAGCAGAGGCTAAACGTTCGTGCTGTACTCACTGTGCTGCTGGGCAGCTGAGAGACACCACCTGAGAATTTGGATTCAAATGGACTTTTAGGTATGAAACCGAGGAGAGACTGCAATGATGGTGAACCCGTTGCAAAGCTGCTTGTGTGCTGAAGAAGCAGAGCACTAGCTTTCCCTGCTGCTCCTTCTGCCGTGTGAGCAGATGCCACTGTTCATTCTGTGCTGACTGTATTGCTGCGCAGCAGAGAGCAGCCTCTGGACTGATTCCATTCAAATGCTTTTCCTGTATGAAAGTGAGCAGTGAAAGCAACGATGAATGCACCAATGTAAAAGGGATTGTGTGCTGAACAGGTCCAGCACCAGCTTTCAATCCTGGCTCTTCTGCTGTGGGAGCAGAGGCCAAACGTTCGTGCTGTACTCACTGTGCTGCTGGGCAGCTGAGAGACACCACCTGAGAATTTGGATTCAAATGGACTTTTAGGTATGAAACCGAGGAGAGACTGCAATGATGGTGACCCCGTTGCAAAGCTGCTTGTGTGCTGAAGAAGCAGAGCACTAGCTTTCCCTGCTGCTCCTTCTGCCGTGTGAGCAGATGCCACTGTTCATTCTGTGCTGTGTTGCTGCCAGCAGGGAGCAGGCTCTGGACGGATTCTATTCAAATGCTTTTCCTGTATGAGTGTTAGCAGTGAAAGCAACGATGGAGGCACCAATGTAAAGGGGATTGTGTGCTGAACAGGTCCAGCACCAGCTTTCAATCCTGGCTCTTCTGCTGTGGGAGCAGAGGCCAAACGTTCGTGCTGTACTCACTGTGCTGCTGGGCAGCTGAGCGACACCACCTGAGAATTCGGATTCAAATGGACTTTTAGGTATGAAGCCGAGGAGAGACTGCAATGATGGTGACCCCGTTGCAAAGCTGCGTGTGTGCTGAAGAAGCAGAGCACTAGCTTTCCCTGCTGGTCCTTCTGCCGTGTGAGCAGATGCCACTGTTCATTCTGTGCTGTGTTGCTGCGCAGCAGAGAGCAGCCTCTGGACTGATTCCATTCAAATGCTTTTCCTGTATGAATGTGATCACTGAAAGCAACGATGGAGGCATTAATGTAAAGGTGATTGTGTGCTGAACAGGTCCAGCACCAGCTTTCAATCCTGGCTCTTCTGCTGTGGGAGCAGAGGCCAAACGTTCGTGCTGTACTAACTGTGCTGCTGGGCAGCTGAGAGACACCACCTGAGAATTTGGATTCAAATAGACTTTTAGGTAGGAAACCGAGGAGAGACTGCAATGATGGTGAACCCGTTGCAAAGCTGCTTGTGTGCTGAAGAGACACAGCACTAGCTTTCCCTGCTGGTCCTTCTGCCGTGTGAGCAGATGCCCCTGTTCATTCTGTGCTGTGTTGCTGCCAGCAGGGAGCAGGCTCTGGACTGATTCCATTCAAATGCTTTTCCTGTATGAATGTGAGCAGTGAAAGCAACGATGGAGGCACCAATGTAAAGGTGATTGTGTGCTGAACAGGTCCAGCACCAGCTTTCAATCCTGGCTCTTCTGCTGTGGGAGCAGATGCCAAACGTTCGTGCTGTACTCACTGTGCTGCTGGGCAGCTGAGACCACCTGAGAATTTGTATTCAAATGGACTTTTAGGTATGAAGCCGAGGAGAGACTGCAATGATGGTGACCCCGTTGCAAAGCTGCTTGTGTGCTGAAGAAGCAGAGCACTAGCTTTCCCTGCTGCTCCTTCTGCCGTGTGAGCAGATGCCACTGTTCATTCTGTGCTGACTGTGTTGCTGCGCAGCAGAGAGCAGCCTCTGGACTGATTCCATTCAAATGCTTTTCCTGTATGAATGTGAGCAGTGAAAGCAACGATGGAGGCACCAATGTAAAGGTGATTGTGTGCTGAACAGGTCCAGCACCAGCTTTCAATCCTGGCTCTTCTGCTGTGGGAGCAGAGGCCAAACGTTCGTGCTGTACTAACTGTGCTGCTGGGCAGCTGAGAGACACCACCTGAGAATTTGGATTCAAATGGACTTTTAGGTATGAAACCGAGGAGAGACTGCAATGATGGTGACCCCGTTGCAAAGCTTCTTGTGTGCTGAAGAGACACAGCACTAGCTTTCCCTGCTGCTCCTTCTGCCGTGTGAGCAGATGCCACTGTTCATTCATTGCTGTGTTGCTGCCAGCAGGGAGCAGGCTCTGGACGGATTCTATTCAAATGCTTTTCCTGTACGAGTGTTAGCAGTGAAAGCAACGATGGAGGCACCAATGTAAAGGTGATTGTGTGCTGAACAGGTCCAGCACCAGCTTTCAATCCTGGCTCTTCTGCTGTGGGAGCAGAGGCCAAATGTTTGTGCTGTACTCACTGTGCTGCTGGGCAGCTGAGCGACACCAACTGAGAATTCGGATTCAAATGGACTTTTAGGTATGAAGCCGAGGAGAGACTGCAATGATGGTGACCCCGTTGCAAAGCTGCGTGTGTGCTGAAGAAGCAGAGCACTAGCTTTCCCTGCTGCTCCTTCTGCCTTGTGAGCAGATGCCACTGTTCATTCTGTGCTGACTGTGTTGCTGCGCAGCAGAGAGCAGCCTCTGGACTGATTCCATTCAAATGCTTTTCCTGTATGAATGTGAGCAGTGAAAGCAACCATGGAGGCACCAATGTAAAGGGGATTGTGTGCTGAACAGGTCCAGCACCAGCTTTCAATCCTGGCTCTTCTGCTGTGGGAGCAGATGCCAAACGTTCGTGCTGTACTAACTGTGCTGCTGGGCAGCTGAGAGACACCACCTGAGAATTTGGATTCAAATGGACTTTTAGGTATGAAACCGAGGAGAGACTGCAATGATGGTGACCCCGTTGCAAAGCTGCTTGTGTGCTGAAGAAGCAGAGCACTAGCTTTCCCTGCTGCTCCTTCTGCCGTGGGAGCAGATGCCACTGTTCATTCTGTGCTGTGTTGCTGCCAGCAGGGAGCAGGCTCTGGACGGATTCTATTCAAATGCTTTTCCTGCATGAGTGTTAGCAGTGAAAGCAACGATGGAGGCAACAATGTAAAGGGGATTGTGTGCTGAACAGGTCCAGCACAAGCTTTCAATCCTGGCTCTTCTGCTGTGGGAGCAGAGGCCAAACGTTCGTGCTGTACTCACTGTGCTGCTGGGCAGCTGAGCGACACCACCTGAGAATTCGGATTCAAATGGACTTTTAGGTATGAAACCGAGGAGAGACTGCAGTGATGGTGACCCCGTTGCAAAGCTGCGTGTGTGCTGAAGAAGCAGAGCACTAGCTTTCCCTGTTGCTCCTTCTGCCGTGTGAGCAGATGCCACTGTTCATTCTGTGCTGTGTTGCTGCCAGCAGGGAGCAGGCTCAGGGCTGATTCCATTCAAATGCTTTTCCTGTATGAGTGTTAGCAGTGAAAGCAACGATGGAGGCACCAATGTAAAGGGGATTGTGTGCTGAACAGGTCCAGCACCAGCTTTCAATCCTTGCTCTTCTGCTGTGGGAGCAGATGCCAAACGTTCGTGCTGTACTCACTGTGCTGCTGGGCAGCTGAGACCGCTTGAGAATTTGGATTCAAATGGACTTTTAGGTATGAAACCGAGGAGAGACTGAAATGATGGTGACCCCGTTGCAAAGCTGCTTGTGTGCTGAAGAAGCAGAGCACTAGCTTTCCCTGCTGCTCCTTCTGCCGTGTGAGCAGATGCCACTGTTCATTCTGTGCTGACTGTGTTGCTGCGCAGCAGAGAGCAGCCTCTGGACTGATTCCATTCAAATGCTTTTCCTGTATGAAAGTGAGCAGTGAAAGCAACGATGAATGCACCAATGTAAAAGGGATTGTGTGCTGAACAGGTCCAGCACCAGCTTTCAATCCTGGCTCTTCTGCTGTGGGAGCAGATGCCAAACGTTCGTGCTGTACCAACTGTGCTGCTGGGCAGCTGAGAGACACCACCTGAGAATTTGGATTCAAATGGACTTTTAGGTATGAACCCGAGGAGAGACTGCAATGATGGTGACCCCGTTGCAAAGCTGCTTGTGTGCTGAAGAAGCAGAGCACTAGCTTTCCCTGCTGCTCCTTCTGCCTTGTGAGCAGATGCCACTGTTCATTCTGAGCTGTGTTGCTGCCAGCAGGGAGCAGGCTCTGGACTGATTCTATTCAAATGCTTTTCCTGTATGAGTGTTAGCAGTGAAAGCAACGATGGAGGCACCAATGTAAAGGGGATTGTGTGCTGAACAGGCCCAGCACCAGCTTTCAATCCTGGCTCTTCTGCTGTGGGAGCAGAGGCCAAACGTTCGTGCTGTACTCACTGTGCTGCTGGGCAGCTGAGAGACACCACCTGAGAATTCGGATTCAAATGGACTTTTAGGTATGAAGCCGAGGAGAGACTGCAATGATGGTGACCCCGTTGCAAAGCTCCTTGTGTGCTGAAGAAGCAGAGCACTAGCTTTCCCTGCTGGTCCTTCTGCCGTGTGAGCAGATGCCACTGTTCATTCTGTGCTGTGTTGCTGCGCAGCAGAGAGCAGCCTCTGGACTGATTCCATTCAAATGCTTTTCCTGTATGAATGTGAGCACTGAAAGCAACGATGGAGGCATTAATGTAAAGGTGATTGTGTGCTGAACAGGTCCAGCACCAGCTTTCAATCCTGGCTCTTCTGCTGTGGGAGCAGAGGCCAAACGTTCGTGCTGTACTAACTGTGCTGCTGGGCAGCTGAGAGACACCACCTGAGAATTTGGATTCAAATGGACTTTTAGGTAGGAAACCGAGGAGAGACTGCAATGATGGTGACCCCGTTGCAAAGCTGCTTGTGTGCTGAAGAGACACAGCACTAGCTTTCCCTGGTGGTCCTTCTGCCGTGTGAGCAGATGCCCCTGTTCATTCTGTGCTGTGTTGCTGCCAGCAGGGAGCAGGCTCAGGGCTGATTCCATTCAAATGCTTTTCCTGTATGAGTGTTAGCAGTGAAAGCAACGATGGAGGCACCAATGTAAAGGGGATTGTGTGCTGAACAGGTCCAGCACCAGCTTTCAATCCTTGCTCTTCTGCTGTGGGAGCAGATGCCAAACGTTCGTGCTGTACCAACTGTGCTGCTTGGCAGCTGAGAGACACCACCTGAGAATTTGGATTCAAATGGACTTTTAGGTATGAACCCTAGGAGAGACTGCAATGATGGTGACCCCTTTGCAAAGCTGCTGGTGTGCTGAAGAAGCAGAGCACTAGCTTTCCCTGCTGCTCCTTCTGCCGTGTGAGCCGATGCCACTGTTCATTCTCTGCTGACTGTGTTGCTGCGCAGCAGAGAGCAGGCTCTGGACTGATTCCATTCAAATGCTTTTCCTGTATGAAAGTGAGCAGTGAAAGCAACGATGGAGGCACCAATGTAAAGGGGATTGTGTGCTGAACAGGTCCAGCACCAGCTTTCAATCCTGGCTCTTCTGCTGTGGGAGCAGAGGCCAAACGTTCGTGCTGTACTCACTGTGCTGCTGGGCAGCTGAGAGACACCACCTGAGAATTCGGATTCAAATGGACTTTTAGGTATGAAACCGAGGAGAGACTGCAATGATGGTGACCCCGTTGCAAAGCTGCTTGTGTGCTGAAGAAGCAGAGCACTAGCTTTCCCTGCTGCTCCTTCTGCCGTGTGAGCAGATGCCACTGTTCATTCTGTGCTGTGTTGCTGCCAGCAGGGAGCAGGCTCTGGACGGATTTGATTCCATTCAAATGCTTTTCCTGTATGAAAGTGAGCAGTGAAAGCAACGATGAATGCACCAATGTAAAAGGGATTGTGTGCTGAACAGGTCCAGCACCAGCTTTCAATCCTGGCTCTTCTGCTGTGGCAGCAGAGGCCAAACGTTCGTGCTGTACTCACTGCGCTGCTGGGCAGCTGAGCGACACCACCTGAGAATTTGGATTCAAATGGACTTTTAGGTATGAAGCCGAGGAGAGACTGCAATGATGGTGACCCCGTTGCAAAGCTGCGTGTGTGCTGAAGAAGCAGAGCACTAGCTTTCCCTGCTGGTCCTTCTGCCGTGTGTGCAGATGCCACTGTTCATTCTGTGCTGTGTTGCTGCGCAGCAGAGAGCAGCCTCTGGACTGATTCCATTCAAATGCTTTTCCTGTATGAATGTGAGCACTGAAAGCAACGATGGAGTCATTAATGTAAAGGTGATTGTGTGCTGAACAGGTCCAGCACCAGCTTTCAATCCTGGCTCTTCTGCTGTGGGAGCAGAGGCCAAACGTTCGTGCTGTACTAACTGTGCTGCTGGGGCAGCTGAGAGACACCACCTGAGAATTTGGATTCAAATGGACTTTTAGGTATGAAGCCGAGGAGAGACTGCAATGATGGTGACCCCGTTGCAAAGCTGCTTGTGTGCTGAAGAAGCAGAGCACTAGGTTTCCCTGCTGCTCCTTCTGCCGTGTGAGCAGATGCCACTGTTCATTCTGTGCTGTGTTGCTGCCAGCAGGGAGCAGGCTCAGGGCTGATTCCATTCAAATGCTTTTCCTGTATGAGTGTTAGCAGTGAAAGCAACGATGGAGGCACCAATGTAAAGGTGATTGTGTACTGAACAGGTCCAGCACAAGCTTTCAATCCTTGGTCTTCTGCTGTGGGAGCAGATGCCAAACGTTCGTGCTGTACCAACTGTGCTGCTGGGCAGCTGAGAGACACCACCTGAGAATTTGGATTCAAATGGACTTTTAGGTATGAACCCGAGGAGAGACTGCAATGATGGTGACCCCTTTGCAAAGCTGCTGGTGCGCTGAAGAAACAGAGCACTAGCTTTCCCTGCTGCTCCTTCTGCCGTGTGAGCAGATGCCACTGTTCATTCTGTGCTGACTGTGTTCCTGCGCAGCAGAGAGCAGCCTCTGGACTGATTCCATTCAAATGCTTTTCCTGTATGAAAGTGAGCAGTGAAAGCAACGATGGAGGCACCAATGTAAAGGGGATTGTGTGCTGAACAGGTCCAGCACCAGCTTTCAATCCTGGCTCTTCTGCTGTGGGAGCAGAGGCCAAACGTTCGTGCTGTACTCACTGTGCTGCTGGGCAGCTGAGCGACACCACCTGAGAATTCGGATTCAAATGGACTTTTAGGTATGAAACCGAGGAGAGACTGCAACGATGGTGACCCCGTTGCAAAGCTGCTTGTGTGCTGAAGATACACAGCACTAGCTTTCCCTGCTGCTCCTTCTGCCGTGTGAGCAGATGACACTGTTCATTCTGTGCTGACTGTGTTGCTGCGCAGCAGAGAGCAGCCTCTGGACTGATTCCATTCAAATGCTTTTCCTGTATGAAAGTGAGCAGTGAAAGCAACGATGAATGCACCAATGTAAAAGGGATTGTGTGCTGAACAGGTCCAGCACCAGCTTTCAATCCTGGCTCTTCTGCTGTGGGAGCAGAGGCCAAACGTTCGTGCTGTACTCACTGTGCTGCTGGGCAGCTGAGAGACACCACCTGAGAATTTGGATTCAAATGGACTTTTAGGTATGAAACCGAGGAGAGACTGCAATGATGGTGACCCCGTTGCAAAGCTGCTTGTGTGCTGAAGAAGCAGAGCACTAGCTTTCCCTGCTGCTCCTTCTGCCGTGTGAGCAGATGCCACTGTTCATTCTGTGCTGTGTTGCTGCCAGCAGGGAGCATTCTCAGGACGGATTCTATTCAAATGCTTTTCCTGTATGAGTGTTAGCAGTGAAAGCAACGATGGAGGCACCAATGTAAAGGGGATTGTGTGCTGAACAGGTCCAGCACCAGCTTTCAATCCTGGCTCTTCTGCTGTGGGAGCAGAGGCCAAACGTTCGTGCTGTACTCACTGTGCTGCTGGGCAGCTGAGCGACACCACCTGAGAATTCGGATTCAAATGGACTTTTAGGTATGAAGCCGAGGAGAGACTGCAATGATGGTGACCCCGTTGCAAAGCTGCTTGTGTGCTGAAGATACACAGCACTAGCTTTCCCTGCTGCTCCTTCTGCCGTGTGAGCAGATGCCACTGTTCATTCTGTGCTGTGTTGCTGCGCAGCAGAGAGCAGCCTCTGGACTGATTCCATTCAAATGCTTTTCCTGTATGAATGTGAGCACTGAAAGCAACGATGGAGGCATTAATGTAAAGGTGATTGTGTGCTGAACAGGTCCAGCACCAGCATTCAATCCTGGCTCTTCTGCTGTGGGAGCAGAGGCCAAACGTTCGTGCTGTACTAACTGTGCTGCTGGGCAGCTGAGAGACACCACCTGAGAATTTGGATTCAAATGGACTTTTAGGTAGGAAACCGAGGAGAGACTGCAATGATGGTGACCCCTTTGCAAAGCTGCTTGTGTGCTGAAGAGACACAGCACTAGCTTTCCCTGCTGGTCCTTCTGCCGTGTGAGCAGATGCCCGTGTTCATTCTGTGCTGTGTTGCTGCCAGCAGGGAGCAGGCTCAGGGCTGATTCCATTCAAATGCTTTTCCTGTATGAGTGTTAGCAGTGAAAGCAACGATGGAGGCACCAATGTAAAGGGGATTGTGTACTGAACAGGTCCAGCACCAGCTTTCAATCCTTGCTCTTCTGCTGTGGGAGCAGATGCCAAACGTTCGTGCTGTACCAACTGTGCTGCTGGGCAGCTGAGAGACACCACCTGAGAATTTGGATTCAAATGGACTTTTAGGTATGAACCCGAGGAGAGACTGCAATGATGGTGACCCCTTTGCAAAGCTGCTGGTGTGCTGAAGAAGCAGAGCACTAGCTTTCCCTGCTGCTCCTTCTGCCGTGTGAGCAGATGCCACTGTTCATTCTGTGCTGACTGTGTTGCTGCGCAGCAGAGAGCAGGCTCTGGACTGATTCCATTCAAATGCTTTTCCTGTATGAAAGTGAGCAGTGAAAGCAACGATGGAGGCACCAATGTAAAGGGGATTGTGTGCTGAACAGGTCCAGCACCAGCTTTCAATCCTGGCTCTTCTGCTGTGGGAGCAGAGGCCAAACGTTCGTGCTGTACTCACTGTGCTGCTGGGCAGCTGAGAGACACCACCTGAGAATTCGGATTCAAATGGACTTTTAGTTATGAAACCGAGGAGAGACTCAATGATGGTGACCCCGTTGCAAAGCTGCTTGTGTGCTGAAGAAGCAGAGCACTAGCTTTCCCTGCTGCTCCTTCTGCCGTGTGAGCAGATGCCACTGTTCATTCTGTGCTGACTGTGTTGCTGAGCAGCAGAGAGCAGCCTCTGGACTGATTCCATTCAAATGCTTTTCCTGTATGAAAGTGAGCAGTGAAAGCAACGATGAATGCACCAATGTAAAAGGGATTGTGTGCTGAACAGGTCCAGCACCAGCTTTCAATCCTGGCTCTTCTGCTGTGGGAGCAGAGGCCAAACGTTCGTGCTGTACTCACTGTGCTGCTGGGCAGCTGAGAGACACCACCTGAGAATTTGGATTCAAATGGACTTTTAGGTATGAAACCGAGGAGAGACTGCAATGATGCTGACCCCGTTGCAAAGCTGCTTGTGTGCTGAAGAAGCAGAGCACTAGCTTTCCCTGCTGCTCCTTCCTGCCGTGTGAGCAGATGCCACTGTTCATTCTGTGCTGTGTTGCTGCCAGCAGGGAGCAGGCTCTGGACGGATTCTATTCAAATGCTTTTCCTGTATGAGTGTTAGCAGTGAAAGCAACGATGGAGGCACCAATGTAAAGGGGATTGTGTGCTGAACAGGTCCAGCACCAGCTTTCAATCCTGGCTCTTCTGCTGTGGGAGCAGAGGCCAAACGTTCGTGCTGTACTCACTGTGCTGCTGGGCAGCTGAGCGACACCACCTGAGAATTCGGATTCAAATGGACTTTTAGGTATGAAACCGAGGAGAGACTGCAATGATGGTGACCCCGTTGCAAAGCTGCTTGTGTGCTGAAGAAGCAGAGCACTAGCTTTCCCTGCTGCTCCTTCTGCCGTGTGAGCAGATGTTACTGTTCATTCTGTGCTGTGTTGCTGCCAGCAGGGAGCAGGCTCTGGACGGATTCTATTCAAATGCTTTTCCTGTATGAGTGTTAGCAGTGAAAGCAACGATGGAGGCACCAATGTAAAGGGGATTGTGTGCTGGACAGGTCCAGCACCAGCTTTCAATCCTGGCTCTTCTGCTGTGGGAGCAGAGGCCAAACGTTCGTGCTGTACTCACTGCGCTGCTGGGCAGCTGAGCGACACCACCTGAGAATTTGGATTCAAATGGACTTTTAGGTATGAAGCCGAGGAGAGACTGCAATGATGGTGACCCCGTTGCAAAGCTGCGTGTGTGCTGAAGAAGCAGAGCACTAGCTTTCCCTGCTGGTCCTTCTGCCGTGTGTGCAGATGCCACTGTTCATTCTGTGCTGTGTTGCTGCGCAGCAGAGAGCAGCCTCTGGACTGATTCCATTCAAATGCTTTTCCTGTATGAATGTGAGCACTGAAAGCAACGATGGAGTCATTAATGTAAAGGTGATTGTGTGCTGAACAGGTCCAGCACCAGCTTTCAATCCTGGCTCTTCTGCTGTGGGAGCAGAGGCCAAACGTTCGTGCTGTACTAACTGTGCTGCTGGGGCAGCTGAGAGACACCACCTGAGAATTTGGATTCAAATGGACTTTTAGGTATGAAGACGAGGAGAGACTGCAATGATGGTGACCCCGTTGCAAAGCTGCTTGTGTGCTGAAGAGACACAGCACTAGGTTTCCCTGCTGGTCCTTCTGCCGTGTGAGCAGATGCCACTGTTCATTCTGTGCTGTGTTGCTGCCAGCAGGGAGCAGGCTCAGGGCTGATTCCATTCAAATGCTTTTCCTGTATGAGTGTTAGCAGTGAAAGCAACGATGGAGGCACCAATGTAAAGGGGATTGTGTGCTGAACAGGTCCAGCACCAGCTTTCAATCCTGGCTCTTCTGCTGTGGGAGCAGAGGCCAAACGTTCGTGCTGTACTAACTGTGCTGCTGGGCAGCTGAGAGACACCACCTGAGAATTTGGATTCAAATGGACTTTTAGGTAGGAAACCGAGGAGAGACTGCAATGATGGTGACCCCGTTGCAAAGCTGCTTGTGTGCTGAAGAGACACAGCACTAGCTTTCCCTGCTGGTCCTTCTGCCGTGTGAGCAGATGCCCCTGTTCATTCTGTGCTGTGTTGTTGCCAGCAGGGAGCAGGCTCAGGGCTGATTCCATTCAAATGCTTTTCCTGTATGAGTGTTAGCAGTGAAAGCAACGATGGAGGCACCAATGTAAAGGGGATTGTGTGCTGAACAGGTCCAGCACCAGCTTTCAATCCTTGCTCTTCTGCTGTGGGAGGAGATGCCAAACGTTCGTGCTGTACTCACTGTGCTGCTGGGCAGCTGAGACCGCTTGAGAATTTGGATTCAAATGGACTTTTAGGTATGAAACCGAGGAGAGACTGAAATGATGGTGACCCCGTTGCAAAGCTGCTTGTGTGCTGAAGAAGCAGAGCACTAGCTTTCCCTGCTGCTCCTTCTGCCGTGTGAGCAGATGACACTGTTCATTCTGTGCTGACTGTGTTGCTGCGCAGCAGAGAGCAGCCTCTGGACTGATTCCATTCAAATGCTTTTCCTGTATGAAAGTGAGCAGTGAAAGCAACGATGAATGCACCAATGTAAAAGGGATTGTGTGCTGAACAGGTCCAGCACCAGCTTTCAATCGTGGCTCTTCTGCTGTGGGAGCAGAGGCCAAACGTTCGTGCTGTACTAACTGTGCTGCTGGGCAGCTGAGAGACACCACCTGAGAATTTACATTCAAATGGACTTTTAGGTATGAAACCGAGGAGAGACTGCAATGTTGGTGACCCCGTTGCAAAGCTGCTTGTGTGCTGAAGAAGCAGAGCACTAGCTTTCCCTGCTGCTCCTTCTGCCTTGTGAGCAGATGCCACTGTTCATTCTGTGCTGACTGTGTTGCTGCGCAGCAGAGAGCAGCCTCTGGACTGATTCCATTCAAATGCTTTTCCTGTATGAAAGTGAGCAGTGAAAGCAACGATGGAGGCACCAATGTAAAGGGGATTGTGTGCTGAACAGGTCCAGCACCAGCTTTCAATCCTGGCTCTTCTGCTGTGGGAGCAGAGGCCAAACGTTCGTGCTGTACTCACTGTGCTGCTGGGCAGCTGAGAGACACCACCTGAGAATTCGGATTCAAATGGACTTTTAGGTATGAAACCGAGGAGAGACTGCAATGATGGTGACCCCGTTGCAAAGCTGCTTGTGTGCTGAAGAAGCAGAGCACTAGCTTTCCCTGCTGCTCCTTCTGCCGTGTGAGCAGATGCCACTGTTCATTCTGTGCTGTGTTCCTGCGCAGCAGAGAGCAGCCTCTGGACTGATTCCATTCAAATGCTTTTCCTGTATGAAAGTGAGCAGTGAAAGCAACGATGAATGCACCAATGTAAAAGGGATTGTGTGCTGAACAGGTCCAGCACCAGCTTTCAATCCTGGCTCTTCTGCTGTGGGAGCAGAGGCCAAACGTTCGTGCTGTACTCACTGTGCTGCTGGGCAGCTGAGAGACACCACCTGAGAATTTGGATTCAAATGGACTTTTAGGTAGGAAACCGAGGAGAGACTGCAATGATGGTGACCCCGTTGCAAAGCTGCTTGTGTGCTGAAGAAGCAGAGCACTAGCTTTCCCTGCTGCTCCTCCTGCCGTGTGAGCAGATGCCACTGTTCATTCTGTGCTGTGTTGCTGCCAGCAGGGAGCAGGCTCTGGACGGATTCTATTCAAATGCTTTTCCTGTATGAGTGTTAGCAGTGAAAGCAACGATGGAGGCACCAATGTAAAGGGGATTGTGTACTGAGCAGGTCCAGCACCAGCTTTCAATCCTTGCTCTTCTGCTGTGGGAGCAGATGCCAAACGTTCGTGCTGTACCAACTGTGCTGCTGGGCAGCTGAGAGACACCACCTGAGAATTTGGATTCAAATGGACTTTTAGGTATGAACCCGAGGAGAGACTGCAATGATGGTGACCACTTTGCAAAGCTGCTGGTGTGCTGAAGAAGCAGAGCACTAGCTTTCCCTGCTGCTCCTTCTGCCGTGTGAGCAGATGCCACTGTTCATTCTGTGCTGACTGTGTTGCTGAGCAGCAGAGAGCAGCCTCTGGACTGATTCCATTCAAATGCTTTTCCTGTATGAAAGTGAGCAGTGAAAGCAACGATGAATGCACCAATGTAAAAGGGATTGTGTGCTGAACAGGTCCAGCACCAGCTTTCAATCCTGGCTCTTCTGCTGTGGGAGCAGAGGCCAAACGTTCGTGCTGTACTCACTGTGCTGCTGGGCAGCTGAGAGACACCACCTGAGAATTTGGATTCAAATGGACTTTTAGGTATGAAACCGAGGAGAGACTGCAATGATGGTGACCCCGTTGCAAAGCTGCTTGTGTGCTGAAGAAGCAGAGCACTAGCTTTCCCTGCTGCTCCTTCTGCCGTGTGAGCAGATGTCACTGTTCATTCTGTGCTGTGTTGCTGCCAGCAGGGAGCAGGCTCTGGACGGATTCTATTCAAATGCTTTTCCTGTATGAGTGTTAGCAGTGAAAGCAACGATGGAGGCACCAATGTAAAGGGGATTGTGTGCTGAACAGGTCCAGCACCAGCTTTCAATCCTGGCTCTTCTGCTGTGGGAGCAGAGGCCAAACGTTCGTGCTGTACCAACTGTGCTGCTTGGCAGCTGAGAGACACCACCTGAGAATTTGGATTCAAATGGACTTTTAGGTATGAACCCGAGGAGAGACTGCAATGATGGTGACCCCTTTGCAAAGCTGCTGGTGTGCTGAAGAAGCAGAGCACTAGCTTTCCCTGCTGCTCCTTCTGCCGTGTGAGCCGATGCCACTGTTCATTCTCTGCTGACTGTGTTCCTGCGCAGCAGAGAGCAGGCTCTGGACTGATTCCATTCAAATGCTTTTCCTGTATGAAAGTGAGCAGTGAAAGCAACGATGGAGGCAGCAATGTAAAGGGGATTGTGTGCTGAACAGGTCCAGCACCAGCTTTCAATCCTGGCTCTTCTGCTGTGGGAGCAGAGGCCAAACGTTCGTGCTGTACTCACTGTGCTGCTGGGCAGCTGAGAGACACCACCTGAGAATTTGGATTCAAATGGACTTTTAGGTATGAAACCGAGGAGAGACTGCAATGATGGTGACCCCGTTGCAAAGCTGCTTGTGTGCTGAAGAAGCAGAGCACTAGCTTTCCCTGCTGCTCCTTCTGCCGTGTGAGCAGATGCCACTGTTCATTCTGTGCTGACTGTGTTGCTGCGCAGCAGAGAGCAGCCTCTGGACTGATTCCATTCAAATGCTTTTCCTGTATGAAAGTGAGCAGTGAAAGCAACGATGAATGCACCAATGTAAAAGGGATTGTGTGCTGAACAGGTCCAGCACCAGCTTTCAATCCTGGCTCTTCTGCTGTGGGAGGAGAGGCCAAACGTTCGTGCTGTACTCACTGTGCTGCTGGGCAGCTGAGAGACACCACCTGAGAATTTGGATTCAAATGGACTTTTAGGTATGAAACCGAGGAGAGACTGCAATGATGGTGACCCCGTTGCAAAGCTGCTTGTGTGCTGAAGAAGCAGAGCACTAGCTTTCCCTGCTGCTCCTTCTGCCGTGTGAGCAGATGCCACTGTTCATTCTGTGCTGTGTTGCTGCCAGCAGGGAGCAGGCTCTGGACGGATTCTATTCAAATGCTTTTCCTGTATGAGTGTTAGCAGTGAAAGCAACGATGGAGGCACCAATGTAAAGGGGATTGTGTGCTGAACAGGTCCAGCACCAGCTTTCAATCCTGGCTCTTCTGCTGTGGGAGCAGAGGCCAAACGTTCGTGCTGTACTCACTGTGCTGCTGGGCAGCTGAGCGACACCACCTGAGAATTTGGATTCAAATGGACTTTTAGGTATGAAGCCGAGGAGAGACTGCAATGATGGTGACCCCGTTGCAAAGCTGCTTGTGTGCTGAAGAAGCAGAGCACTAGCTTTCCCTGCTGGTCCTTCTGCCGTGTGAGCAGATGCCACTGTTCATTCTGTGCTGTGTTGCTGCGCAGCAGAGAGCAGCCTCTGGACTGATTCCATTCAAATGCTTTTCCTGTATGAATGTGAGCACTGAAAGCAACGATGGAGGCATTAATGTAAAGGTGATTGTGTGCTAACAGGTCCAGCACCAGCTTTCAATCCTGGCTCTTCTGCTGTGGGAGCAGAGGCCAAACGTTCGTGCTGTACTCACTGTGCTGCTGGGCAGCTGAGAGACACCACCTGAGAATTTGGATTCAAATGGACTTTTAGGTAGGAAACCGAGGAGAGACTGCAATGATGGTGACCCCGTTGCAAAGCTGCTTGTGTGCTGAAGAGACACAGCACTAGCTTTCCCTGCTGGTCCTTCTGCCGTGTGAGCAGATGCCCCTGTTCATTCTGTGCTGTGTTGCTGCCAGCAGGGAGCAGGCTCAGGGCTGATTCCATTCAAATGCTTTTCCTGTATGAGTGTTAGCAGTGAAAGCAACGATGGAGGCACCAATGTAAAGGGGATTGTGTGCTGAACAGGTCCAGCACCAGCTTTCAATCCTTGCTCTTCTGCTGTGGGAGCAGATGCCAAACGTTCGTGCTGTACTCACTGTGCTGCTGGGCAGCTGAGACCGCTTGAGAATTTGGATTCAAATGGACTTTTAGGTATGAAACCGAGGAGAGACTGCAATGATGGTGACACCGTTGCAAAGCTGCTTGTGTGCTGAAGAAGCAGAGCACTAGCTTTCCCTGCTGCTCCTTCTGCCGTGTGAGCAGATGCCACTGTTCATTCTGTGCTGACTGTATTGCTGCGCAGCAGAGAGCAGCCTCTGGACTGATTCCATTCAAATGCTTTTCCTGTATGAAAGTGAGCATTGAAAGCAACGATGAATGCACCAATGTAAAAGGGATTGTGTGCTGAACAGGTCCAGCACCAGCTTTCAATCCTGGCTCTTCTGCTGTGGGAGCAGATGCCAAACGTTCGTGCTGTACTAACTGTGCTGCCTGGCAGCTGAGAGACACCACCTGAGAATTTGGATTCAAATGGACTTTTAGGTATGAACCCGAGGAGAGACTGCAATGATGGTGACCCCTTTGCAAAGCTGCTTGTGTGCTGAAGAAGCAGAGCACTAGCTTTCCCTGCTGCTCCTTCTGCCGTGTGAGCAGATGCCACTGTTCATTCTGTGCTGACTGTGTTCCTGCGCAGCAGAGAGCAGGCTCTGGACTGATTCCATTCAAATGCTTTTCCTGTATGAAAGTGAGCAGTGAAAGCAACGATGAATGCACCAATGTAAAAGGGATTGTGTGCTGAACAGGTCCAGCACCAGCTTTCAATCCTGGCTCTTCTGCTGTGGGAGCAGAGGCCAAACGTTCGTGCTGTACTCACTGTGCTGCTGGGCAGCTGAGAGACACCACCTGAGAATTTGGATTCAAATGGACTTTTAGGTATGAAACCGAGGAGAGACTGCAATGATGGTGACCCCGTTGCAAAGCTGCTTGTGTGCTGAAGAAGCAGAGCACTAGCTTTCCCTGCTGCTCCTTCTGCCATGTGAGCAGATGCCACTGTTCATTCTGTGCTGACTGTTCTGCTGCTCAGCAGAAAGCAGCCTTTGGACTGATTCCATTCAAATGCTTTTCCTGTATGAAAGTGAGCAGTGAAAGCAACGATGAATGCACCAATGTAAAAGGGATTGTGTGCTGAACAGGTCCAGCACCAGCTTTCAATCCTGGCTCTTCTGCTGTGGGAGCAGAGGCCAAACGTTCGTGCTGTACTCACTGTGCTGCTGGGCAACAGAGAGACACCACCTGAGAATTTGGATTCAAATGGACTTTTAGGTATGAAACCGAGGAGAGACTGCAATGATGGTGACCCCTTTGCAAAGCTGCTTGTGTGCTGAAGAAGCAGAGCACTAGCTTTCCCTGCTGCTCCTTCTGCCGTGTGAGCAGATGCCACTGTTCATTCTGTGCTGACTGTGTTGCTGCGCAGCAGAGAGCAGGCTCTGGACTGATTCCATTCAAATGTTTTTCCTGTATGAAAGTGAGCAGTGAAAGCAACGATGGAGGCACCAATGTAAAGGGGATTGTGTGCTGAACAGGTCCAGCACCAGCTTTCAATCCTGGCTCTTCTGCTGTGGGAGCAGAGGCCAAACGTTCGTGCTGTACTCACTGTGCTGCTGGGCAGCTGAGAGACACCACCTGAGAATTCGGATTCAAATGGACTTTTAGGTATGAAGACGAGGAGAGACTGCAATGATGGTGACCCCGTTGCAAAGCTGCGTGTGTGCTGAAGAAGCAGAGCACTAGCTTTCCCTGCTGGTCCTTCTGCCGTGTGAGCAGATGCCACTTTTCATTCTGTGCTGTGTTGCTGCGCAGCAGAGAGCAGCCTCTGGACTGATTCCATTCAAATGCTTTTCCTGTATGAATGTGAGCACTGAAAGCAACGATGGAGGCAGCAATGTAAAAGGGATTGTGTGCTGAACAGGTCCAGCACCAGCTTTCAATCCTGGCTCTTCTGCTGTGGGAGCAGAGGCCAAACGTTCATGCTGTACTCACTGTGCTGCTGGGCAGCTGAGCGACACCACCTGAGAATTCGGATTCAAATGGACTTTTAGGTATGAAACCGAGGAGAGACTGCAATGATGGTGACCCCGTTGCAAAGCTGCTTGTGTGCTGAAGAAGCAGAGCACTAGCTTTCCCTGCTGGTCCTTCTGCCGTGTGAGCAGATGCCACTGTTCATTCTGTGCTGTGTTGCTGCGCGTCAGAGAGCAGCCTCTGGACTAATTCCATTCAAATGCTTTTCCTGTATGAATGTGAGCACTGAAAGCAACGATGGAGGCATTAATGTAAAGGTGATTGTGTGCTGAACAGGTCCAGCACCAGCTTTCAATCCTGGCTCTTCTGCTGTGGGAGCAGAGGCCAAACGTTCGTGCTGTACTAACTGTGCTGCTGGGCAGCTGAGAGACACCACCTGAGAATTTGGATTCAAATGGACTTTTAGGTAGGAAACCGAGGAGAGACTGCAATGATGGTGACCCCGTTGCAAAGCTGCTTGTGTGCTGAAGAGACACAGCACTAGCTTTCCCTGCTGGTCCTTCTGCCGTGTGAGCAGATGCCCCTGTTCATTCTGTGCTGTGTTGCTGCCAGCAGGGAGCAGGCTCAGGGCTGATTCCATTCAAATGCTTTTCCTGTATGAGTGTTAGCAGTGAAAGCAAAGATGGAGGCACCAATGTAAAGGGGATTGTGTGCTGAACAGGTCCAGCACCAGCTTTCAATCCTTGATCTTCTGCTGTGGGAGCAGATGCCAAACGTTCGTGCTGTACTCACTGTGCTGCTGGGCAGCTGAGACCGCATGAGAATTTGGATTCAAATGGACTTTTAGGTATGAAACCGAGGAGAGACTGCAATGATGGTGACACCGTTGCAAAGCTGCTTGTGTGCTGAAGAAGCAGAGCACTAGCTTTCCCTGCTGCTCCTTCTGCCGTGTGAGCAGATGCCACTGTTCATTCTGTGCTGACTGTATTGCTGCGCAGCAGAGAGCAGCCTCTGGACTGATTCCATTCAAATGCTTTTCCTGTATGAAAGTGAGCAGTGAAAGCAACGATGAATGCACCAATGTAAAAGGGATTGTGTGCTGAACAGGTCCAGCACCAGCTTTCAATCCTGGCTCTTCTGCTGTGGGAGCAGAGGCCAAACGTTCGTGCTGTACTAACTGTGCTGCTGGGCAGCTGAGAGACACCACCTGAGAATTTGGATTCAAATGGACTTTTAGGTATGAAACCGAGGAGAGACTGCAATGATGGTGACCCCGTTGCAAAGCTGCTTGTGTGCTGAAGAAGCAGAGCACTAGCTTTCCCTGCTGCTCCTTCTGCCGTGTGAGCAGATGCCACTGTTCATTCTGTGCTGTGTTGCTGCCAGCAGGGAGCAGGCTCTGGACGGATTCTATTCAAATGCTTTTCCTGTATGAGTGTTAGCAGTGAAAGCAACGATGGAGGCACCAATGTAAAGGGGATTGTGTGCTGAACAGGTCCAGCACCAGCTTTCAATCCTGGCTCTTCTGCTGTGGGAGCAGAGGAAAAACGTTCGTGCTGTACTCACTGTGCTGCTGGGCAGCTGAGCGACACCACCTGAGAATTTGGATTCAAATGGACTTTTAGGTATGAAACCGAGGAGAGACTGCAATGATGGTGACCCCGTTGCAAAGCTGCGTGTGTGCTGAAGAAGCAGAGCACTAGCTTTCCCTGCTGGTCCTTCTGCCGTGTGAGCAGATGCCACTGTTCATTCTGTGCTGTGTTGCTGCGCAGCAGAGAGCAGCCTCTGGACTAATTCCATTCAAATGCTTTTCCTGTATGAATGTGAGCACTGAAAGCAACGATGGAGGCATTAATGTAAAGGTGATTGTGTGCTGAACAGGTCCAGCACCAGCTTTCAATCCTGGCTCTTCTGCTGTGGGAGCAGAGGCCAAACGTTCGTGCTGTACTAACTGTGCTGCTGGGCAGCTGAGAGACACCACCTGAGAATTTGGATTCAAATGGACTTTTAGGTAGGAAACCGAGGAGAGACTGCAATGATGGTGACCCCGTTGCAAAGCTGCTTGTGTGCTGAAGAGACACAGCACTAGCTTTCCCTGCTGGTCCTTCTGCCGTGTGAGCAGATGCCCCTGTTCATTCTGTGCTGTGTTGCTGCCAGCAGGGAGCAGGCTCAGGGCTGATTCCATTCAAATGCTTTTCCTGTATGAGTGTTAGCAGTGAAAGCAACGATGGAGGCACCAATGTAAAGGGGATTGTGTGCTGAACAGGTCCAGCACCAGCTTTCAATCCTTGCTCTTCTGCTGTGGGAGCAGATGCCAAACGTTCGTGCTGTACTCACTGTGCTGCTGGGCAGCTGAGACCGCTTGAGAATTTGGATTCAAATGGACTTTTAGGTATGAAACCGAGGAGAGATGCAATGATGGTGACCCCGTTGCAAAGCTTCTTGTGTGCTGAAGAGACACAGCACTAGCTTTCCCTGCTGGCCCTTCTGCCGTGTGAGCAGATGCCCCTGTTCATTCTGTGCTGTGTTGCTGCCAGCAGGGAGCAGGCTCTGGACTGATTCTATTCAAATGCTTTTCCTGTACGAGTGTTAGCAGTGAAAGCAACGATGGAGGCACCAATGTAAAGGGGATTGTGTGCTGAAGAGGTCCAGCACCAGCTTTCAATCCTGGCTCTTCTGCTGTGGGAGCAGAGGCCAAACGTTCGTGCTGTACTCACTGTGCTGCTGGGCAGCTGAGAGACACCACCTGAGAATTTGGATTCAAATGGACTTTTAGGTATGAAACCGAGGAGAGACTGCAATGATGGTGAACCCGTTGCAAAGCTGCTTGTGTGCTGAAGAAGCAGAGCACTAGCTTTCCCTGCTGCTCCTTCTGCCGTGTGAGCAGATGCCACTGTTCATTCTGTGCTGACTGTGTTGCTGCGCAGCAGAGAGCAGCCTCTGGACTGATTCCATTCAAATGCTTTTCCTGTATGAACGTGAGCAGTGAAAGCAACGATGGAGGCACCAATGTAAAGGGGATTGTGTGCTGAACAGGTCCAGCACCAGCTTTCGATCCTGGCTCTTCTGCTGTGGGAGCAGAGGCCAAACGTTCGTGCTGTACTCACTGTGCTGCTGGGCAGCTGAGAGACACCACCTGAGAATTTGGATTCAAATGGACTTTTAGGTATGAAACCGAGGAGAGACTGCAATGATGGTGACCCCGTTGCAAAGCTGCTTGTGTGCTGAAGAAGCAGAGCACTAGCTTTCCCTGCTGGTCCTTCTGCCGTGTGAGCAGATGCCACTGTTCATTCTGTGCTGACTGTGTTGCTGCGCAGCAGAGAGCAGGCTCTGGACTGATTCCATTCAAATGCTTTTCCTGTATGAAAGTGAGCAGTGAAAGCAACGATGAATGCACCAATGTAAAAGGGATTGTGTGCTGAACAGGTCCAGCACCAGCTTTCAATCCTGGCTCTTCTGCTGTGGGAGCAGAGGCCAAACGTTCGTGCTGTACTCACTGTGCTGCTGGGCAGCTGAGAGACACCACCTGAGAATTTGGATTCAAATGGACTTTTAGGTATGAAACCGAGGAGAGACTGCAATGATGGTGACCCCGTTGCAAAGCTGCTTGTGTGCTGAAGAAGCAGAGCACTAGCTTTCCCTGCTGCTCCTTCTGCCGTGTGAGCAGATGACACTGTTCATTCTGTGCTGTGTTGCTGCCAGCAGGGAGCAGGCTCTGGACGGATTCTATTCAAATGCTTTTCCTGTATGAGTGTTAGCAGTGAAAGCAACGATGGAGGCAGCAATGTAAAGGGGATTGTGTGCTGAACAGGTCCAGCACCAGCTTTCAATCCTGGCTCTTCTGCTGTGGGAGCAGAGGCCAAACGTTCGTGCTGTACTAACTGTGCTGCTGGGCAGCTGAGAGACACCACCTGAGAATTTGGATTCAAATGGACTTTTAGGTAGGAAACCGAGGAGAGACTGCAATGATGGTGACCCCGTTGCAAAGCTGCTTGTGTGCTGAAGAGACACAGCACTAGCTTTCCCTGCTGCTCCTTCTGCCGTGTGAGCAGATGCCCCTGTTCATTCTGTGCTGTGTTGCTGCCAGCAGGGAGCAGGCTCAGGGCTGATTCCATTCAAATGCTTTTCCTGTATGAGTGTTAGCAGTGAAAGCAACGATGGAGGCACCAATTTAAAGGGGATTGTGTGCTGAACAGGTCCAGCACCAGCTTTCAATCCTTGCTCTTCTGCTGTGGGAGCAGATGCCAAACGTTCGTGCTGTACTCACTGTGCTGCTGGGCAGCTGAGACCGCTTGAGAATTTGGATTCAAATGGACTTTTAGGTATGAAACCGAGGAGAGACTGCAATGATGGTGACACCGTTGCAAAGCTGCTTGTGTGCTGAAGAAGCAGAGCACTAGCTTTCCCTGCTGCTCCTTCTGCCGTGTGAGCAGATGCCACTGTTCATTCTGTGCTGACTGTATTGCTGCGCAGCAGAGAGCAGCCTCTGGACTGATTCCATTCAAATGCTTTTCCTGTATGAAAGTGAGCAGTGAAAGCAACGATGAAAGCACCAATGTAAAAGGGATTGTGTGCTGAACAGGTCCAGCACCAGCTTTCAATCCTGGCTCTTCTGCTGTGGGAGCAGATGCCAAACGTTCGTGCTGTACTAACTGTGCTGCTGGGCAGCTGAGAGACACCACCTGAGAATTTGGATTCAAATGGACTTTTAGGTATGAACCCGAGGAGAGACTGCAATGATGGTGACCCCTTTGCAAAGCTGCTTGTGTGCTGAAGAAGCAGAGCACTAGCTTTCCCTGCTGCTCCTTCTGCCGTGTGAGCAGATGCCACTGTTCATTCTGTGCTGACTGTGTTCCTGCGCAGCAGAGAGCAGGCTCTGGACTGATTCCATTCAAATGCTTTTCCTGTATGAAAGTGAGCAGTGAAAGCAACGATGAATGCACCAATGTAAAAGGGATTGTGTGCTGAACAGGTGCAGCACCAGCTTTCAATCCTGGCTCTTCTGCTGTGGGAGCAGAGGCCAAACGTTCGTGCTGTACTCACTGTGCTGCTGGGCAGCTGAGAGACACCACCTGAGAATTTGGATTCAAATGGACTTTTAGGTAGGAAACCGAGGAGAGACTGCAATGATGGTGAACCCGTTGCAAAGCTGCTTGTGTGCTGAAGAAGCAGAGCACTAGCTTTCCCTGCTGCTCCTTCTGCCATGTGAGCAGATGCCACTGTTCATTCTGTGCTGACTGTGTTGCTGCGCAGCAGAGAGCAGCCTCTGGACTGATTCCATTCAAATGCTTTTCCTGTATGAAAGTGAGCAGTGAAAGCAACGATGAATGCACCAATGTAAAAGGGATTGTGTGCTGAACAGGTCCAGCACCAGCTTTCAATCCTGGCTCTTCTGCTGTGGGAGCAGAGGCCAAACGTTCGTGCTGTACTCACTGTGCTGCTGGGCAGCTGAGAGACACCACCTGAGAATTTGGATTCAAATGGACTTTTAGGTATGAAACCGAGGAGAGACTGCAATGATGGTGACCCCGTTGCAAAGCTGCTTGTGTGCTGAAGAAGCAGAGCACTAGCTTTCCCTCCTGCTCCTTCTGCCGTGTGAGCAGATGCCACTGTTCATTCTGTGCTGTGTTGCTGCCAGCAGGGAGCAGGCTCTGGACGGATTCTATTCAAATGCTTTTCCTGTATGAATGTGAGCACTGAAAGCAAGGATGGAGGCATTAATGTAAAGGGGATTGTGTGCTGAACAGGTCCAGCACCAGCTTTCAATCCTGGCTCTTATGCTGTGGGAGCAGAGGCCAAACGTTCGTGCTGTACTCACTGTGCTGCTGGGCAGCTGAGCGACACCACCTGAGAATTCGGATTCAAATGGACTTTTAGGTATGAAGACGAGGAGAGACTGCAATGATGGTGACCCCGTTGCAAAGCTGCGTGTGTGCTGAAGAAGCAGAGCACTAGCTTTCCCTGCTGGTCCTTCTGCCGTGTGAGCAGATGCCACTGTTCATTCTGTGCTGTGTTGCTGCGCAGCAGAGAGCAGCCTCTGGACTGATTCCATTCAAATGCTTTTCCTGTATGAATGTGAGCACTGAAAGCAACGATGGAGGCAGCAATGTAAAGGGGATTGTGTGCTGAACAGGTCCAGCACCAGCTTTCAATCCTGGCTCTTCTGCTGTGGGAGCAGAGGCCAAACGTTCGTGCTGTACTCACTGTGCTGCTGGGCAGCTGAGCGACACCACCTGAGAATTCGGATTCAAATGGACTTTTAGGTATGAAACCGAGGAGAGACTGCAATGATGGTGACCCCGTTGCAAAGCTGCGTGTGTGCTGAAGAAGCAGAGCACTAGCTTTCCCTGCTGGTCCTTCTGCCGTGTGAGCAGATGCCACTGTTCATTCTGTGCTGTGTTGCTGCGCAGCAGAGAGCAGCCTCTGGACTGATTCCATTCAAATGCTTTTCCTGTATGAATGTGAGCACTGAAAGCAACGATGGAGGCATTAATGTAAAGGTGATTGTGTGCTGAACAGGTCCAGCACCAGCTTTCAATCCTGGCTCTTCTGCTGTGGGAGCAGAGGCCAAACGTTCGTGCTGTACTAACTGTGCTGCTGGGCAGCTGAGAGACACCACCTGAGAATTTGGATTCAAATGGACTTTTAGGTAGGAAACCGAGGAGAGACTGCAATGATGGTGACCCCGTTGCAAAGCTGCTTGTGTGCTGAAGAGACACAGCACTAGCTTTCCCTGCTGGTCCTTCTGCCGTGTGAGCAGATGCCCCTGTTCATTCTGTGCTGTGTTGCTGCCAGCAGGGAGCAGGCTCAGGGCTGATTCCATTCAAATGCTTTTCCTGTATGAGTGTTAGCAGTGAAAGCAACGATGGAGGCACCAATGTAAAGGGGATTGTGTGCTGAACAGGTCCAGCACCAGCTTTCAATCCTTGCTCTTCTGCTGTGGGAGCAGATGCCAAACGTTCGTGCTGTACTCACTGTGCTGCTGGGCAGCTGAGACCGCTTGAGAATTTGGATTCAAATGGACTTTTAGGTATGAAACCGAGGAGAGACTGCAATGATGGTGACCCCTTTGCAAAGCTGCTTGTGTGCCGAAGAAACAGAGCACTAGCTTTCCCTGCTGCTCCTTCTGCCTTGTGAGCAGATGCCACTGTTCATTCTGTGCTGACTGTGTTCCTGCGCAGCAGAGAGCAGTCTCTGGACTGATTCCATTCAAATGCTTTTCCTGTATGAAAGTGAGCAGTGAAAGCAACGATGGAGGCACCAATGTAAAGGTGATTGTGTGCTGAACAGGTCCAGCACCAGCTTTCAATCCTGGCTCTTCTGCTGTGGGAGCAGAGGCCAAACGTTCGTGCTGTACTCACTGTGCTGCTGGGCAGCTGAGAGACACCACCTGAGAATTTGGATTCAAAAGGACTTTTAGGTATGAAACCGAGGAGAGACTGCAATGATGGTGAACCCGTTGCAAAGCTGCTTGTGTGCTGAAGAAGCAGAGCACTAGCTTTCCCTGCTGCTCCTTCTGCCGTGTGAGCAGATGCCACTGTTCATTCTGTGCTGACTGTGTTGCTGCGCAGCAGAGAGAAGCCTCTGGACTGATTCCATTCAAATGCTTTTCCTGTATGAAAGTGAGCAGTGAAAGCAACGATGAATGCACCAATGTAAAAGGGATTGTGTGCTGAACAGGTCCAGCACCAGCTTTCAATCCTGGCTCTTCTGCTGTGGGAGCAGATGCCAAACGTTCGTGCTGTACTAACTGTGCTGCTGGGCAGCTGAGAGACACCACCTGAGAATTTGGATTCAAATGGACTTTTAGGTATGAAACCGAGGAGAGACTGCAATGATGGTGACCCCTTTGCAAAGCTGCTTGTGTGCTGAAGAAGCAGAGCACTAGCTTTCCCTGCTGCTCCTTCCTCCGTGTGAGCAGATGCCACTGTTCATTCTGTGCTGACTGTGTTCCTGCGCAGCAGAGAGCAGGCTCTGGACTGATTCCATTCAAATGCTTTTCCTGTATGAAAGTGAGCAGTGAAAGCAACGATGAATGCACCAATGTAAAAGGGATTGTGTGCTGAACAGGTCCAGCACCAGCTTTCAATCCTTGCTCTTCTGCTGTGGGAGCAGATGCCAAACGTTCGTGCTGTACTCACTGTGCTGCTGGGCAGCTGAGACCGCTTGAGAATTTGGATTCAAATGGACTTTTAGGTATGAAACCGAGGAGAGACTGCAATGATGGTGACACCGTTGCAAAGCTGCTTGTGTGCTGAAGAAGCAGAGCACTAGCTTTCCCTGCTGCTCCTTCTGCCGTGTGAGCAGATGCCACTGTTCATTCTGTGCTGACTGTATTGCTGCGCAGCAGAGAGCAGCCTCTGGACTGATTCCATTCAAATGCTTTTCCTGTATGAAAGTGAGCAGTGAAAGCAACGATGAAAGCACCAATGTAAAAGGGATTGTGTGCTGAACAGGTCCAGCACCAGCTTTCAATCCTGGCTCTTCTGCTGTGGGAGCAGATGCCAAACGTTCGTGCTGTACTAACTGTGCTGCTGGGCAGCTGAGAGACACCACCTGAGAATTTGGATTCAAATGGACTTTTAGGTATGAACCCGAGGAGAGACTGCAATGATGGTGACCCCTTTGCAAAGCTGCTTGTGTGCTGAAGAAGCAGAGCACTAGCTTTCCCTGCTGCTCCTTCTGCCGTGTGAGCAGATGCCACTGTTCATTCTGTGCTGACTGTGTTCCTGCGCAGCAGAGAGCAGCCTCTGGACTGATTCCATTCAAATGCTTTTCCTGTATGAAAGTGAGCAGTGAAAGCAACGATGAATGCACCAATGTAAAAGGGATTGTGTGCTGAACAGGTGCAGCACCAGCTTTCAATCCTGGCTCTTCTGCTGTGGGAGCAGAGGCCAAACGTTCGTGCTGTACTCACTGTGCTGCTGGGCAGCTGAGAGACACCACCTGAGAATTTGGATTCAAATGGACTTTTAGGTAGGAAACCGAGGAGAGACTGCAATGATGGTGAACCCGTTGCAAAGCTGCTTGTGTGCTGAAGAAGCAGAGCACTAGCTTTCCCTGCTGCTCCTTCTGCCATGTGAGCAGATGCCACTGTTCATTCTGTGCTGACTGTGTTGCTGCGCAGCAGAGAGCAGCCTCTGGACTGATTCCATTCAAATGCTTTTCCTGTATGAAAGTGAGCAGTGAAAGCAACGATGAATGCACCAATGTAAAAGGGATTGTGTGCTGAACAGGTCCAGCACCAGCTTTCAATCCTGGCTCTTCTGCTGTGGGAGCAGAGGCCAAACGTTCGTGCTGTACTCACTGTGCTGCTGGGCAGCTGAGAGACACCACCTGAGAATTTGGATTCAAATGGACTTTTAGGTATGAAACCGAGGAGAGACTGCAATGATGGTGACCCCGTTGCAAAGCTGCTTGTGTGCTGAAGAAGCAGAGCACTAGCTTTCCCTCCTGCTCCTTCTGCCGTGTGAGCAGATGCCACTGTTCATTCTGTGCTGTGTTGCTGCCAGCAGGGAGCAGGCTCTGGACGGATTCTATTCAAATGCTTTTCCTGTATGAATGTGAGCACTGAAAGCAAGGATGGAGGCATTAATGTAAAGGGGATTGTGTGCTGAACAGGTCCAGCACCAGCTTTCAATCCTGGCTCTTATGCTGTGGGAGCAGAGGCCAAACGTTCGTGCTGTACTCACTGTGCTGCTGGGCAGCTGAGCGACACCACCTGAGAATTCGGATTCAAATGGACTTTTAGGTATGAAGACGAGGAGAGACTGCAATGATGGTGACCCCGTTGCAAAGCTGCGTGTGTGCTGAAGAAGCAGAGCACTAGCTTTCCCTGCTGGTCCTTCTGCCGTGTGAGCAGATGCCACTGTTCATTCTGTGCTGTGTTGCTGCGCAGCAGAGAGCAGCCTCTGGACTGATTCCATTCAAATGCTTTTCCTGTATGAATGTGAGCACTGAAAGCAACGATGGAGGCAGCAATGTAAAGGGGATTGTGTGCTGAACAGGTCCAGCACCAGCTTTCAATCCTGGCTCTTCTGCTGTGGGAGCAGAGGCCAAACGTTCGTGCTGTACTCACTGTGCTGCTGGGCAGCTGAGCGACACCACCTGAGAATTCGGATTCAAATGGACTTTTAGGTATGAAACCGAGGAGAGACTGCAATGATGGTGACCCCGTTGCAAAGCTGCGTGTGTGCTGAAGAAGCAGAGCACTAGCTTTCCCTGCTGGTCCTTCTGCCGTGTGAGCAGATGCCACTGTTCATTCTGTGCTGTGTTGCTGCGCAGCAGAGAGCAGCCTCTGGACTGATTCCATTCAAATGCTTTTCCTGTATGAATGTGAGCACTGAAAGCAACGATGGAGGCATTAATGTAAAGGTGATTGTGTGCTGAACAGGTCCAGCACCAGCTTTCAATCCTGGCTCTTCTGCTGTGGGAGCAGAGGCCAAACGTTCGTGCTGTACTAACTGTGCTGCTGGGCAGCTGAGAGACACCACCTGAGAATTTGGATTCAAATGGACTTTTAGGTAGGAAACCGAGGAGAGACTGCAATGATGGTGACCCCGTTGCAAAGCTGCTTGTGTGCTGAAGAGACACAGCACTAGCTTTCCCTGCTGGTCCTTCTGCCGTGTGAGCAGATGCCCCTGTTCATTCTGTGCTGTGTTGCTGCCAGCAGGGAGCAGGCTCAGGGCTGATTCCATTCAAATGCTTTTCCTGTATGAGTGTTAGCAGTGAAAGCAACGATGGAGGCACCAATGTAAAGGGGATTGTGTGCTGAACAGGTCCAGCACCAGCTTTCAATCCTTGCTCTTCTGCTGTGGGAGCAGATGCCAAACGTTCGTGCTGTACTCACTGTGCTGCTGGGCAGCTGAGACCGCTTGAGAATTTGGATTCAAATGGACTTTTAGGTATGAAACCGAGGAGAGACTGCAATGATGGTGACCCCTTTGCAAAGCTGCTTGTGTGCCGAAGAAACAGAGCACTAGCTTTCCCTGCTGCTCCTTCTGCCTTGTGAGCAGATGCCACTGTTCATTCTGTGCTGACTGTGTTCCTGCGCAGCAGAGAGCAGTCTCTGGACTGATTCCATTCAAATGCTTTTCCTGTATGAAAGTGAGCAGTGAAAGCAACGATGGAGGCACCAATGTAAAGGTGATTGTGTGCTGAACAGGTCCAGCACCAGCTTTCAATCCTGGCTCTTCTGCTGTGGGAGCAGAGGCCAAACGTTCGTGCTGTACTCACTGTGCTGCTGGGCAGCTGAGAGACACCACCTGAGAATTTGGATTCAAAAGGACTTTTAGGTATGAAACCGAGGAGAGACTGCAATGATGGTGAACCCGTTGCAAAGCTGCTTGTGTGCTGAAGAAGCAGAGCACTAGCTTTCCCTGCTGCTCCTTCTGCCGTGTGAGCAGATGCCACTGTTCATTCTGTGCTGACTGTGTTGCTGCGCAGCAGAGAGAAGCCTCTGGACTGATTCCATTCAAATGCTTTTCCTGTATGAAAGTGAGCAGTGAAAGCAACGATGAATGCACCAATGTAAAAGGGATTGTGTGCTGAACAGGTCCAGCACCAGCTTTCAATCCTGGCTCTTCTGCTGTGGGAGCAGATGCCAAACGTTCGTGCTGTACTAACTGTGCTGCTGGGCAGCTGAGAGACACCACCTGAGAATTTGGATTCAAATGGACTTTTAGGTATGAAACCGAGGAGAGACTGCAATGATGGTGACCCCTTTGCAAAGCTGCTTGTGTGCTGAAGAAGCAGAGCACTAGCTTTCCCTGCTGCTCCTTCCTCCGTGTGAGCAGATGCCACTGTTCATTCTGTGCTGACTGTGTCCCTGCGCAGCAGAGAGCAGGCTCTGGACTGATTCCATTCAAATGCTTTTCCTGTATGAAAGTGAGCAGTGAAAGCAACGATGAATGCACCAATGTAAAAGGGATTGTGTGCTGAACAGGTCCAGCACCAGCTTTCAATCCTGGCTCTTCTGCTGTGGGAGCAGAGGCCAAACGTTCGTGCTGTACTCACTGTGCTGCTGGGCAGCTGAGAGACACCACCTGAGAATTTGGATTCAAATGGACTTTTAGGTATGAAACCGAGGAGAGACTGCAATGATGGTGAACCCGTTGCAAAGCTGCTTGTGTGCTGAAGAAGCAGAGCACTAGCTTTCCCTGCTGCTCCTTCTGCCGTGTGAGCAGATGCCACTGTTCATTCTGTGCTGACTGTGTTGCTGCGCAGCAGAGAGCAGCCTCTGGACTGATTCCATTCAAATGCTTTTCCTGTATGAAAGTGAGCAGTGAAAGCAACGATGAATGCACCAATGTAAAAGGGATTGTGTGCTGAACAGGTCCAGCACCAGCTTTCAATCCTGGCTCTTCTGCTGTGGGAGCAGAGGCCAAACGTTCGTGCTGTACTCACTGTGCTGCTGGGCAGCTGAGAGACACCACCTGAGAATTTGGATTCAAATGGACTTTTAGGTATGAAACCGAGGAGAGACTGCAATGATGGTGACCCCGTTGCAAAGCTGCTTGTGTGCTGAAGAAGCAGAGCACTAGCTTTCCCTGCTGCTCCTTCTGCCGTGTGAGCAGATGCCACTGTTCATTCTGTGCTGTGTTGCTGCCAGCAGGGAGCAGGCTCTGGACGGATTCTATTCAAATGCTTTTCCTGTATGAGTGGTAGCAGTGAAAGCAACGATGGAGGCACCAATGTAAAGGGGATTGTGTGCTGAACAGGTCCAGCACCAGCTTTCAATCCTGGCTCTTCTGCTGTGGGAGCAGAGGCCAAACGTTCGTGCTGTACTCACTGTGCTGCTGGGCAGCTGAGCGACACCACCTGAGAATTCGGATTCAAATGGACTTTTAGGTATGAAGCCGAGGAGAGACTGCAATGATGGTGACCCCGTTGCAAAGCTTCTTGTGTGCTGAAGAGACACAGCACTAGCTTTCCCTGCAGGTCCTTCTGCCGTGTGAGCAGATGCCCCTGTTCATTCTGTGCTGTGTTGCTGCCAGCAGGGAGTAGGCTCTGGACTGATTCCATTCAAATGCTTTTCCTGTATGAATGTGAGCAGTGAAAGCAACGATGGAGGCACCAATGTAAAGGTGATTGTGTGCTGAACAGGTCCAGCACCAGCTTTCAATCCTGGCTCTTCTGCTGTGGGAGCAGAGGCCAAACGTTCGTGCTGTACTCACTGTGCTGCTGGGCAGCTGAGCGACACCACCTGAGAATTCGGATTCAAATGGCCTTTTAGGTATGAAACCGAGGAGAGACTGCAATGATGGTGACCCCGTTGCAAAGCTGCGTGTGTGCTGAAGAAGCAGAGCACTAGCTTTCCCTGCTGGTCCTTCTGCCGTGTGAGCAGATGCCACTGTTCATTCTGTGCTGTGTTGCTGCGCAGCAGAGAGCAGCCTCTGGACTGATTCCATTCAAATGCTTTTCCTGTATGAATGTGAGCACTGAAAGCAACGATGGAGGCATTAATGTAAAGGTGATTGTGTGCTGAACAGGTCCAGCACCAGCTTTCAATCCTGGCTCTTCTGCTGTGGGAGCAGAGGCCAAACGTTCGTGCTGTACTAACTGTGCTGCTGGGCAGCTGAGAGACACCACCTGAGAATTTGGATTCAAATGGACTTTTAGGTAGGAAACCGAGGAGAGACTGCAATGATGGTGACCCCGTTGCAAAGCTGCTTGTGTGCTGAAGAGACACAGCACTAGCTTTCCCTGCTGCTCCTTCTGCCGTGTGAGCAGATGCCCCTGTTCATTCTGTGCTGTGTTGCTGCCAGCAGGGAGCAGGCTCAGGGCTGATTCCATTCAAATGCTTTTCCTGTATGAGTGTTAGCAGTGAAAGCAACGATGGAGGCACCAATGTAAAGGGGATTGTGTGCTGAACAGGTCCAGCACCAGCTTTCAATTCTTGCTCTTCTGCTGTGGGAGCAGATGCCAAACGTTCGTGCTGTACTCACTGTGCTGCTGGGCAGCTGAGACCGCTTGAGAATTTGGATTCAAATGGACTTTTAGGTATGAAACCGAGGAGAGACTGCAATGATGGTGACACCGTTGCAAAGCTGCTTGTGTGCTGAAGAAGCAGAGCACTAGCTTTCCCTGCTGGTCCTTCTGCCGTGTGAGCAGATGCCACTGTTCATTCTGTGCTGACTGTATTGCTGCGCAGCAGAGAGCAGCCTCTGGACTGATTCCATTCAAATGCTTTTCCTGTATGAAAGTGAGCAGTGAAAGCAACGATGAATGCACCAATGTAAAAGGGATTGTGTGCTGAACAAATCCAGCACCAGCTTTCAATCCTTGCTCTTCTGCTGTGGGAGCAGAGGCCAAACGTTCGTGCTGTACTCACTGTGCTGCTGGGCAGCTGAGAGACACCACCTGAGAATTTGGATTCAAATGGACTTTTAGGTATGAAACCGAGGAGAGACCGCAATGATGGTGAACCCGTTGCAAAGCTGCTTGTGTGTTGAAGAAGCATAGCACTAGCTTTCCCTGCTGCTCCTTCTGCCATGTGAGCAGATGCCACTGTTCATTCTGTGCTGACTGTGTTGCTGCGCAGCAGAGAGCAGCCTCTGGACTGATTCCATTCAAATGCTTTTCCTGTATGAAAGTGAGCAGTGAAAGCAACGATGAATGCACCAATGTAAAAGGGATTGTGTGCTGAACAGGTGCAGCACCAGCTTTCAATCCTGGCTCTTCTGCTGTGGGAGCAGAGGCCAAACGTTCGTGCTGTACTCACTGTGCTGCTGGGCAGCTGAGAGACACCACCTGAGAATTTGGATTCAAATGGACTTTTAGGTATGAAACCGAGGAGAGACTGCAATGATGGTGACCCCGTTGCAAAGCTGCGTGTGTGCTGAAGAAGCAGAGCACTAGCTTTCCCTCCTGCTCCTTCTGCCGTGTGAGCAGATGCCACTGTTCATTCTGTGCTGTGTTGCTGCCAGCAGGGAGCAGGCTCTGGACGGATTCTATTCAAATGCTTTTCCTGTATGAATGTGAGCACTGAAAGCAAGGATGGAGGCATTAATGTAAAGGGGATTGTGTGCTGAACAGGTCCAGCACCCGCTTTCAATCCTGGCTCTTATGCTGTGGGAGCAGAGGCCAAACGTTCGTGCTGTACTCACTGTGCTGCTGGGCAGCTGAGAGACACCACCTGAGAATTTGGATTCAAATGGACTTTTAGGTAGGAAACCGAGGAGAGACTGCAATGATGGTGAACCCGTTGCAAAGCTGCTTGTGTGCTGAAGAAGCAGAGCACTAGCTTTCCCTGCTGCTCCTTCTGCCATGTGAGCAGATGCCACTGTTCATTCTGTGCTGACTGTGTTGCTGCGCAGCACAGAGCAGCCTCTGGACTGATTCCATTCAAATGCTTTTCCTGTATGAAAGTGAGCAGTGAAAGCAACGATGAATGCACCAATGTAAAAGGGATTGTGTGCTGAACAGGTCCAGCACCAGCTTTCAATCCTGGCTCTTCTGCTGTGGGAGCAGAGGCCAAACGTTCGTGCTGTACTCACTGTGCTGCTGGGCAGCTGAGAGACACCACCTGAGAATTTGGATTCAAATGGACTTTTAGGTATGAAACCGAGGAGAGACTGCAATGATGGTGACCCCGTTGCAAAGCTGCTTGTGTGCTGAAGAAGCAGAGCACTAGCTTTCCCTGCTGCTCCTTCTGCCGTGTGAGCAGATGCCACTGTTCATTCTGTGCTCTGTTGCTGCCAGCAGGGAGCAGGCTCTGGACTGATTCTATTCAAATGCTTTTCCTGTATGAGTGTTAGCAGTGAAAGCAACGATGGAGGCACCAATGTAAAGGGGATTGTGTGCTGAACAGGTCCAGCACCAGCTTTCAATCCTGGCTCTTCTGCTGTGGGAGCAGAGGCCAAACGTTCGTGCTGTACTCACTGTGCTGCTGGGCAGCTGAGCGACACCACCTGAGAATTCGGATTCAAATGGACTTTTAGGTATGAAGACGAGGAGAGACTGCAATGATGGTGACCCCGTTGCAAAGCTGCGTGTGTGCTGAAGAAGCAGAGCACTAGCTTTCCCTGCTGCTCCTTCTGCCGTGTGAGCAGATGCCACTGTTCATTCTGTGCTGTGTTGCTGCGCAGCAGAGAGCAGCCTCTGGACTGATTCCATTCAAATGCTTTTCCTGTATGAATGTGAGCACTGAAAGCAACGATGGAGGCAGCAATGTAAAGGGGATTGTGTGCTGAACAGGTCCAGCACCAGCTTTCAATCCTGGCTCTTCTGCTGTGGGAGCAGAGGCCAAACGTTCGTGCTGTACTCACTGTGCTGCTGGGCAGCTGAGCGACACCACCTGAGAATTCGGATTCAAATGGACTTTTAGGTATGAAACCGAGGAGAGACTGCAATGATGGTGACCCCGTTGCAAAGCTGCGTGTGTGCTGAAGAAGCAGAGCACTAGCTTTCCCTGCTGGTCCTTCTGCCGTGTGAGCAGATGCCACTGTTCATTCTGTGCTGTGTTGCTGCGCAGCAGAGAGCAGCCTCTGGACTGATTCCATTCAAATGCTTTTCCTGTATGAATGTGAGCACTGAAAGCAACGATGGAGGCATTAATGTAAAGGTGATTGTGTGCTGAACAGGTCCAGCACCAGCTTTCAATCCTGGCTCTTCTGCTGTGGGAGCAGAGGCCAAACGTTCGTGCTGTACTAACTGTGCTGCTGGGCAGCTGAGAGACACCACCTGAGAATTTGGATTCAAATGGACTTTTAGGTAGGAAACCGAGGAGAGACTGCAATGATGGTGACCCCGTTGCAAAGCTGCTTGTGTGCTGAAGAGACACAGCACTAGCTTTCCCTGCTGGTCCTTCTGCCGTGTGAGCAGATGCCCCTGTTCATTCTGTGCTGTGTTGCTGCCAGCAGGGAGCAGGCTTAGGGCTGATTCCATTCAAATGCTTTTCCTGTATGAGTGTTAGCAGTGAAAGCAACGATGGAGGCACCAATGTAAAGGGGATTGTGTGCTGAACAGGTCCAGCACCAGCTTTCAATCCTTGCTCTTCTGCTGTGGGAGCAGATGCCAAACGTTCGTGCTGTACTCACTGTGCTCCTGGGCAGCTGAGTCCGCTTGAGAATTTGGATTCAAATGGACTTTTAGGTATGAAACCGAGGAGAGACTGCAATGATGGTGACACCGTTGCAAAGCTGCTTGTGTGCTGAAGAAGCAGAGCACTAGCTTTCCCTGCTGCTCCTTCTGCCGTGTGAGCAGATGCCACTGTTCATTCTGTGCTGACTGTATTGCTGCGCAGCAGAGAGCAGCCTCTGGACTGATTCCATTCAAATGCTTTTCCTGTATGAAAGTGAGCAGTGAAAGCAACGATGAATGCACCAATGTAAAAGGGATTGTGTGCTGAACAGGTCCAGCACCAGCTTTCAATCCTGGCTCTTCTGCTGTGGGAGCAGATGCCAAACGTTCGTGCTGTACTAACTGTGCTGCTGGGCAGCTGAGAGACACCACCTGAGAATTTGGATTCAAATGGACTTTTAGGTATGAACCCGAGGAGAGACTGCAATGATGGTGACCCCTTTGCAAAGCTGCTTGTGTGCTGAAGAAGCAGAGCACTAGCTTTCCCTGCTGCTCCTTCTGCCGTGTGAGCAGATGCCACTGTTCATTCTGTGCTGACTGTGTTCCTGCGCAGCAGAGAGCAGGCTCTGGACTGATTCCATTCAAATGCTTTTCCTGTATGAAAGTGAGCAGTGAAAGCAACGATGAATGCACCAATGTAAAAGGGATTGTGTGCTGAACAGGTGCAGCACCAGCTTTCAATCCTGGCTCTTCTGCTGTGGGAGCAGAGGCAAAACGTTCGTGCTGTACTCACTGTGCTGCTGGGCAGCTGAGAGACACCACCTGAGAATTTGGATTCAAATGGACTTTTAGGTATGAAACCGAGGAGAGACTGCAATGATGGTGACCCCGTTGCAAAGCTGCTTGTGTGCTGAAGAAGCAGAGCACTAGCTTTCCCTGCTGCTCCTTCTGCCATGTGAGCAGATGCCACTGTTCATTCTGTGCTGACTGTGTTGCTGCGCAGCAGAGAGCAGCCTCTGGACTGATTCCATTCAAATGCTTTTCCTGTATGAAAGTGAGCAGTGAAAGCAACGATGAATGCACCAATGTAAAAGGGATTGTGTGCTGAACAGGTCCAGCACCAGCTTTCAATCCTGGCTCTTCTGCTGTGGGAGCAGAGGCCAAACGTTCGTGCTGTACTCACTGTGCTGCTGGGCAGCTGAGAGACACCACCTGAGAATTTGGATTCAAATGGACTTTTAGGTATGAAACCGAGGAGAGACTGCAATGATGGTGACCCCGTTGCAAAGCTGCTTGTGTGCTGAAGAAGCAGAGCACTAGCTTTCCCTGCTGCTCCTTCTGCCATGTGAGCAGATGCCACTGTTCATTCTGTGCTGACTGTGTTGCTGCGCAGCAGAGAGCAGCCTCTGGACTGATTCCATTCAAATGCTTTTCCTGTATGAAAGTGAGCAGTGAAAGCAACGATGAATGCACCAATGTAAAAGGGATTGTGTGCTGAACAGGTCCAGCACCAGCTTTCAATCCTGGCTCTTCTGCTGTGGGAGCAGAGGCCAAACGTTCGTGCTGTACTCACTGTGCTGCTGGGCAGCTGAGAGACACCACCTGAGAATTTGGATTCAAATGGACTTTTAGGTATGAAACCGAGGAGAGACTGCAATGATGGTGACCCCGTTGCAAAGCTGCTTGTGTGCTGAAGAAGCAGAGCACTAGCTTTCCCTCCTGCTCCTTCTGCCGTGTGAGCAGATGCCACTGTTCATTCTGTGCTGTGTTGCTGCCAGCAGGGAGCAGGCTCTGGACGGATTCTATTCAAATGCTTTTCCTGTATGAATGTGAGCACTGAAAGCAAGGATGGAGGCATTAATGTAAAGGGGATTGTGTGCTGAACAGGTCCAGCACCAGCTTTCAATCCTGGCTCTTATGCTGTGGGAGCAGAGGCCAAACGTTCGTGCTGTACTCACTGTGCTGCTGGGCAGCTGAGAGACACCACCTGAGAATTTGGATTCAAATGTACTTTTAGGTATGAAGCCGAGGAGAGACTGCAATGATGGTGAACCCGTTGCAAAGCTGCTTGTGTGCTGAAGAAGCAGAGCACTAGCTTTCCCTGCTGCTCCTTCTGCCATGTGAGCAGATGCCACTGTTCATTCTGTGCTGACTGTGTTGCTGCGCAGCAGAGAGCAGCCTCTGGACTGATTCCATTCAAATGCTTTTCCTGTATGAAAGTGAGCAGTGAAAGCAACGATGTATGTACCAATGTAAAAGGGATTGTGTGCTGAACAGGTCCAGCACCAGCTTTCAATCCTGGCTCTTCTGCTGTGGGAGCAGAGGCCAAACGTTCGTGCTGTACTCACTGTGCTGCTGGGCAGCTGAGAGACACCACCTGAGAATTTGGATTCAAATGGACTTTTAGGTATGAAACCGAGGAGAGACTGCAATGATGGTGACCCCGTTGCAAAGCTGCTTGTGTGCTGAAGAAGCAGAGCACTAGCTTTCCCTGCTGCTCCTTCTGCCGTGTGAGCAGATGCCACTGTTCATTCTGTGCTCTGTTGCTGCCAGCAGGGAGCAGGCTCTGGACTGATTCTATTCAAATGCTTTTCCTGTATGAGTGTTAGCAGTGAAAGCAACGATGGAGGCACCAATGTAAAGGGGATTGTGTGCTGAACAGGTCCAGCACCAGCTTTCAATCCTGGCTCTTCTGCTGTGGGAGCAGAGGCCAAACGTTCGTGCTGTACTCACCGTGCTGCTGGGCAGCTGAGCGACACCACCTGAGAATTCGGATTCAAATGGACTTTTAGGTATGAAGACGAGGAGAGACTGCAATGATGGTGACCCCGTTGCAAAGCTGCGTGTGTGCTGAAGAAGCAGAGCACTAGCTTTCCCTGCTGGTCCTTCTGCCGTGTGAGCAGATGCCACTGTTCATTCTGTGCTGTGTTGCTGCGCAGCAGAGAGCAGCCTCTGGACTGATTCCATTCAAATGCTTTTCCTGTATGAATGTGAGCACTGAAAGCAACGATGGAGGCAGCAATGTAAAGCGGATTGTGTGCTGAACAGGTCCAGCACCAGCTTTCAATCCTGGCTCTTCTGCTGTGGGAGCAGAGGCCAAACGTTCGTGCTGTACTCACTGTGCTGCTGGGCAGCTGAGCGACACCACCTGAGAATTCGGATTCAAATGGACTTTTAGGTATGAAACCGAGGAGAGACTGCAATGATGGTGACCCCGTTGCAAAGCTGCGTGTGTGCTGAAGAAGCAGAGCACTAGCTTTCCCTGCTGGTCCTTCTGCCGTGTGAGCAGATGCCACTGTTCATTCTGTGCTGTGTTGCTGCGCAGCAGAGAGCAGCCTCTGGACTGATTCCATTCAAATGCTTTTCCTGTATGAATGTGAGCACTGAAAGCAAGGATGGAGGCATTAATGTAAAGGGGATTGTGTGCTGAACAGGTCCAGCACCAGCTTTCAATCCTGGCTCTTATGCTGTGGGAGCAGAGGCCAAACGTTCGTGCTGTACTCACTGTGCTGCTGGGCAGCTGAGAGACACCACCTGAGAATTTGGATTCAAATGTACTTTTAGGTATGAAGCCGAGGAGAGACTGCAATGATGGTGAACCCGTTGCAAAGCTGCTTGTGTGCTGAAGAAGCAGAGCACTAGCTTTCCCTGCTGCTCCTTCTGCCATGTGAGCAGATGCCACTGTTCATTCTGTGCTGACTGTGTTGCTGCGCAGCAGAGAGCAGCCTCTGGACTGATTCCATTCAAATGCTTTTCCTGTATGAAAGTGAGCAGTGAAAGCAACGATGAATGTACCAATGTAAAAGGGATTGTGTGCTGAACAGGTCCAGCACCAGCTTTCAATCCTGGCTCTTCTGCTGTGGGAGCAGAGGCCAAACGTTCGTGCTGTACTCACTGTGCTGCTGGGCAGCTGAGAGACACCACCTGAGAATTTGGATTCAAATGGACTTTTAGGTATGAAACCGAGGAGAGACTGCAATGATGGTGACCCCGTTGCAAAGCTGCTTGTGTGCTGAAGAAGCAGAGCACTAGCTTTCCCTGCTGCTCCTTCTGCCGTGTGAGCAGATGCCACTGTTCATTCTGTGCTCTGTTGCTGCCAGCAGGGAGCAGGCTCTGGACTGATTCTATTCAAATGCTTTTCCTGTATGAGTGTTAGCAGTGAAAGCAACGATGGAGGCACCAATGTAAAGGGGATTGTGTGCTGAACAGGTCCAGCACCAGCTTTCAATCCTGGCTCTTCTGCTGTGGGAGCAGAGGCCAAACGTTCGTGCTGTACTCACTGTGCTGCTGGGCAGCTGAGCGACACCACCTGAGAATTCGGATTCAAATGGACTTTTAGGTATGAAGACGAGGAGAGACTGCAATGATGGTGACCCCGTTGCAAAGCTGCGTGTGTGCTGAAGAAGCAGAGCACTAGCTTTCCCTGCTGGTCCTTCTGCCGTGTGAGCAGATGCCACTGTTCATTCTGTGCTGTGTTGCTGCGCAGCAGAGAGCAGCCTCTGGACTGATTCCATTCAAATGCTTTTCCTGTATGAATGTGAGCACTGAAAGCAACGATGGAGGCAGCAATGTAAAGCGGATTGTGTGCTGAACAGGTCCAGCACCAGCTTTCAATCCTGGCTCTTCTGCTGTGGGAGCAGAGGCCAAACGTTCGTGCTGTACTCACTGTGCTGCTGGGCAGCTGAGCGACACCACCTGAGAATTCGGATTCAAATGGACTTTTAGGTATGAAACCGAGGAGAGACTGCAATGATGGTGACCCCGTTGCAAAGCTGCGTGTGTGCTGAAGAAGCAGAGCACTAGCTTTCCCTGCTGGTCCTTCTGCCGTGTGAGCAGATGCCACTGTTCATTCTGTGCTGTGTTGCTGCGCAGCAGAGAGCAGCCTCTGGACTGATTCCATTCAAATGCTTTTCCTGTATGAATGTGAGCACTGAAAGCAACGATGGAGGCATTAATGTAAAGGGGATTGTGTGCTGAACAGGTCCAGCACCAGCTTTCAATCCTGGCTCTTCTGCTGTGGGAGCAGAGGCCAAACGTTCGTGCTGTACTAACTGTGCTGCTGGGCAGCTGAGAGACACCACCTGAGAATTTGGATTCAAATGGACTTTTAGGTAGGAAACCGAGGAGAGACTGCAATGATGGTGACCCCGTTGCAAAGCTGCTTGTGTGCTGAAGAGACACAGCACTAGCTTTCCCTGCTGGTCCTTCTGCCGTGTGAGCAGATGCCCCTGTTCATTCTGTGCTGTGTTGCTGCCAGCAGGGAGCAGGCTCAGGGCTGATTCCATTCAAATGCTTTTCCTGTATGAGTGTTAGCAGTGAAAGCAACGATGGAGGCACCAATGTAAAGGGGATTGTGTGCTGAACAGGTCCAGCACCAGCTTTCAATCCTTGCTCTTCTGCTGTGGGAGCAGATGCCAAACGTTCGTGCTGTACTCACTGTGCTGCTGGGCAGCTGAGACCGCTTGAGAATTTGGATTCAAATGGACTTTTAGGTATGAACCCGAGGAGAGACTGCAATGATGGTGACCCCTTTGCAAAGCTGCTTGTGTGCTGAAGAAGCAGAGCACTAGCTTTCCCTGCTGCTCCTTCCTCCGTGTGAGCAGATGCCACTGTTCATTCTGTGCTGACTGTGTTCCTGCGCAGCAGAGAGCAGTCTCTGGACTGATTCCATTCAAATGCTTTTCCTGTATGAAAGTGAGCAGTGAAAGCAACGATGGAGGCACCAATGTAAAGGTGATTGTGTGCTGAACAGGTCCAGCACCAGCTTTCAATCCTGGCTCTTCTGCTGTGGGAGCAGAGGCCAAACGTTCGTGCTGTACTCACTGTGCTGCTGGGCAGCTGAGAGACACCACCTGAGAATTTGGATTCAAAAGGACTTTTAGGTATGAAACCGAGGAGAGACTGCAATGATGGTGAACCCGTTGCAAAGCTGCTTGTGTGCTGAAGAAGCAGAGCACTAGCTTTCCCTGCTGCTCCTTCTGCCGTGTGAGCAGATGCCACTGTTCATTCTGTGCTGACTGTGTTGCTGCGCAGCAGAGAGAAGCCTCTGGACTGATTCCATTCAAATGCTTTTCCTGTATGAAAGTGAGCAGTGAAAGCAACGATGAATGCACCAATGTAAAAGGGATTGTGTGCTGAACAGGTCCAGCACCAGCTTTCAATCCTGGCTCTTCTGCTGTGGGAGCAGATGCCAAAAGTTCGTGCTGTACTCACTGTGCTGCTGGGCAGCTGAGAGACACCACCTGAGAATTTGGATTCAAATGGACTTTTAGGTATGAACCCGAGGAGAGACTGCAATGATGGTGACCCCTTTGCAAAGCTGCTTGTGTGCTGAAGAAGCAGAGCACTAGCTTTCCCTGCTGCTCCTTCCTCCGTGTGAGCAGATGCCACTGTTCATTCTGTGCTGACTGTGTTCCTGCGCAGCAGAGAGCAGGCTCTGGACTGATTCCATTCAAATGCTTTTCCTGTATGAAAGTGAGCAGTGAAAGCAACGATGAATGCACCAATGTAAAAGGGATTGTGTGCTGAACAGGTCCAGCACCAGCTTTCAATCCTGGCTCTTCTGCTGTGGGAGCAGAGGCCAAACGTTCGTGCTGTACTCACTGTGCTGCTGGGCAGCTGAGAGACACCACCTGAGAATTTGGATTCAAATGGACTTTTAGGTATGAAACCGAGGAGAGACTGCAATGATGGTGAACCCGTTGCAAAGCTGCTTGTGTGCTGAAGAAGCAGAGCACTAGCTTTCCCTGCTGCTCCTTCTGCCGTGTGAGCAGATGCCACTGTTCATTCTGTGCTGACTGTGTTGCTGCGCAGCAGAGAGCAGCCTCTGGACTGATTCCATTCAAATGCTTTTCCTGTATGAAAGTGAGCAGTGAAAGCAACGATGAATGCACCAATGTAAAAGGGATTGTGTGCTGAACAGGTCCAGCACCAGCTTTCAATCCTGGCTCTTCTGCTGTGGGAGCAGAGGCCAAACGTTCGTGCTGTACTCACTGTGCTGCTGGGCAGCTGAGAGACACCACCTGAGAATTTGGATTCAAATGGACTTTTAGGTATGAAACCGAGGAGAGACTGCAATGATGGTGACCCCGTTGCAAAGCTGCTTGTGTGCTGAAGAAGCAGAGCACTAGCTTTCCCTGCTGCTCCTTCTGCCGTGTGAGCAGATGCCACTGTTCATTCTGTGCTGTGTTGCTGCCAGCAGGGAGCAGGCTCTGGACGGATTCTATTCAAATGCTTTTCCTGTATGAGTGGTAGCAGTGAAAGCAACGATGGAGGCACCAATGTAAAGGGGATTGTGTGCTGAACAGGTCCAGCACCAGCTTTCAATCCTGGCTCTTCTGCTGTGGGAGCAGAGGCCAAACGTTCGTGCTGTACTCACTGTGCTGCTGGGCAGCTGAGCGACACCACCTGAGAATTCGGATTCAAATGGACTTTTAGGTATGAAGCCGAGGAGAGACTGCAATGATGGTGACCCCGTTGCAAAGCTTCTTGTGTGCTGAAGAGACACAGCACTAGCTTTCCCTGCTGGTCCTTCTGCCGTGTGAGCAGATGCCCCTGTTCATTCTGTGCTGTGTTGCTGCCAGCAGGGAGTAGGCTCTGGACTGATTCCATTCAAATGCTTTTCCTGTATGAATGTGAGCAGTGAAAGCAACGATGGAGGCACCAATGTAAAGGTGATTGTGTGCTGAACAGGTCCAGCACCAGCTTTCAATCCTGGCTCTTCTGCTGTGGGAGCAGATGCCAAACGTTCGTGCTGTACTAACTGTGCTGCTGGGCAGCTGAGAGACACCACCTGAGAATTTGGATTCAAATGGACTTTTAGGTATGAACCTGAGGAGAGACTGCAATGATGGTGACCCCTTTGCAAAGCTGCTTGTGTGCTGAAGAAGCAGAGCACTAGCTTTCCCTGCTGCTCCTTCTGCCGTGTGAGCAGATGCCACTGTTCATTCTGTGCTGACTGTGTTGCTGCGCAGCAGAGAGCAGCCTCTGGACTGATTCCATTCAAATGCTTTTCCTGTATGAAAGTGAGCAGTGAAAGCAACGATGAATGCACCAATGTAAAAGGGATTGTGTGCTGAACAGGTCCAGCACCAGCTTTCAATCCTGGCTCTTCTGCTGTGGGAGCAGAGGCCAAACGTTCGTGCTGTACTCACTGTGCTGCTGGGCAGCTGAGCGACACCACCTGAGAATTCGGATTCAAATGGACTTTTAGGTATGAAGCCGAGGAGAGACTGCAATGATGGTGACCCCGTTGCAAAGCTGCGTGTGTGCTGAAGAAGCAGAGCACTAGCTTTCCCTGCTGGTCCTTCTGCCGTGTGAGCAGATGCCACTGTTCATTCTGTGCTGTGTTGCTGCGCAGCAGAGAGCAGCCTCTGGACTGATTCCATTCAAATGCTTTTCCTGTATGAATGTGAGCAGTGAAAGCAACGATGGAGGCACCAATGTAAAGGTGATTGTGTGCTGAACAGGTCCAGCACCAGCTTTCAATCCTGGCTCTTCTGCTGTGGGAGCAGAGGCCAAACGTTCGTGCTGTACTCACTGTGCTGCTGGGCAGCTGAGAGACACCACCTGAGAATTTGGATTCAAATGGACTTTTAGGTATGAAACCGAGGAGAGACTGCAATGATGGTGACCCCGTTGCAAAGCTGCTTGTGTGCTGAAGAAGCAGAGCACTAGCTTTCCCTGCTGCTCCTTCTGCCGTGTGAGCAGATGCCACTGTTCATTCTGTGCTGTGTTGCTGACAGCAGGGAGCAGGCTCTGGACGGATTCTATTCAAATGCTTTTCCTGTATGAATGTGAGCACTGAAAGCAACGATGGAGGCATTAATGTAAAGGGGATTGTGTGCTGAACAGGTCCAGCACCAGCTTTCAATCCTGGCTCTTCTGCTGTGGGAGCAGAGGCCAAACGTTCGTGCTGTACTAACTGTGCTGCTGGGCAGCTGAGAGACACCACCTGAGAATTTGGATTCAAATGGACTTTTAGGTATGAACCCGGGGAGAGACTGCAATGATGGTGACCCCGTTGCAAAGCTGCTTGTGTGCTGAAGAAGCAGAGCACTAGCTTTCCCTGCTGCTCTTTCAGCCGTGTGAGCAGATGCCACTGTTCATTCTGTGCTGACTGTGTTCCTGCGCAGCAGAGAGCAGCCTCTGGACTGATTCCGTTCAAATGCTTTTCCTGTATGAAAGTGAGCAGTGAAAGCAACGATGGAGGCACCAATGTAAAGGTGATTGTGTGCTGAACAGGTCCAGCACCAGCTTTCAATCCTGGCTCTTCTGCTGTGGGAGCAGAGGCCAAACGTTCGTGCTGTACTCACTGTGCTGCTGGGCAGCTGAGAGACACCACCTGAGAATTTGGATTCAAATGGACTTTTAGGTATGAACCCGAGGAGAGACTGCAATGATGGTGACCCCTTTGCAAAGCTGCTTGTGTGCTGAAGAAGCAGAGCACTAGCTTTCCCTGCTGCTCCTTCTGCCGTGTGAGCAGATGCCACTGTTCATTCTGTGCTGACTGTGTTGCTGCGCAGCAGAGAGCAGCCTCTCGACTGATTCCATTCAAATGCTTTTCCTGTATGAAAGTGAGCAGTGAAAGCAACGATGAATGCACCAATGTAAAAGGGATTGTGTGCTGAACAGGTCCAGCACCAGCTTTCAATCCTGGCTCTTCTGCTGTGGGAGCAGAGGCCAAACGTTCGTGCTGTACTAACTGTGCTGCTGGGCAGCTGAGAGACACCACCTGAGAATTTGGATTCAAATGGACTTTTAGGTATGAACCCGAGGAGAGACTGCAATGATGGTGACCCCTTTGCAAAGCTGCTTGTGTGCTGAAGAAGCAGAGCACTAGCTTTCCCTGCTGCTCCTTCTGCCGTGTGAGCAGATGCCACTGTTCATTCTGTGCTGACTGTGTTCCTGCGCAGCAGAGAGCAGGCTCTGGACTGATTCCGTTCAAATGCTTTTCCTGTATGAAAGTGAGCAGTGAAAGCAACGATGGAGGCACCAATGTAAAGGGGATTGTGTGCTGAACAGGTCCAGCACCAGCTTTCAATCCTGGCTCTTCTGCTGTGGGAGCAGATGCCAAACGTTCGTGCTGTACTCACTGTGCTGCTGGGCAGCTGAGACCGCTTGAGAATTTGGATTCAAATGGACTTTTAGGTATGAAACCGAGGAGAGACTGCAATGATGGTGACACCGTTGCAAAGCTGCTTGTGTGCTGAAGAAGCAGAGCACTAGCTTTCCCTGCTGCTCCTTCTGCCGTGTGAGCAGATGCCACTGTTCATTCTGTGCTGACTGTATTGCTGCGCAGCAGAGAGCAGCCTCTGGACTGATTCCATTCAAATGCTTTTCCTGTATGAAAGTGAGCAGTGAAAGCAACGATGAATGCACCAATGTAAAAGGGATTGTGTGCTGAACAGGTCCAGCACCAACTTTCAATCCTGGCTCTTCTGCTGTGGGAGCAGAGGCCAAACGTTCGTGCTGTACTCACTGTGCTGCTGGGCAGCTGAGAGACACCACCTGAGAATTTGGATTCAAATGGACTTTTAGGTATGAAACCGAGGAGAGACTGCAATGATGGTGAAACCGTTGCAAAGCTGCTTGTGTGCTGAAGAAGCAGAGCACTAGCTTTCCCTGCTGCTCCTTCTGCAGTGTGAGCAGATGCCACTGTTCATTCTGTGCTGACTGTGTTGCTGCGCAGCAGAGAGCAGCCTCTGGACTGATTCCATTCAAATGCTTTTCCTGTATGAAAGTGAGCAGTGAAAGCAACGATGAATGCACCAATGTAAAAGGGATTGTGTGCTGAACAGGTCCAGCACCAGCTTTCAATCCTGGCTCTTCTGCTGTGGGAGCAGAGGCCAACCGTTCGTGCTGTACTCACTGTGCTGCTGGGCAGCTGAGAGACACCACCTGAGAATTTGGATTCAAATGGACTTTTAGGTATGAAACCGAGGAGAGACTGCAATGATGGTGACCCCGTTGCAAAGCTGCTTGTGTGCTGAAGAAGCAGAGCACTAGCTTTCCCTGCTGCTCCTTCTGCCGTGTGAGCAGATGCCACTGTTCATTCTGTGCTGTGTTGCTGCCAGCAGGGAGCAGGCTCTGGACGGATTCTATTCAAATGCTTTTCCTGTATGAGTGTTAGCAGTGAAAGCAACGATGGAGGCACCAATGTAAAGGGGATTGTGTGCTGAACAGGTCCAGCACCAGCTTTCAATCCTGGCTCTCTGCTGTGGGAGCAGAGGCCAAACGTTCGTGCTGTACTCACTGTGCTGCTGGGAAGCTGAGCGACACCACCTGAGAATTCGGATTCAAATGGACTTTTAGGTATGAAGCCGAGGAGAGACTGCAATGATGGTGACCCCGTTGCAAAGCTGCGTGTGTGCTGAAGAAGCAGAGCACTAGCTTTCCCTGCTGGTCCTTCTGCCGTGTGAGCAGATGCCACTGTTCATTCTGTGCTGTGTTGCTGCGCAGCAGAGAGCAGCCTCTGGACTGATTCCATTCAAATGCTTTTCCTGTATGAATGTGATCACTGAAAGCAACGATGGAGGCATTAATGTAAAGGTGATTGTGTGCTGAACAGGTCCAGCACCAGCTTTCAATCCTGGCTCTTCTGCTGTGGGAGCAGAGGCCAAACGTTCGTGCTGTACTAACTGTGCTGCTGGGCAGCTGAGAGACACCACCTGAGAATTTGGATTCAAATGGACTTTTAGGTAGAAAATCGAGGAGAGACTGCAATGATGGTGACCCCGTTGCAAAGCTTCTTGTGTGCTGAAGAGACACAGCACTAGCTTTCCCTGCTGCTCCTTCTGCCGTGTGAGCAGATGCCCCTGTTCATTCTGTGCTGTGTTGCTGCCAGCAGGGAGCAGGCTCTGGACTGATTCCATTCAAATGCTTTTCCTGTATGAATGTGAGCAGTGAAAGCAACGATGGAGGCACCAATGTAAAGGTGATTGTGTGCTGAACAGGTCCAGCACCAGCTTTCAATCCTGGCTCTTCTGCTGTGGGAGCAGAGGCCAAACGTTCGTGCTGTACTAACTGTGCTGCTGGGCAGCTGAGAGACACCACCTGAGAATTTGGATTCAAATGGACTTTTAGGTATGAACCCGGGGAGAGACTGCAATGATGGTGACCCCTTTGCAAAGCTGCTTGTGTGCTGAAGAAGCAGAGCACTAGCTTTCCCTGCTGCTCTTTCTGCCGTGTGAGCAGATGCCACTGTTCATTCTGTGCTGACTGTGTTCCTGCGCAGCAGAGAGCAGGCTCTGGACTGATTCCGTTCAAATGCTTTTCCTGTATGAAAGTGAGCAGTGAAAGCAACGATGGAGGCACCAATGTAAAGGTGATTGTGTGCTGAACAGGTCCAGCACCAGCTTTCAATCCTGGCTCTTCTGCTGTGGGAGCAGAGGCCAAACGTTCGTGCTGTACTCACTGTGCTGCTGGGCAGCTGAGAGACACCACCTGAGAATTTGGATTCAAATGGACTTTTAGGTATGAACCCGAGGAGAGACTGCAATGATGGTGACCCCTTTGCAAAGCTGCTTGTGTGCTGAAGAAGCAGAGCACTAGCTTTCCCTGCTGCTCCTTCTGCCGTGTGAGCAGATGCCACTGTTCATTCTGTGCTGACTGTGTTGCTGCGCAGCAGAGAGCAGCCTCTGGACTGATTCCATTCAAATGCTTTTCCTGTATGAAAGTGAGCAGTGAAAGCAACGATGAATGCACCAATGTAAAAGGGATTGTGTGCTGAACAGGTCCAGCACCAGCTTTCAATCCTGGCTCTTCTGCTGTGGGAGCAGAGGCCAAACGTTCGTGCTGTACTAACTGTGCTGCTGGGCAGCTGAGAGACACCACCTGAGAATTTGGATTCAAATGGACTTTTAGGTATGAACCCGAGGAGAGACTGCAATGATGGTGACCCCTTTGCAAAGCTGCTTGTGTGCTGAAGAAGCAGAGCACTAGCTTTCCCTGCTGCTCCTTCTGCCGTGTGAGCAGATGCCACTGTTCATTCTGTGCTGTGTTGCTGCCAGCAGAGAGCAGGCTCTGGACGGATTCTATTCAAATGCTTTTCCTGTATGAGTGTTAGCAGTGAAAGCAACGATGGAGGCACCAATGTAAAGGGGATTGTGTGCTGAACAGGTCCAGCACCAGCTTTCAATCCTGGCTCTCTGCTGTGGGAGCAGAGGCCAAACGTTCGTGCTGTACTCACTGTGCTGCTGGGCAGCTGAGCGACACCACCTGAGAATTCGGATTCAAATGGACTTTTAGGTATGAAGCCGAGGAGAGACTGCAATGATGGTGACCCCGTTGCAAAGCTGCGTGTGTGCTGAAGAAGCAGAGCACTAGCTTTCCCTGCTGGTCCTTCTGCCGTGTGAGCAGATGCCACTGTTCATTCTGTGCTGTGTTGCTGCGCAGCAGAGAGCAGCCTCTGGACTGATTCCATTCAAATGCTTTTCCTGTATGAATGTGATCACTGAAAGCAACGATGGAGGCATTAATGTAAAGGTGATTGTGTGCTGAACAGGTCCAGCACCAGCTTTCAATCCTGGCTCTTCTGCTGTGGGAGCAGAGGCCAAACGTTCGTGCTGTACTAACTGTGCTGCAGGGCAGCTGAGAGACACCACCTGAGAATTTGGATTCAAATGGACTTTTAGGTAGGAAACCGAGGAGAGACTGCAATGATGGTGACCCCGTTGCAAAGCTTCTTGTGTGCTGAAGAGACACAGCACTAGCTTTCCCTGCTGGTCCTTCTGCCGTGTGAGCAGATGCCCCTGTTTTTTCTGTGCTCTGTTGCTGCCAGCAGGGAGCAGGCTCTGGACTGATTCCATTCAAATGCTTTTCCTGTATGAATGTGAGCAGTGAAAGCAACGATGGAGGCACCAATGTAAAGGTGATTGTGTGCTGAACAGGTCCAGCACCAGCTTTCAATCCTGGCTCTTCTGCTGTGGGAGCAGAGGCCAAACGTTCGTGCTGTACTAACTGTGCTGCTGGGCAGCTGAGAGACACCACCTGAGAATTTGGATTCAAATGGACTTTTAGGTATGAACCCGGGGAGAGACTGCAATGATGGTGACCCCTTTGCAAAGCTGCTTGTGTGCTGAAGAAGCAGAGCACTAGCTTTCCCTGCTGCTCCTTCTGCCGTGTGAGCAGATGCCACTGTTCATTCTGTGCTGACTGTGTTCCTGCGCAGCAGAGAGCAGGCTCTGGACTGATTCCGTTCAAATGCTTTTCCTGTATGAAAGTGAGCAGTGAAAGCAACGATGGAGGCACCAATGTAAAGGGGATTGTGTGCTGAACAGGTCCAGCACCAGCTTTCAATCCTGGCTCTTCTGCTGTGGGAGCAGATGCCAAACGTTCGTGCTGTACTCACTGTGCTGCTGGGCAGCTGAGACCGCTTGAGAATTTGGATTCAAATGGACTTTTAGGTATGAAACCGAGGAGAGACTGCAATGATGGTGACACCGTTGCAAAGCTGCTTGTGTGCTGAAGAAGCAGAGCACTAGCTTTCCCTGCTGCTCCTTCTGCCGTGTGAGCAGATGCCACTGTTCATTCTGTGCTGACTGTATTGCTGCGCAGCAGAGAGCAGCCTCTGGACTGATTCCATTCAAATGCTTTTCCTGTATGAAAGTGAGCAGTGAAAGCAACGATGAATGCACCAATGTAAAAGGGATTGTGTGCTGAACAGGTCCAGCACCAGCTTTCAATCCTGGCTCTTCTGCTGTGGGAGCAGATGCCAAACGTTCGTGCTGTACTCACTGTGCTGCTGGGCAGCTGAGAGACACCACCTGAGAATTTGGATTCAAATGGACTTTTAGGTATGAAACCGAGGAGAGACTGCAATGATGGTGACCCCGTTGCAAAGCTGCTTGTGTGCTGAAGAAGCAGAGCACTAGCTTTCCCTGCTGCTCCTTCTGCCGTGTGAGCAGATGCCACTGTTCATTCTGTGCTGTGTTGCTGCCAGCAGGGAGCAGGCTCTGGACTGATTCCATTCAAATGCTTTTCCTGTATGAATGTGAGCAGTGAAAGCAACGATGGAGGCATTAATGTAAAGGGGATTGTGTGCTGAACAGGTCCAGCACCAGCTTTCAATCCTGGCTCTTCTGCTGTGGGAGCAGAGGCCAAACGTTCGTGCTGTACTAACTGTGCTGCTGGGCAGCTGAGAGACACCACCTGAGAATTTGGATTCAAATGGACTTTTAGGTAGGAAACCGAGGAGAGACTGCAATGATGGTGACCCCGTTGCAAAGCTGCTTGTGTGCTGAAGAGACACAGCACTAGCTTTCCCTGCTGGTCCTTCTGCCGTGTGAGCAGATGCCCCTGTTCATTCTGTGCTGTGTTGCTGCCAGCAGGGAGCAGGCTCAGGGCTGATTCCATTCAAATGCTTTTCCTGTATGAGTGTTAGCAGTGAAAGCAACGATGGAGGCACCAATGTAAAGGGGATTGTGTGCTGAACAGGTCCAGCACCAGCTTTCAATCCTTGCTCTTCTGCTGTGGGAGCAGATGCCAAACGTTCGTGCTGTACTCACTGTGCTGCTGGGCAGCTGAGAGACACCACCTGAGAATTTGGATTCAAATGGACTTTTAGGTATGAACCCGAGGAGAGACTGCAATGATGGTGACCCCTTTGCAAAGCTGCTTGTGTGCTGAAGAAGCAGAGCACTAGCTTTCCCTGCTGCTCCTTCTGCCGTGTGAGCAGATGCCACTGTTCATTCTGTGCTGACTGTGTTCCTGCGCAGCAGAGAGCAGGCTCTGGACTGATTCCGTTCAAATGCTTTTCCTGTATGAAAGTGAGCAGTGAAAGCAACGATGGAGGCACCAATGTAAAGGGGATTGTGTGCTGAACAGGTCCAGCACCAGCTTTCAATCCTGGCTCTTCTGCTGTGGGAGCAGATGCCAAACGTTCGTGCTGTACTCACTGTGCTGCTGGGCAGCTGAGACCGCTTGAGAATTTGGATTCAAATGGACTTTTAGGTATGAAACCGAGGAGAGACTGCAATGATGGTGACACCGTTGCAAAGCTGCTTGTGTGCTGAAGAAGCAGAGCACTAGCTTTCCCTGCTGCTCCTTCTGCCGTGTGAGCAGATGCCACTGTTCATTCTGTGCTGACTGTATTGCTGCGCAGCAGAGAGCAGCCTCTGGACTGATTCCATTCAAATGCTTTTCCTGTATGAAAGTGAGCAGTGAAAGCAACGATGAATGCACCAATGTAAAAGGGATTGTGTGCTGAACAGGTCCAGCACCAACTTTCAATCCTGGCTCTTCTGCTGTGGGAGCAGAGGCCAAACGTTCGTGCTGTACTCACTGTGCTGCTGGGCAGCTGAGAGACACCACCTGAGAATTTGGATTCAAATGGACTTTTAGGTATGAAACCGAGGAGAGACTGCAATGATGGTGAAACCGTTGCAAAGCTGCTTGTGTGCTGAAGAAGCAGAGCACTAGCTTTCCCTGCTGCTCCTTCTGCAGTGTGAGCAGATGCCACTGTTCATTCTGTGCTGACTGTGTTGCTGCGCAGCAGAGAGCAGCCTCTGGACTGATTCCATTCAAATGCTTTTCCTGTATGAAAGTGAGCAGTGAAAGCAACGATGAATGCACCAATGTAAAAGGGATTGTGTGCTGAACAGGTCCAGCACCAGCTTTCAATCCTGGCTCTTCTGCTGTGGGAGCAGAGGCCAAACGTTCGTGCTGTACTCACTGTGCTGCTGGGCAGCTGAGAGACACCACCTGAGAATTTGGATTCAAATGGACTTTTAGGTAGGAAACCGAGGAGAGACTGCAATGATGGTGACCCCGTTGCAAAGCTGCTTGTGTGCTGAAGAAGCAGAGCACTAGCTTTCCCTGCTGCTCCTTCTGCCGTGTGAGCAGATGCCACTGTTCATTCTGTGCTGTGTTGCTGCCAGCAGGGAGCAGGCTCTGGACGGATTCTATTCAAATGCTTTTCCTGTATGAGTGTTAGCAGTGAAAGCAACGATGGAGGCACCAATGTAAAGGGGATTGTGTGCTGAACAGGTCCAGCACCAGCTTTCAATCCTGGCTCTCTGCTGTGGGAGCAGAGGCCAAACGTTCGTGCTGTACTCACTGTGCTGCTGGGAAGCTGAGCGACACCACCTGAGAATTCGGATTCAAATGGACTTTTAGGTATGAAGCCGAGGAGAGACTGCAATGATGGTGACCCCGTTGCAAAGCTGCGTGTGTGCTGAAGAAGCAGAGCACTAGCTTTCCCTGCTGGTCCTTCTGCCGTGTGAGCAGATGCCACTGTTCATTCTGTGCTGTGTTGCTGCGCAGCAGAGAGCAGCCTCTGGACTGATTCCATTCAAATGCTTTTCCTGTATGAATGTGATCACTGAAAGCAACGATGGAGGCATTAATGTAAAGGTGATTGTGTGCTGAACAGGTCCAGCACCAGCTTTCAATCCTGGCTCTTCTGCTGTGGGAGCAGAGGCCAAACGTTCGTGCTGTACTAACTGTGCTGCTGGGCAGCTGAGAGACACCACCTGAGAATTTGGATTCAAATGGACTTTTAGGTAGAAAATCGAGGAGAGACTGCAATGATGGTGACCCCGTTGCAAAGCTTCTTGTGTGCTGAAGAGACACAGCACTAGCTTTCCCTGCTGCTCCTTCTGCCGTGTGAGCAGATGCCCCTGTTCATTCTGTGCTGTGTTGCTGCCAGCAGGGAGCAGGCTCTGGACTGATTCCATTCAAATGCTTTTCCTGTATGAATGTGAGCAGTGAAAGCAACGATGGAGGCACCAATGTAAAGGTGATTGTGTGCTGAACAGGTCCAGCACCAGCTTTCAATCCTGGCTCTTCTGCTGTGGGAGCAGAGGCCAAACGTTCGTGCTGTACTAACTGTGCTGCTGGGCAGCTGAGAGACACCACCTGAGAATTTGGATTCAAATGGACTTTTAGGTATGAACCCGGGGAGAGACTGCAATGATGGTGACCCCTTTGCAAAGCTGCTTGTGTGCTGAAGAAGCAGAGCACTAGCTTTCCCTGCTGCTCTTTCTGCCGTGTGAGCAGATGCCACTGTTCATTCTGTGCTGACTGTGTTCCTGCGCAGCAGAGAGCAGGCTCTGGACTGATTCCGTTCAAATGCTTTTCCTGTATGAAAGTGAGCAGTGAAAGCAACGATGGAGGCACCAATGTAAAGGTGATTGTGTGCTGAACAGGTCCAGCACCAGCTTTCAATCCTGGCTCTTCTGCTGTGGGAGCAGAGGCCAAACGTTCGTGCTGTACTCACTGTGCTGCTGGGCAGCTGAGAGACACCACCTGAGAATTTGGATTCAAATGGACTTTTAGGTATGAACCCGAGGAGAGACTGCAATGATGGTGACCCCTTTGCAAAGCTGCTTGTGTGCTGAAGAAGCAGAGCACTAGCTTTCCCTGCTGCTCCTTCTGCCGTGTGAGCAGATGCCACTGTTCATTCTGTGCTGACTGTGTTGCTGCGCACCAGAGAGCAGCCTCTCGACTGATTCCATTCAAATGCTTTTCCTGTATGAAAGTGAGCAGTGAAAGCAACGATGAATGCACCAATGTAAAAGGGATTGTGTGCTGAACAGGTCCAGCACCAGCTTTCAATCCTGGCTCTTCTGCTGTGGGAGCAGAGGCCAAACGTTCGTGCTGTACTAACTGTGCTGCTGGGCAGCTGAGAGACACCACCTGAGAATTTGGATTCAAATGGACTTTTAGGTATGAACCCGAGGAGAGACTGCAATGATGGTGACCCCTTTGCAAAGCTGCTTGTGTGCTGAAGAAGCAGAGCACTAGCTTTCCCTGCTGCTCCTTCTGCCGTGTGAGCAGATGCCACTGTTCATTCTGTGCTGTGTTGCTGCCAGCAGAGAGCAGGCTCTGGACGGATTCTATTCAAATGCTTTTCCTGTATGAGTGTTAGCAGTGAAAGCAACGATGGAGGCACCAATGTAAAGGGGATTGTGTGCTGAACAGGTCCAGCACCAGCTTTCAATCCTGGCTCTCTGCTGTGGGAGCAGAGGCCAAACGTTCGTGCTGTACTCACTGTGCTGCTGGGCAGCTGAGCGACACCACCTGAGAATTCGGATTCAAATGGACTTTTAGGTATGAAGCCGAGGAGAGACTGCAATGATGGTGACCCCGTTGCAAAGCTGCGTGTGTGCTGAAGAAGCAGAGCACTAGCTTTCCCTGCTGGTCCTTCTGCCGTGTGAGCAGATGCCACTGTTCATTCTGTGCTGTGTTGCTGCGCAGCAGAGAGCAGCCTCTGGACTGATTCCATTCAAATGCTTTTCCTGTATGAATGTGATCACTGAAAGCAACGATGGAGGCATTAATGTAAAGGTGATTGTGTGCTGAACAGGTCCAGCACCAGCTTTCAATCCTGGCTCTTCTGCTGTGGGAGCAGAGGCCAAACGTTCGTGCTGTACTAACTGTGCTGCAGGGCAGCTGAGAGACACCACCTGAGAATTTGGATTCAAATGGACTTTTAGGTAGGAAACCGAGGAGAGACTGCAATGATGGTGACCCCGTTGCAAAGCTTCTTGTGTGCTGAAGAGACACAGCACTAGCTTTCCCTGCTGGTCCTTCTGCCGTGTGAGCAGATGCCCCTGTTTTTTCTGTGCTCTGTTGCTGCCAGCAGGGAGCAGGCTCTGGACTGATTCCATTCAAATGCTTTTCCTGTATGAATGTGAGCAGTGAAAGCAACGATGGAGGCACCAATGTAAAGGTGATTGTGTGCTGAACAGGTCCAGCACCAGCTTTCAATCCTGGCTCTTCTGCTGTGGGAGCAGAGGCCAAACGTTCGTGCTGTACTAACTGTGCTGCTGGGCAGCTGAGAGACACCACCTGAGAATTTGGATTCAAATGGACTTTTAGGTATGAACCCGGGGAGAGACTGCAATGATGGTGACCCCTTTGCAAAGCTGCTTGTGTGCTGAAGAAGCAGAGCACTAGCTTTCCCTGCTGCTCCTTCTGCCGTGTGAGCAGATGCCACTGTTCATTCTGTGCTGACTGTGTTCCTGCGCAGCAGAGAGCAGGCTCTGGACTGATTCCGTTCAAATGCTTTTCCTGTATGAAAGTGAGCAGTGAAAGCAACGATGGAGGCACCAATGTAAAGGGGATTGTGTGCTGAACAGGTCCAGCACCAGCTTTCAATCCTGGCTCTTCTGCTGTGGGAGCAGATGCCAAACGTTCGTGCTGTACTCACTGTGCTGCTGGGCAGCTGAGACCGCTTGAGAATTTGGATTCAAATGGACTTTTAGGTATGAAACCGAGGAGAGACTGCAATGATGGTGACACCGTTGCAAAGCTGCTTGTGTGCTGAAGAAGCAGAGCACTAGCTTTCCCTGCTGCTCCTTCTGCCGTGTGAGCAGATGCCACTGTTCATTCTGTGCTGACTGTATTGCTGCGCAGCAGAGAGCAGCCTCTGGACTGATTCCATTCAAATGCTTTTCCTGTATGAAAGTGAGCAGTGAAAGCAACGATGAATGCACCAATGTAAAAGGGATTGTGTGCTGAACAGGTCCAGCACCAGCTTTCAATCCTGGCTCTTCTGCTGTGGGAGCAGATGCCAAACGTTCGTGCTGTACTCACTGTGCTGCTGGGCAGCTGAGAGACACCACCTGAGAATTTGGATTCAAATGGACTTTTAGGTATGAAACCGAGGAGAGACTGCAATGATGGTGACCCCGTTGCAAAGCTGCTTGTGTGCTGAAGAAGCAGAGCACTAGCTTTCCCTGCTGCTCCTTCTGCCGTGTGAGCAGATGCCACTGTTCATTCTGTGCTGTGTTGCTGCCAGCAGGGAGCAGGCTCTGGACTGATTCCATTCAAATGCTTTTCCTGTATGAATGTGAGCAGTGAAAGCAACGATGGAGGCATTAATGTAAAGGGGATTGTGTGCTGAACAGGTCCAGCACCAGCTTTCAATCCTGGCTCTTCTGCTGTGGGAGCAGAGGCCAAACGTTCGTGCTGTACTAACTGTGCTGCTGGGCAGCTGAGAGACACCACCTGAGAATTTGGATTCAAATGGACTTTTAGGTAGGAAACCGAGGAGAGACTGCAATGATGGTGACCCCGTTGCAAAGCTGCTTGTGTGCTGAAGAGACACAGCACTAGCTTTCCCTGCTGGTCCTTCTGCCGTGTGAGCAGATGCCCCTGTTCATTCTGTGCTGTGTTGCTGCCAGCAGGGAGCAGGCTCAGGGCTGATTCCATTCAAATGCTTTTCCTGTATGAGTGTTAGCAGTGAAAGCAACGATGGAGGCACCAATGTAAAGGGGATTGTGTGCTGAACAGGTCCAGCACCAGCTTTCAATCCTTGCTCTTCTGCTGTGGGAGCAGATGCCAAACGTTCGTGCTGTACTCACTGTGCTGCTGGGCAGCTGAGACCGCTTGAGAATTTGGATTCAAATGGACTTTTAGGTATGAACCCGAGGAGAGACTGCAATGATGGTGACCCCTTTGCAAAGCTGCTTGTGTGCTGAAGAAACAGAGCACTAGCTTTCCCTGCTGCTCCTTCTGCCTTGTGAGCAGATGCCACTGTTCATTCTGTGCTGACTGTGTTCCTGCGCAGCAGAGAGCAGTCTCTGGACTGATTCCATTCAAATGCTTTTCCTGTATGAAAGTGAGCAGTGAAAGCAACGATGGAGGCACCAATGTAAAGGTGATTGTGTGCTGAACAGGTCCAGCACCAGCTTTCAATCCTGGCTCTTCTGCTGTGGGAGCAGAGGCCAAACGTTCGTGCTGTACTCACTGTGCTGCTGGGCAGCTGAGAGACACCACCTGAGAATTTGGATTCAAATGGACTTTTAGGTATGAAACCGAGGAGAGACTGCAATGATGGTGAACCCGTTGCAAAGCTGCTTGTGTGCTGAAGAAGCAGAGCACTAGCTTTCCCTGCTGCTCCTTCTGCCGTGTGAGCAGATGCCATTGTTCATTCTGTGCTGACTGTGTTGCTGCGCAGCAGAGAGCAGCCTCTGGACTGATTCCATTCAAATGCTTTTCCTGTATGAAAGTGAGCAGTGAAAGCAACGATGAATGCACCAATGTAAAAGGGATTGTGTGCTGAACAGGTCCAGCACCAGCTTTCAATCCTGGCTCTTCTGCTGTGGGAGCAGATGCCAAACGTTCGTGCTGTACTAACTGTGCTGCTGGGCAGCTGAGAGACACCACCTGAGAATTTGGATTCAAATGGACTTTTAGGTATGAAACCGAGGAGAGACTGCAATGATGGTGACCCCTTTGCAAAGCTGCTTGTGTGCTGAAGAAGCAGAGCACTAGCTTTCCCTGCTGCTCCTTCCTCCGTGTGAGCAGATGCCACTGTTCATTCTGTGCTGTGTTCCTGCGCAGCAGAGAGCAGGCTCTGGACTGATTCCATTCAAATGCTTTTCCTGTATGAAAGTGAGCAGTGAAAGCAACGATGAATGCACCAATGTAAAAGGGATTGTGTGCTGAACAGGTCCAGCACCAGCTTTCAATCCTGGCTCTTCTGCTGTGGGAGCAGAGGCCAAACGTTCGTGCTGTACTCACTGTGCTGCTGGGCAGCTGAGAGACACCACCTGAGAATTTGGATTCAAATGGACTTTTAGGTATGAAACCGAGGAGAGACTGCAATGATGGTGAACCCGTTGCAAAGCTGCTTGTGTGCTGAAGAAGCAGAGCACTAGCTTTCCCTGCTGCTCCTTCTGCCGTGTGAGCAGATGCCACTGTTCATTCTGTGCTGACTGTGTTGCTGCGCAGCAGAGAGCAGCCTCTGGACTGATTCCATTCAAATGCTTTTCCTGTATGAAAGTGAGCAGTGAAAGCAACGATGAATGCACCAATGTAAAAGGGATTGTGTGCTGAAAAGGTCCAGCACCAGCTTTCAATCCTGGCTCTTCTGCTGTGGGAGCAGAGGCCAAACGTTCGTGCTGTACTCACTGTGCTGCTGGGCAGCTGAGAGACACCACCTGAGAATTTGGATTCAAATGGACTTTTAGGTATGAAACCGAGGAGAGACTGCAATGATGGTGACCCCGTTGCAAAGCTGCTTGTGTGCTGAAGAAGCAGAGCACTAGCTTTCCCTGCTGCTCCTTCTGCCGTGTGAGCAGATGCCACTGTTCATTCTGTGCTTGTTGCTGCCAGCAGGGAGCAGGCTCTGGACGGATTCTATTCAAATGCTTTTCCTGTATGAGTGGTAGCAGTGAAAGCAACGATGGAGGCACCAATGTAAAGGTGATTGTGTGCTGAACAGGTCCAGCACCAGCTTTCAATCCTGGCTCTTCTGCTGTGGGAGCAGAGGCCAAACGTTCGTGCTGTACTCACTGTGCTGCTGGGCAGCTGAGAGACACCACCTGAGAATTTGGATTCAAATGGACTTTTAGGTATGAAACCGAGGAGAGACTGCAATGATGGTGAACCCGTTGCAAAGCTGCTTGTGTGCTGAAGAAGCAGAGCACTAGCTTTCCCTGCTGCTCCTTCTGCCGTGTGAGCAGATGCCACTGTTCATTCTGTGCTGACTGTGTTGCTGCGCAGCAGAGAGCAGCCTCTGGACTGATTCCATTCAAATGCTTTTCCTGTATGAAAGTGAGCAGTGAAAGCAACGATGAATGCACCAATGTAAAAGGGATTGTGTGCTGAACAGGTCCAGCACCAGCTTTCAATCCTGGCTCTTCTGCTGTGGGAGCAGATGCCAAACGTTCGTGCTGTACTAACTGTGCTGCTGGGCAGCTGAGAGACACCACCTGAGAATTTGGATTCAAATGGACTTTTAGGTATGAAACCGAGGAGAGACTGCAATGATGGTGACCCCTTTGCAAAGCTGCTTGTGTGCTGAAGAAGCAGAGCACTAGCTTTCCCTGCTGCTCCTTCCTCCGTGTGAGCAGATGCCACTGTTCATTCTGTGCTGACTGTGTTCCTGCGCAGCAGAGAGCAGGCTCTGGACTGATTCCATTCAAATGCTTTTCCTGTATGAAAGTGAGCAGTGAAAGCAACGATGAATGCACCAATGTAAAAGGGATTGTGTGCTGAACAGGTCCAGCACCAGCTTTCAATCCTGGCTCTTCTGCTGTGGGAGCAGAGGCCAAACGTTCGTGCTGTACTCACTGTGCTGCTGGGCAGCTGAGAGACACCACCTGAGAATTTGGATTCAAATGGACTTTTAGGTATGAAACCGAGGAGAGACTGCAATGATGGTGAACCCGTTGCAAAGCTGCTTGTGTGCTGAAGAAGCAGAGCACTAGCTTTCCCTGCTGCTCCTTCTGCCGTGTGAGCAGATGCCACTGTTCATTCTGTGCTGACTGTGTTGCTGCGCAGCAGAGAGCAGCCTCTGGACTGATTCCATTCAAATGCTTTTCCTGTATGAAAGTGAGCAGTGAAAGCAACGATGAATGCACCAATGTAAAAGGGATTGTGTGCTGAAAAGGTCCAGCACCAGCTTTCAATCCTGGCTCTTCTGCTGTGGGAGCAGAGGCCAAACGTTCGTGCTGTACTCACTGTGCTGCTGGGCAGCTGAGAGACACCACCTGAGAATTTGGATTCAAATGGACTTTTAGGTATGAAACCGAAGAGAGACTGCAATGATGGTGACCCCGTTGCAAAGCTGCTTGTGTGCTGAAGAAGCAGAGCACTAGCTTTCCCTGCTGCTCCTTCTGCCGTGTGAGCAGATGCCACTGTTCATTCTGTGCTTGTTGCTGCCAGCAGGGAGCAGGCTCTGGACGGATTCTATTCAAATGCTTTTCCTGTATGAGTGGTAGCAGTGAAAGCAACGATGGAGGCACCAATGTAAAGGGGATTGTGTGCTGAACAGGTCCAGCACCAGCTTTCAATCCTGGCTCTTCTGCTGTGGGAGCAGAGGCCAAACGTTCGTGCTGTACTCACTGTGCTGCTGGGCAGCTGAGCGACACCACCTGAGAATTCGGATTCAAATGGACTTTTAGGTATGAAGCCGAGGAGAGACTGCAATGATGGTGACCCCGTTGCAAAGCTTCTTGTGTGCTGAAGAGACACAGCACTAGCTTTCCCTGCTGGTCCTTCTGCCGTGTGAGCAGATGCCCCTGTTCATTCTGTGCTGTGTTGCTGCCAGCAGGGAGTAGGCTCTGGACTGATTCCATTCAAATGCTTTTCCTGTATGAATGTGAGCAGTGAAAGCAACGATGGAGGCACCAATGTAAAGGTGATTGTGTGCTGAACAGGTCCAGCACCAGCTTTCAATCCTGGCTCTTCTGCTGTGGGAGCAGAGGCGAAACGTTCGTGCTGTACTAACTGTGCTGCTGGGCAGCTGAGAGACACCACCTGAGAATTTGGATTCAAATGGAATTTTAGGTATGAACCTGAGGAGAGACTGCAATGATGGTGACCCCTTTGAAAAGCTGCTTGTGTGCTGAAGAAGCAGAGCACTAGCTTTCCCTGCTGCTCCTTCTGCCGTGTGAGCAGATGCCACTGTTCATTCTGTGCTGACTGTGTTGCTGCGCAGCAGAGAGCAGCCTCTGGACTGATTCCATTCAAATGCTTTTCCTGTATGAAAGTGAGCAGTGAAAGCAACGATGAATGCACCAATGTAAAAGGGATTGTGTGCTGAACAGGTCCAGCACCAGCTTTCAATCCTGGCTCTTCTGCTGTGGGAGCAGAGGCCAAACGTTCGTGCTGTACTCACTGTGCTGCTGGGCAGCTGAGCGACACCACCTGAGAATTCGGATTCAAATGGACTTTTAGGTATGAAGCCGAGGAGAGACTGCAATGATGGTGACCCCGTTGCAAAGCTGCGTGTGTGCTGAAGAAGCAGAGCACTAGCTTTCCCTGCTGGTCCTTCTGCCGTGTGAGCAGATGCCCCTGTTCATTCTGTGCTGTGTTGCTGCCAGCAGGGAGCAGGCTCAGGGCTGATTCCATTCAAATGCTTTTCCTGTATGAGTGTTAGCAGTGAAAGCAACGATGGATGCACCAATGTAAAGGGGATTGTGTGCTGAACAGGTCCAGCACCAGCTTTCAATCCTTGCTCTTCTGCTGTGGGAGCAGATGCCAAACGTTCGTGCAGTACTCACTGTGCTGCTGGGCAGCTGAGACCGCTTGAGAATTTGGATTCAAATGGACTTTTAGGTATGAATTCGAGGAGAGACTGCAATGATGGTGACCCCTTTGCAAAGCTGCTTGTGTGCTGAAGAAACAGAGCACTAGCTTTCCCTGCTGCTCCTTCTGCCGTGTGAGCAGATGCCACTGTTCATTCTGTGCTGACTGTGTTCCTGCGCAGCAGAGAGCAGGCTCTGGACTGATTCCATTCAAATGCTTTTCCTGTATGAAAGTGAGCAGTGAAAGCAACGATGGAGGCACCAATGTAAAGGGGATTGTGTGCTGAACAGGTCCAGCACCAGCTTTCAATCCTGGCTCTTCTGCTGTGGGAGCAGAGGCCAAACGTTCGTGCTGTACTCACTGTGCTGCTGGGCAGCTGAGAGACACCACCTGAGAATTTGGATTCAAATGGACTTTTAGGTATGAAACCGAGGAGAGACTGCAATGATGGTGAACCCGTTGCAAAGCTGCTTGTGTGCTGAAGAAGCAGAGCACTAGCTTTCCCTGCTGCTCCTTCTGCCGTGTGAGCAGATGCCACTGTTCATTCTGTGCTGACTGTGTTGCTGCGCAGCAGAGAGCAGCCTCTGGACTGATTCCATTCAAATGCTTTTCCTGTATGAAAGTGAGCAGTGAAAGCAACGATGAATGCACCAATGTAAAAGGGATTGTGTGCTGAACAGGTCCAGCACCAGCTTTCAATCCTGGCTCTTCTGCTGTGGGAGCAGATGCCAAACGTTCGTGCTGTACTAACTGTGCTGCTGGGCAGCTGAGAGACACCACCTGAGAATTTGGATTCAAATGGACTTTTAGGTATGAACCCGAGGAGAGACTGCAATGATGGTGAAACCGTTGCAAAGCTGCTTGTGTGCTGAAGAAGCAGAGCACTAGCTTTCCCTGCTGCTCCTTCTGCCGTGTGAGCAGATGCCACTGTTCATTCTGTGCTGACTGTGTTCCTGCGCAGCAGAGAGCAGGCTCTGGACTGATTCCATTCAAATGCTTTTCCTGTATGAAAGTGAGCAGTGAAAGCAACGATGAATGCACCAATGTAAAAGGGATTGTGTGCTGAACAGGTCCAGCACCAACTTTCAATCCTGGCTCTTCTGCTGTGGGAGCAGAGGCCAAACGTTCGTGCTGTACTCACTGTGCTGCTGGGCAGCTGAGAGACACCACCTGAGAATTCGGATTCAAATGGACTTTTAGGTATGAAGCCGAGGAGAGACTGCAATGATGGTGACCCCGTTGCAAAGCTGCGTGTGTGCTGAAGAAGCAGAGCACTAGCTTTCCCTGCTGGTCCTTCTGCCGTGTGAGCAGATGCCCCTGTTCATTCTGTGCTGTGTTGCTGCCAGCAGGGAGCAGGCTCAGGGCTGATTCCATTCAAATGCTTTTCCTGTATGAGTGTTAGCAGTGAAAGCAACGATGGATGCACCAATGTAAAGGGGATTGTGTGCTGAACAGGTCCAGCACCAGCTTTCAATCCTTGCTCTTCTGCTGTGGGAGCAGATGCCAAACGTTCGTGCAGTACTCACTGTGCTGCTGGGCAGCTGAGACCGCTTGAGAATTTGGATTCAAATGGACTTTTAGGTATGAATTCGAGGAGAGACTGCAATGATGGTGACCCCTTTGCAAAGCTGCTTGTGTGCTGAAGAAACAGAGCACTAGCTTTCCCTGCTGCTCCTTCTGCCGTGTGAGCAGATGCCACTGTTCATTCTGTGCTGACTGTGTTCCTGCGCAGCAGAGAGCAGGCTCTGGACTGATTCCATTCAAATGCTTTTCCTGTATGAAAGTGAGCAGTGAAAGCAACGATGGAGGCACCAATGTAAAGGGGATTGTGTGCTGAACAGGTCCAGCACCAGCTTTCAATCCTGGCTCTTCTGCTGTGGGAGCAGAGGCCAAACGTTCGTGCTGTACTCACTGTGCTGCTGGGCAGCTGAGAGACACCACCTGAGAATTTGGATTCAAATGGACTTTTAGGTATGAAACCGAGGAGAGACTGCAATGATGGTGAACCCGTTGCAAAGCTGCTTGTGTGCTGAAGAAGCAGAGCACTAGCTTTCCCTGCTGCTCCTTCTGCCGTGTGAGCAGATGCCACTGTTCATTCTGTGCTGACTGTGTTGCTGCGCAGCAGAGAGCAGCCTCTGGACTGATTCCATTCAAATGCTTTTCCTGTATGAAAGTGAGCAGTGAAAGCAACGATGAATGCACCAATGTAAAAGGGATTGTGTGCTGAACAGGTCCAGCACCAGCTTTCAATCCTGGCTCTTCTGCTGTGGGAGCAGATGCCAAACGTTCGTGCTGTACTCACTGTGCTGCTGGGCAGCTGAGAGACACCACCTGAGAATTTGGATTCAAATGGACTTTTAGGTATGAACCCGAGGAGAGACTGCAATGATGGTGAAACCGTTGCAAAGCTGCTTGTGTGCTGAAGAAGCAGAGCACTAGCTTTCCCTGCTGCTCCTTCTGCCGTGTGAGCAGATGCCACTGTTCATTCTGTGCTGACTGTGTTCCTGCGCAGCAGAGAGCAGGCTCTGGACTGATTCCATTCAAATGCTTTTCCTGTATGAAAGTGAGCAGTGAAAGCAACGATGAATGCACCAATGTAAAAGGGATTGTGTGCTGAACAGGTCCAGCACCAACTTTCAATCCTGGCTCTTCTGCTGTGGGAGCAGAGGCCAAACGTTCGTGCTGTACTCACTGTGCTGCTGGGCAGCTGAGAGACACCACCTGAGAATTTGGATTCAAATGGACTTTTAGGTATGAAACCGAGGAGAGACTGCAATGATGGTGAAACCGTTGCAAAGCTGCTTGTGTGCTGAAGAAGCAGAGCACTAGCTTTCCCTGCTGGTCCTTCTGCAGTGTGAGCAGATGCCACTGTTCATTCTGTGCTGACTGTGTTCCTGCGCAGCAGAGAGCAGGCTCTGGACTGATTCCGTTCAAATGCTTTTCCTGTATGAAAGTGAGCAGTGAAAGCAACGATGGAGGCACCAATGTAAAGGGGATTGTGTGCTGAACAGGTCCAGCACCAGCTTTCAATCCTGGCTCTTCTGCTGTGGGAGCAGAGGCCAAACGTTCGTGCTGTACTCACTGTCCTGCTGGGCAGCTGAGAGACACCACCTGAGAATTTGGATTCAAATGGACTTTTAGGTATGAACCCGAGGAGAGACTGCAATGATGGTGACCCCTTTGCAAAGCTGCTTGTGTGCTGAAGAAGCAGAGCACTAGCTTTCCCTGCTGCTCCTTCTGCCGTGTGAGCAGATGCCACTGTTCATTCTGTGCTGACTGTGTTGCTGCGCAGCAGAGAGCAGCCTCTGGACTGATTCTATTCAAATGCTTTTCCTGTATGAAAGTGAGCAGTGAAAGCAACGATGAATGCACCAATGTAAAAGGGATTGTGTGCTGAACAGGTCCAGCACCAGCTTTCAATCCTGGCTCTTCTGCTGTGGGAGCAGAGGCCAAACGTTCGTGCTGTACTCACTGTGCTGCTGGGCAGCTGAGCGACACCACCTGAGAATTCGGATTCAAATGGACTTTTAGGTATGAAGCCGAGGAGAGACTGCAATGATGGTGACCCCGTTGCAAAGCTGCGTGTGTGCTGAAGAAGCAGAGCACTAGCTTTCCCTGCTGGTCCTTCTGCCGTGTGAGCAGATGCCACTGTTCATTCTGTGCTGTGTTGCTGCGCAGCAGAGAGCAGCCTCTGGACTGATTCCATTCAAATGCTTTTCCTGTATGAATGTGAGCAGTGAAAGCAACGATGGAGGCACCAATGTAAAGGTGATTGTGTGCTGAACAGGTCCAGCACCAGCTTTCAATCCTGGCTCTTCTGCTGTGGGAGCAGAGGCCAAACGTTCGTGCTGTACTCACTGTGCTGCTGGGCAGCTGAGAGACACCACCTGAGAATTTGGATTCAAATGGACTTTTAGGTATGAAACCGAGGAGAGACTGCAATGATGGTGAACCCGTTGCAAAGCTGCTTGTGTGCTGAAGAGACACAACACTAGCTTTCCCTGCTGGTCCTTCTGCCGTGTGAGCAGATGCCCCTGTTCATTCTGTGCTGTGTTGCTGCCAGCAGGGAGCAGGCTCAGGGCTGATTCCATTCAAATGCTTTTCCTGTATGAGTGTTAGCAGTGAAAGCAACGATGGATGCACCAATGTAAAGGGGATTGTGTGCTGAACAGGTCCAGCACCAGCTTTCAATCCTTGCTCTTCTGCTGTGGGAGCAGATGCCAAACGTTCGTGCTGTACTCACTGTGCTGCTGGGCAGCTGAGACCGCTTGAGAATTTGGATTCAAATGGACTTTTAGGTATGAACCCGAGGAGAGACTGCAATGATGGTGACCCCTTTGCAAAGCTGCTTGTGTGCTGAAGAAGCAGAGCACTAGCTTTCCCTGCTGCTCCTTCTGCCGTGTGAGCAGATGCCACTGTTCATTCTGTGCTGACTGTGTTGCTGCGCAGCAGAGAGCAGCCTCTCGACTGATTCCATTCAAATGCTTTTCCTGTATGAAAGTGAGCAGTGAAAGCAACGATGAATGCACCAATGTAAAAGGGATTGTGTGCTGAACAGGTCCAGCACCAGCTTTCAATCCTGGCTCTTCTGCTGTGGGAGCAGAGGCCAAACGTTCGTGCTGTACTCACTGTGCTGCTGGGCAGCTGAGAGACACCACCTGAGAATTTGGATTCAAATGGACTTTTAGGTATGAAACCGAGGAGAGACTGCAATGATGGTGACCCCGTTGCAAAGCTGCTTGTGTGCTGAAGAAGCAGAGCACTAGCTTTCCCTGCTGCTCCTTCTGCCGTGTGAGCAGATGCCACTGTTCATTCTGTGCTGAGTTGCTGCCAGCAGGGAGCAGGCTCTGGACGGATTCTATTCAAATGCTTTTCCTGTATGAGTGTTAGCAGTGAAAGCAACGATGGAGGCACCAATGTAAAGGGGATTGTGTGCTGAACAGGTCCAGCACCAGCTTTCAATCCTGGCTCTCTGCTGTGGGAGCAGAGGCCAAACGTTCGTGCTGTACTCACTGTGCTGCTGGGCAGCTGAGCGACACCACCTGAGAATTCGGATTCAAATGGACTTTTAGGTATGAAGCCGAGGAGAGACTGCAATGATGGTGACCCCGTTGCAAAGCTGCGTGTGTGCTGAAGAAGCAGAGCACTAGCTTTCCCTGCTGGTCCTTCTGCCGTGTGAGCAGATGCCACTCTTCATTCTGTGCTGTGTTGCTGCGCAGCAGAGAGCAGCCTCTGGACTGATTCCATTCAAATGCTTTTCCTGTATGAATGTGATCACTGAAAGCAACGATGGAGGCATTAATGTAAAGGTGATTGTGTGCTGAACAGGTCCAGCACCAGCTTTCAATCCTGGCTCTTCTGCTGTGGGAGCAGAGGCCAAACGTTCGTGCTGTACTAACTGTGCTGCTGGGCTGCTGAGAGACACCACCTGAGAATTTGGATTCAAATGGACTTTTAGGTAGGAAACCGAGGAGAGACTGCAATGATGGTGACCCCGTTGCATAGCTTCTTGTGTGCTGAAGAGACACAGCACTAGCTTTCCCTGCTGGTCCTTCTGCCGTGTGAGCAGATGCCCCTGTTCATTCTGTGCTGTGTTGCTGCCAGCAGGGAGCAGGCTCTGGACTGATTCCATTCAAATGCTTTTCCTGTATGAATGTGAGCAGTGAAAGCAACGATGGAGGCACCAATGTAAAGGTGATTGTGTGCTGAACAGGTCCAGCACCAGCTTTCAATCCTGGCTCTTCTGCTGTGGGAGCAGAGGCCAAACGTTCGTGCTGTACTAACTGTGCTGCTGGGCAGCTGAGAGACACCACCTGAGAATTTGGATTCAAATGGACTTTTAGGTATGAACCCGGGGAGAGACTGCAATGATGGTGACCCCTTTGCAAAGCTGCTTGTGTGCTGAAGAAGCAGAGCACTAGCTTTCCCTGCTGCTCTTTCTGCCGTGTGAGCAGATGCCACTGTTCATTCTGTGCTGACTGTGTTCCTGCGCAGCAGAGAGCAGGCTCTGGACTGATTCCGTTCAAATGCTTTTCCTGTATGAAAGTGAGCAGTGAAAGCAACGATGGAGGCACCAATGTAAAGGTGATTGTGTGCTGAACAGGTCCTGCACCAGCTTTCAATCCTGGCTCTTCTGCTGTGGGAGCAGAGGCCAAACGTTCGTGCTGTACTCACTGTGCTGCTGGGCAGCTGAGAGACACCACCTGAGAATTTGGATTCCAATGGACTTTTAGGTATGAACCCGAGGAGAGACTGCAATGATGGTGACCCCTTTGCAAAGCTGCTTGTGTGCTGAAGAAGCAGAGCACTAGCTTTCCCTGCTGCTCCTTCTGCCGTGTGAGCAGATGCCACTGTTCATTCTGTGCTGACTGTGTTGCTGCGCAGCAGAGAGCAGCCTCTCGACTGATTCCATTCAAATGCTTTTCCTGTATGAAAGTGAGCAGTGAAAGCAACGATGAATGCACCAATGTAAAAGGGATTGTGTGCTGAACAGGTCCAGCACCAGCTTTCAATCCTGGCTCTTCTGCTGTGGGAGCAGATGCCAAACGTTCGTGCTGTACTAACTGTGCTGCTGGGCAGCTGAGAGACACCACCTGAGAATTTGGATTCAAATGGACTTTTAGGTATGAACCCGAGGAGAGACTGCAATGATGGTGACCCCTTTGCAAAGCTGCTTGTGTGCTGAAGAAGCAGAGCACTAGCTTTCCCAGCTGCTCCTTCTGCCGTGTGAGCAGATGCCACTGTTCATTCTGTGCTGTGTTGCTGCCAGCAGGGAGCAGGCTCTGGACGGATTCTATTCAAATGCTTTTCCTGTATGAGTGTTAGCAGTGAAAGCAACGATGGAGGCACCAATGTAAAGGGGATTGTGTGCTGAACAGGTCCAGCACCAGCTTTCAATCCTGGCTCTCTGCTGTGGGAGCAGAGGCCAAACGTTCGTGCTGTACTCACTGTGCTGCTGGGCAGCTGAGCGACACCACCTGAGAATTCGGATTCAAATGGACTTTTAGGTATGAAGCCGAGGAGAGACTGCAATGATGGTGACCCCGTTGCAAAGCTGCGTGTGTGCTGAAGAAGCAGAGCACTAGCTTTCCCTGCTGGTCCTTCTGCCGTGTGAGCAGATGTCACTGTTCATTCTGTGCTGTGTTGCTGCGCAGCAGAGAGCAGCCTCTGGACTGATTCCATTCAAATGCTTTTCCTGTATGAATGTGATCACTGAAAGCAACGATGGAGGCATTAATGTAAAGGTGATTGTGTGCTGAACAGGTCCAGCACCAGCTTTCAATCCTGGCTCTTCTGCTGTGGGAGCAGAGGCCAAACGTTCGTGCTGTACTAACTGTGCTGCTGGGCAGCTGAGAGACACCACCTGAGAATTTGGATTCAAATGGACTTTTATGTAGGAAACCGAGGAGAGACTGCAATGATGGTGACCCCGTTGCAAAGCTTCTTGTGTGCTGAAGAGACACAGCACTAGCTTTCCCTGTTGGTCCTTCTGCCGTGTGAGCAGATGCCCCTGTTCATTCTGTGCTGTGTTGCTGCCAGCAGGGAGCAGGCTCTGGACTGATTCCATTCAAATGCTTTTCCTGTATGAATGTGAGCAGTGAAAGCAACGATGGAGGCACCAATGTAAAGGTGATTGTGTGCTGAACAGGTCCAGCACCAGCTTTCAATCCTGGCTCTTCTGCTGTGGGAGCAGAGGCCAAACGTTCGTGCTGTACTAACTGTGCTGCTGGGCAGCTGAGAGACACCACCTGAGAATTTGGATTCAAATGGACTTTTAGGTATGAACCCGGGGAGAGACTGCAATGATGGTGACCCCTTTGCAAAGCTGCTTGTGTGCTGAAGAAGCAGAGCACTAGCTTTCCCTGCTGCTCCTTCTGCCGTGTGAGCAGATGCCACTGTTCATTCTGTGCTGACTGTGTTCCTGCGCAGCAGAGAGCAGCCTCTGGACTGATTCCGTTCAAATGCTTTTCCTGTATGAAAGTGAGCAGTGAAAGCAACGATGGAGGCACCAATGTAAAGGGGATTGTGTGCTGAACAGGTCCAGCACCAGCTTTCAATCCTGGCTCTTCTGCTGTGGGAGCAGAGGCCAAACGTTCGTGCTGTACTCACTGTGCTGCTGGGCAGCTGAGAGACACCACCTGAGAATTTGGATTCAAATGGACTTTTAGGTATGAAGCCGAGGAGAGACTGCAATGATGGTGACCCCTTTGCAAAGCTGCTTGTGTGCTGAAGAAGCAGAGCACTAGCTTTCCCTGCTGCTCCTTCTGCCGTGTGAGCAGATGCCACTGTTCATTCTGTGCTGACTGTGTTCCTGCGCAGCAGAGAGCAGCCTCTGGACTGATTCCATTCAAATGCTTTTCCTGTATGAAAGTGAGCAGTGAAAGCAACGATGAATGCACCAATGTAAAAGGGATTGTGTGCTGAACAGGTCCAGCACCAGCTTTCAATCCTGGCTCTTCTGCTGTGGGAGCAGATGCCAAACGTTCGTGCTGTACTAACTGTGCTGCTGGGCAGCTGAGAGACACCACCTGAGAATTTGGATTCAAATGGACTTTTAGGTATGAACCCGAGGAGAGACTGCAATGATGGTGACCCCTTTGCAAAGCTGCTTGTGTGCTGAAGAAGCAGAGCACTAGCTTTCCCTGCTGCTCCTTCTGCCGTGTGAGCAGATGCCACTGTTCATTCTGTGCTGACTGTGTTCCTGCGCAGCAGAGAGCAGGCTCTGGACTGATTCCGTTCAAATGCTTTTCCTGTATGAAAGTGAGCAGTGAAAGCAACGATGGAGGCACCAATGTAAAGGGGATTGTGTGCTGAACAGGTCCAGCACCAGCTTTCAATCCTGGCTCTTCTGCTGTGGGAGCAGAGGCCAAACGTTCGTGCTGTACTCACTGTGCTGCTGGGCAGCTGAGAGACACCACCTGAGAATTTGGATTCAAATGGACTTTTAGGTATGAAGCCGAGGAGAGACTGCAATGATGGTGACCCCTTTGCAAAGCTGCTTGTGTGCTGAAGAAGCAGAGCACTAGCTTTCCCTGCTGCTCCTTCTGCCGTGTGAGCAGATGCCACTGTTCATTCTGTGCTGACTGTGTTGCTGCGCAGCAGAGAGCAGCCTCTGGACTGATTCCATTCAAATGCTTTTCCTGTATGAAAGTGAGCAGTGAAAGCAACGATGAATGCACCAATGTAAAAGGGATTGTGTGCTGAACAGGTCCAGCACCAGCTTTCAATCCTGGCTCTTCTGCTGTGGGAGCAGAGGCCAAACGTTCGTGCTGTACTCACTGTGCTGCTGGGCAGCTGAGCGACACCACCTGAGAATTCGGATTCAAATGGACTTTTAGGTATGAAGCCGAGGAGAGACTGCAATGATGGTGACCCCGTTGCAAAGCTGCTTGTGTGCTGAAGAAGCAGAGCACTAGCTTTCCCTGCTGCTCCTTCTGCCGTGTGAGCAGATGCCACTGTTCATTCTGTGCTGTGTTGCTGCGCAGCAGAGAGCAGCCTCTGGACTGATTCCATTCAAATGCTTTTCCTGTATGAATGTGAGCACTGAAAGCAACGATGGAGGCACCAATGTAAAGGTGATTGTGTGCTGAACAGGTCCAGCACCAGCTTTCAATCCTGGCTCTTCTGCTGTGGGAGCAGAGGCCAAACGTTCGTGCTGTACTAACTGTGCTGCTGGGCAGCTGAGAGACACCACCTGAGAATTTGGATTCAAATGGACTTTTAGGTATGAAACCGAGGAGAGACTGCAATGATGGTGAACCCGTTGCAAAACTGCTTGTGTGCTGAAGAGACACAACACTAGCTTTCTCTGCTGGTCCTTCTGCCGTGTGAGCAGATGCCACTGTTCATTCTGTGCTGTGTTGCTGCCAGCAGGGAGCAGGCTCAGGGCTGATTCCATTCAAATGCTTTTCCTGTATGAGTGTTAGCAGTGAAAGCAACGATGGAGGCACCAATGTAAAGGTGATTGTGTGCTGAACAGGTCCAGCACCAGCTTTCAATCCTTGCTCTTCTGCTGTGGGAGCAGATGCCAAACGTTCGTGCTGTACTCACTGTGCTGCTGGGCAGCTGAGAGACACCACCTGAGAATTTGGATTCAAATGGACTTTTAGGTATGAACCCGAGGAGAGACTGCAATGATGGTGACCCCTTTGCAAAGCTGCTTGTGTGCTGAAGAAACAGAGCACTAGCTTTCCCTGCTGCTCCTTCTGCCGTGTGAGCAGATGCCACTGTTCATTCTGTGCTGTGTTGCTGCCAGCAGAGAGCAGGCTCTGGACGGATTCTATTCAAATGCTTTTCCTGTATGAGTGTTAGCAGTGAAAGCAACGATGGAGGCACCAATGTAAAGGGGATTGTGTGCTGAACAGGTCCAGCACCAGCTTTCAATCCTGGCTCTCTGCTGTGGGAGCAGAGGCCAAACGTTCGTGCTGTACTCACTGTGCTGCTGGGCAGCTGAGCGACACCACCTGAGAATTCGGATTCAAATGGACTTTTAGGTATGAAGCCGAGGAGAGACTGCAATGATGGTGACCCCGTTGCAAAGCTGCGTGTGTGCTGAAGAAGCAGAGCACTAGCTTTCCCTGCTGGTCCTTCTGCCGTGTGAGCAGATGCCACTGTTCATTCTGTGCTGTGTTGCTGCGCAGCAGAGAGCAGCCTCTGGACTGATTCCATTCAAATGCTTTTCCTGTATGAATGTGATCACTGAAAGCAACGATGGAGGCATTAATGTAAAGGTGATTGTGTGCTGAACAGGTCCAGCACCAGCTTTCAATCCTGGCTCTTCTGCTGTGGGAGCAGAGGCCAAACGTTCGTGCTGTACTAACTGTGCTGCTGGGCAGCTGAGAGACACCACCTGAGAATTTGGATTCAAATGGACTTTTAGGTAGGAAACCGAGGAGAGACTGCAATGATGGTGACCCCGTTGCAAAGCTTCTTGTGTGCTGAAGAGACACAGCACTAGCTTTCCCTGCTGGTCCTTCTGCCGTGTGAGCAGATGCCCCTGTTCATTCTGTGCTGTGTTGCTGCCAGCAGGGAGCAGGCTCTGGACTGATTCCATTCAAATGCTTTTCCTGTATGAATGTGAGCAGTGAAAGCAACGATGAATGCACCAATGTAAAAGGGATTGTGTGCTGAACAGGTCCAGCACCAGCTTTCAATCCTGGCTCTTCTGCTGTGGGAGCAGATGCCAAACGTTCGTGCTGTACTAACTGTGCTGCTGGGCAGCTGAGAGACACCACCTGAGAATTTGGATTCAAATGGACTTTTAGGTATGAACCCGAGGAGAGACTGCAATGATGGTGACCCCTTTGCAAAGCTGCTTGTGTGCTGAAGAAGCAGAGCACTAGCTTTCCCTGCTGCTCCTTCTGCCGTGTGAGCAGATGCCACTGTTCATTCTGTGCTGACTGTGTTCCTGCGCAGCAGAGAGCAGCCTCTGGACTGATTCCATTCAAATGCTTTTCCTGTATGAAAGTGAGCAGTGAAAGCAACGATGAATGCACCAATGTAAAAGGGATTGTGTGCTGAACAGGTCCAGCACCAGCTTTCAATCCTGGCTCTTCTGCTGTGGGAGCAGAGGCCAAACGTTCGTGCTGTACTCACTGTGCTGCTGGGCAGCTGAGAGACACCACCTGAGAATTTGGATTCAAATGGACTTTTAGGTATGAAACCGAGGAGAGACTGCAATGATGGTGAACCCGTTGCAAAGCTGCTTGTGTGCTGAAGAAGCAGAGCACTAGCTTTCCCTGCTGCTCCTTCTGCCGTGTGAGCAGATGCCACTGTTCATTCTGTGCTGACTGTGTTCCTGCGCAGCAGAGAGCAGCCTCTGGACTGATTCCATTCAAATGCTTTTCCTGTATGAAAGTGAGCAGTGAAAGCAACGATGAATGCACCAATGTAAAAGGGATTGTGTGCTGAACAGGTCCAGCACCAGCTTTCAATCCTGGCTCTTCTGCTGTGGGAGCAGAGGCCAAACGTTCGTGCTGTACTCACTGTGCTGCTGGGCAGCTGAGAGACACCACCTGAGAATTTGGATTCAAATGGACTTTTAGGTATGAACCCGAGGAGAGACTGCAATGATGGTGACCCCTTTGCAAAGCTGCTTGTGTGCTGAAGAAGCAGAGCACTAGCTTTCCCTGCTGCTCCTTCTGCCGTGTGAGCAGATGCCACTGTTCATTCTGTGCTGACTGTGTTCCTGCGCAGCAGAGAGCAGGCTCTGGACTGATTCCATTCAAATGCTTTTCCTGTATGAAAGTGAGCAGTGAAAGCAACGATGAATGCACCAATGTAAAAGGGATTGTGTGCTGAACAGGTCCAGCACCAGCTTTCAATCCTGGCTCTTCTGCTGTGGGAGCAGAGGCCAAACGTTCGTGCTGTACTCACTGTGCTGCTGGGCAGCTGAGAGACACCACCTGAGAATTTGGATTCAAATGGACTTTTAGGTATGAAGCCGAGGAGAGACTGCAATGATGGTGACCCCTTTGCAAAGCTGCTTGTGTGCTGAAGAAGCAGAGCACTAGCTTTCCCTGCTGCTCCTTCTGCCGTGTGAGCAGATGCCACTGTTCATTCTGTGCTGACTGTGTTGCTGCGCAGCAGAGAGCAGCCTCTGGACTGATTCCATTCAAATGCTTTTCCTGTATGAAAGTGAGCAGTGAAAGCAACGATGAATGCACCAATGTAAAAGGGATTGTGTGCTGAACAGGTCCAGCACCAGCTTTCAATCCTGGCTCTTCTGCTGTGGGAGCAGAGGCCAAACGTTCGTGCTGTACTCACTGTGCTGCTGGGCAGCTGAGCGACACCACCTGAGAATTCGGATTCAAATGGACTTTTAGGTATGAAGCCGAGGAGAGACTGCAATGATGGTGACCCCGTTGCAAAGCTGCTTGTGTGCTGAAGAAGCAGAGCACTAGCTTTCCCTGCTGCTCCTTCTGCCGTGTGAGCAGATGCCACTGTTCATTCTGTGCTGTGTTGCTGCGCAGCAGAGAGCAGCCTCTGGACTGATTCCATTCAAATGCTTTTCCTGTATGAATGTGAGCACTGAAAGCAACGATGGAGGCACCAATGTAAAGGTGATTGTGTGCTGAACAGGTCCAGCACCAGCTTTCAATCCTGGCTCTTCTGCTGTGGGAGCAGAGGCCAAACGTTCGTGCTGTACTAACTGTGCTGCTGGGCAGCTGAGAGACACCACCTGAGAATTTGGATTCAAATGGACTTTTAGGTATGAAACCGAGGAGAGACTGCAATGATGGTGAACCCGTTGCAAAGCTGCTTGTGTGCTGAAGAGACACAACACTAGCTTTCCCTGCTGGTCCTTCTGCCGTGTGAGCAGATGCCCCTGTTCATTCTGTGCTGTGTTGCTGCCAGCAGGGAGCAGGCTCAGGGCTGATTCCATTCAAATGCTTTTCCTGTATGAGTGTTAGCAGTGAAAGCAACGATGGATGCACCAATGTAAAGGGGATTGTGTGCTGAACAGGTCCAGCACCAGCTTTCAATCCTTGCTCTTCTGCTGTGGGAGCAGATGCCAAACGTTCGTGCTGTACTCACTGTGCTGCTGGGCAGCTGAGACCGCTTGAGAATTTGGATTCAAATGGACTTTTAGGTATGAACCCGAGGAGAGACTGCAATGATGGTGACCCCTTTGCAAAGCTGCTTGTGTGCTGAAGAAACAGAGCACTAGCTTTCCCTGCTGCTCCTTCTGCCGTGTGAGCAGATGCCACTGTTCATTCTGTGCTGACTGTGTTGCTGCGCAGCAGAGAGCAGGCTCTGGACTGATTCCATTCAAATGCTTTTCCTGTATGAAAGTGAGCAGTGAAAGCAACGATGGAGGCACCAATGTAAAGGTGATTGTGTGCTGAACAGGTCCAGCACCAGCTTTCAATCCTGGCTCTTCTGCTGTGGGAGCAGAGGCCAAACGTTCGTGCTGTACTCACTGTGCTGCTGGGCAGCTGAGAGACACCACCTGAGAATTTGGATTCAAATGGACTTTTAGGTATGAAACCGAGGAGAGACTGCAATGATGGTGACCCCGTTGCAAAGCTCCTTGTGTGCTGAAGAGACACAGCACTAGCTTTCCCTGCTGGTCCTTCTGCCGTGTGAGCAGATGCCACTGTTCAGTCTGTGCTGTGTTGCTGCCAGCAGGGAGCAGGCTCTGGACTGATTCTATTCAAATGCTTTTCCTGTAGGAGTGTTAGCAGTGAAAGCAACGATGGAGGAACCAATGTAAAGGTGATTTTGTGCTGAACAGGTCCAGCACCAGCTTTCAATCCTTGCTCTTCTGCTGTGGGAGCAGATGCCAAACGTTCGTGCTGTACTCACTGTGCTGCTGGGCAGCTGAGAGAGACCACCTGAGAATTTGGATTCAAATGGACTTTTAGGTATGAAACCGAGGAGAGACTGCAATGATGGTGACCCCGTTGCAAAGCTGCTTGTGTGCTGAAAAGCAGAGCACTAGCTTTCCCTGCTGGTCCTTCTGCTGTGCGAGCAGAATCCACTGTTCATTCTGTGCTGACTGTGTTGCTGCGCAGCAGAGAGCAGGCTCTGGACTGATTCCATTCAAAGGCTTTTCCTGTATGAAAGTGAGCAGTGAAGGCAACGATGGAGGCACCAATGTAAAGGGGATTGTGTGCTGAACAGGTCCAGCACCAGCTTTCAATCCTGGCTCTTCTGCTGTGGGAGCAGATGCCAAACGTTCGTGCTGTACTCACTGTGCTGCTGGGCAGCTGAGAGAGACCACCTGAGAATTTGTATTCAAATGGACTTTTAGGTATGAAACCGAGGAGAGACTGCAATGATGGTGACCCGGTTGCAAAGCTCCTTGTGTGCTGAAGAGACACACACTAGCTTTCCCTGCTGGTGCTTCTGCCGTGTGAGCAGATGCCACTGTTCATTCTGTGCTGTGTTGCTGCCAGCAGGGAGCAGGCTCTGGACTGATTCTATTCAAATGCTTTTCCTGTATGAGTGTTAGCAGTGAAAGCAACGATGGAGGCACCAATGTAAAGGGGATTGTGTGCTGAACAGGTCCAGCACCAGCTTTCAATCCTTGCTCTTCTGCTGTGGGAGCAGAGGCCAAACGTTCGTGCTGTACTCACTGTGCTGCTGGGCAGCTGAGAGACACCACCTGAGAATTTGGATTCAAATGGACTTTTAGGTATGAAACCGAGGAGAGACTGCAATGATGGTGACCCCGTTGCAAAGCTGCTTGTGTGCTGATAAAACCCAGCACTAGCTTTCCCTGCTGGTCCTTCTGCTGTGTGAGCAGATGCCACTGTTCATTCTGTGCTGTTTTGCTGCCAGCAGGGAGCAGGCTCTGGACTGATTCTATTCAAATGCTTTTCCTGTATGAGTGTTAGCAGTGAAAGCAACGATGGAGGCACCAATGTAAAGGTGATTGTGTGCTGAACAGGTGCAGCACCAGCTTTCAATCCTTGCTCTTCTGCTGTGGGAGCAGAGGCCAAACGTTCGTGCTGTACTCGCTCTGCTGCTGGGCAGCTGAGAGAGACCACCTGAGAATTTGGATTCAAATGGACTTTTAGGTATGAAACCGAGGAGAGACTGCAATGATGGTGACCCCGTTGCAAAGCTGCTTGTGTGCTGATAAAGCCCAGCACTAGCTTTCCCTGCTGGTCCGTCTGCTGTGCGAGCAGAATCCACTGTTCATTCTGTGCTGACTGTATTGCTGCGCAGCAGAGAGCAGGCTCTGGACTGATTCCATTCAAAGGCTTTTCCTGTATGAAAGTGAGCAGTGAAAGCAACGATGGAGGCACCAATGTAAAGGTGATTGTGTGCTGAACAGGTCCAGCACCAGCTTTCAATCCTGGCTCTTCTGCTGTGGGAGCATATGCCAAACGTTCGTGCTGTACTCACTGTGATGCTGGGCAGCTGAGAGAGACCACCTGAGAATTTGTATTCAAATGGACTTTTAGGTATGAAACCGAATAGAGACAGCAATGATGGTGACCCCGTTGCAAAGCTGCTTGTGTGCTGAAGAAGCAGAGCACTAGCTTTCCGTGCTGGTCCTTCTGCCGTGTGAGCAGATGCCACTGTTCATTCTGTGCTGACTGTGTTCCTGCGCAGCAGAGAGCAGGCTCTGGACTGATTCCATTCAAATGCTATTCCTGTATGAAAGTGAGCAGTGAAAGAAACGACGGAGGCACCAATATAAAGGTGATTGTGTGCTGAACAGGTCCAGCACCAGCTTTCAATCCTGGCTCTTCTGCTGTGGGAGCAGATGCCAAACGTTCGTGCTGTACTCACTGTGCTGCTGGGCAGCTGAGAGACACCACCTGAGAATTTGTATTCAAATGGACTTTTAGGTATGAAACCGAGGAGAGACTGCAATGATGGTGACCCCGTTGCAAAGCTCCTTGTGTGCTGAAGAGACACAGCACTAGCTTTCCCTGCTGGTCCTTCTGCCGTGTGAGCAGATGCCACTGTTCATTCTGTGCTGTGTTGCTGCCAGCAGGGAGCAGGCTCTGGACTGATTCTATTCAAATGCTTTTCCTGTATGAGTGTTAGCAGTGAAAGCAACGATGGAGGCACCAATGTAAAGGGGATTGTGTGCTGAACAGGTCCAGCACCAGCTTTCAATCCTTGCTCTTCTGCTGTGGGGGCAGATGCCAAACGTTCGTGCTGTACTCACTGTGCTGCAGGGCAGCTGAGACCACCTGAAAATTTGGATTCAAATGGACTTTTAGGTATGAAACCGAGGAGAGACTGCAATGATGGTGACCCCGTTGCAAAGCTGCTTGTGTGCTGAAGAAGCCCAGCACTAGCTTTCCCGGCTGGTCCTTCTGCTGTGCGAGCAGAATCCACTGTTCATTCTGTGCTGACTGTGTTGCTGCGCAGCAGAGAGCAGGCTCTGGACTGATTCCATTCAAATGCTATTCCTGTATGAAAGTGAGCAGTGAAAGCAACGACGGAGGCACCAATATAAAGGGGATTGTGTGCTGAACAGGTGCAGCACCAGCTTTCAATCCTGCCTCTCCCCTGTGGGAGCAGATGCCAAACGTTCGTGCTGTACTCACTGTGCTGCTGGGCAGCTGAGAGAGACCACCTGAGAATTTGTATTCAAATGGACTTTTAGGTATGAAACCGAGGAGAGACTGCAATGATGGTGACCCCGTTGCAAAGCTGCTTGTGTGCTGAAGAGACACAGCACTAGCTTTCCCTGCTGGTCCTTCTGCCGTGTGAGCTGATGCCACTGTTCATTCTGTGCTGTGTTGCTGCCAGCAGGGAGCAGGCTCTGGACTGATTCTATTCAAATTCTTTTCCTGTATGAAAGTGAGCAGTGAAAGCAACGATGGAGGCACCAATGTAAAGGTGATTGTGTGCTGAACAGGTGCAGCACCAGCTTTCAATCCTTGCTCTTCTGCTGTGGGAGCAGAGGCCAAACGTTCGTGCTGTACTCACTGTGCTGCTGGGCAGCTGAGAGACACCACCTGAGAATTTGGATTCAAATGGACTTTTAGGTATGAACCCGAGGAGAGACTGCAATGATGGTGACCCCTTTGCAAAGCTGCTTGTGTGCTGAAGAAACAGAGCACTAGCTTTCCCTGCTGCTCCTTCTGCCGTGTGAGCAGATGCCACTGTTCATTCTGTGCTGACTGTGTTCCTGCGCAGCAGAGAGCAGCCTCAGGACTGATTCCATTCAAATGCTTTTCCTGTATGAAAGTGAGCAGTGAAAGCAACGATGAATGCACCAATGTAAAAGGGATTGTGTGCTGAACAGGTCCAGCACCAGCTTTCAATCCTGGCTCTTCTGCTGTGGGAGCAGAGGCCAAACGTTCGTGCTGTACTCACTGTGCTGCTGGGCAGCTGAGAGACACCACCTGAGAATTGGGATTCAAATGGACTTTTAGGTATGAAACCGAGGAGAGACTGCAATGATGGTGACCCCGTTGCAAAGCTGCTTGTGTGCTGAAGAAGCAGAGCACTAGCTTTCCCTGCTGCTCCTTCTGCCGTGTGAGCAGATGCCACTGTTCATTCTGTGCTGTGTTGCTGCCAGCAGGGAGCAGGCTCTGGACGGATTCTATTCAAATGCTTTTCCTGTATGAGTGTTAGCAGTGAAAGCAACGATGGAGGCACCAATGTAAAGGGGATTGTGTGCTGAACAGGTCCAGCACCAGCTTTCAATCCTTGCTCTTCTGCTGTGGGAGCAGATGCCAAACGTTCGTGCTGTACTCACTGTGCTGCTGGGCAGCTGAGACCACCTGAAAATTTGGATTCAAATGGACTTTTAGGTATGAAACCAAGGAGAGACTGCAATGATGGTGACCCCGTTGCAAAGCTGCTTGTGTGCTGAAGAAGCCCAGCACTAGCTTTCCCTGCTGGTCCTTCTGCTGTGCGAGCAGAATCAACTGTTCATTCTGTGCTGACTGTGTTGCTGCGCAGCAGAGAGCAGGCTCTGGACTGATTCCATTCAAATGCTTTTCCTGTACGAAAGTGAGCAGTGAAAGCAACGATGGAGGCACCAATGTAAAGGTGATTGTGTGCTGAACAGGTCCAGCACCAGCTTTCAATCCTGGCTCTTCTGCTGTGGGAGCAGATGCCAAACGTTCGTGCTGTACTCACTGTGCTGCTGGGCAGCTGAGAGAGACCACCTGAGAATTTGTAATCAAATGGACTTTTAGGTATGAAACCGAATAGAGACAGCAATGATGGTGACCCCGTTGCAAAGCTGCTTGTGTGCTGAAGAAGCAGAGCACTAGCTTTCCGTGCTGGTCCTTCTGCCGTGTGAGCAGATGCCACTGTTCATTCTGTGCTGACTGTGTTCCTGCGCAGCAGAGAGCAGGCTCTGGACTGATTCCATTCAAATGCTATTCCTGTATGAAAGTGAGCAGTGAAAGCAACGACGGAGGCACCAATATAAAGGGGATTGTGTGCTGAACAGGTCCAGCACCAGCTTTCAATCCTGGCTCTTCTGCTGTGGGAGCAGATGCCAAACGTTCGTGCTGTACTCACTGTGCTGCTGGGCAGCTGAGAGAGACCACCTGAGAATTTGGATTCAAATGGACTTTTAGGTATGAAACCGAGGAGAGACTGCAATGATGGTGACCCCGTTTCAAAGCTCCTTGTGTGCTGAAGAGACACAGCACTAGCTTTCCCTGCTGGTCCTTCTGCCGTGTGAGCAGATGCCACTGTTCAGTCAGTGCTGTGTTGCTGCCAGCAGGGAGCAGGCTCTGGACTGACTCTATTCAAATGCTTTTCCTGTATGAGTGTTAGCAGTGAAAGCAACGATGGAGGCACCAATGTAAAGGGGATTGTGTGCTGAACAGGTCCAGCACCAGCTTTCAATCCTTGCTCTTCTGCTGTGGGAGCAGATGCCAAACGTTCGTGCTGTACTCACTGTGCTGCTGGGCAGCTGAGAGAGACCACCTGAGAATTTGGATACAAATGGACTTTTAGGTATGAAACCGAGGAGAGACTGCAATGATGGTGACCCCGTTGCAAAGCTGCTTGTGTGCTGATAAAGCCCAGCACTAGCTTTCCCTGCTGGTCCTTCTGCTGTGTGAGCAGATGCCACTGTTCATTCTGTGCTGTGTTGCTGCCAGCAGGGAGCAGTCTCTGGACTGATTCTATTCAAATGCTTTTCCTGTATGAGTGTTAGCAGTGAAAGCAACGATGGAGGCACCAATGTAAAGGTGATTGTGTGCTGAACAGGTCCAGCACCAGCTTTCAATCCTGGCTCTTCTGCTGTGGGAGCAGAGGCCAAACGTTCGTGCTGTACTCACTGTGCTGCTGGGCAGCTGAGAGAGACCACCTGAGAATTTGGATTCAAATGGACTTTTAGGTATGAAACCGAGGAGAGACTGCAATGATGGTGACCCCGTTGCAAAGCTGCTTGTGTGCTGAAGAAGCAGAGCACTAGCTTTCCCTGCTGGTCCTTCTGCTGTGCGAGCAGAATCCACTGTTCATTCTGTGCTGACTGTGTTGCTGCGCAGCAGAGAGCAGGCTCTGGACTGATTCCATTCAAAGGCTTTTCCTGTATGAAAGTGAGCAGTGAAGGCAACGATGGAGGCACCAATGTAAAGGGGATTGTGTGCTGAACAGGTCCAGCACCAGCTTTCAATCCTGGCTCTTCTGCTGTGGGAGCAGAGGCCAAACGTTCGTGCTGTACTCACTGTGCTGCTGGGCAGCTGAGAGAGACCACCTGAGAATTTGGATTCAAATGGACTTTTAGGTATGAAACCGAGGAGAGACTGCAATGATGGTGACCCGGTTGCAAAGCTCCTTGTGTGCTGAAGAGACACACACTAGCTTTCCCTGCTGGTCCTTCTGCCGTGTGAGCAGATGCCACTGTTCATTCTGTGCTGTGTTGCTGCCAGCAGGGAGCAGGCTCTGGACTGATTCTATTCAAATGCTTTTCCTGTATGAGTGTTAGCAGTGAAAGCAACGATGGAGGCACCAATGTAAAGGGGATTGTGTGCTGAACAGGTCCAGCACCAGCTTTCAATCCTTGCTCTTCTGCTGTGGGAGCAGATGCCAAACGTTCGTGCTGTACTCACTGTGCTGCTGGGCAGCGGAGAGAGACCACCTGAGAATTTGGATTCAAATGGACTTTTAGGTATGAAACCGAGGAGAGACTGCAATGATGGTGACCCCGTTGCAAAGCTGCTTGTGTGCTGATAAAGCCCAGCACTAGCTTTCCCTGCTGGTCCTTCTGCTGTGTGAGCAGATGCCACTGTTCATTCTGTGCTGTGTTGCTGCCAGCAGGGAGCAGGCTCTGGACTGATTCTATTCAAATGCTTTTCCTGTACGAAAGTGAGCAGTGAAAGCAACGATGGAGGCACCAATGTAAAGGTGATTGTGTGCTGAACAGGTCCAGCACCAGCTTTCAATCCTGGCTCTTCTGCTGTGGGAGCAGATGCCAAACGTTCGTGCTGTACTCACTGTGCTGCTGGGCAGCTGAGAGAGACCACCTGAGAATTTGTAATCAAATGGACTTTTAGGTATGAAACCGAATAGAGACAGCAATGATGGTGACCCCGTTGCAAAGCTGCTTGTGTGCTGAAGAAGCAGAGCACTAGCTTTCCGTGCTGGTCCTTCTGCCGTGTGAGCAGATGCCACTGTTCATTCTGTGCTGACTGTGTTCCTGCGCAGCAGAGAGCAGGCTCTGGACTGATTCCATTCAAATGCTATTCCTGTATGAAAGTGAGCAGTGAAAGCAACGACGGAGGCACCAATATAAAGGGGATTGTGTGCTGAACAGGTCCAGCACCAGCTTTCAATCCTGGCTCTTCTGCTGTGGGAGCAGATGCCAAACGTTCGTGCTGTACTCACTGTGCTGCTGGGCAGCTGAGAGAGACCACCTGAGAATTTGGATTCAAATGGACTTTTAGGTATGAAACCGAGGAGAGACTGCAATGATGGTGACCCCGTTTCAAAGCTCCTTGTGTGCTGAAGAGACACAGCACTAGCTTTCCCTGCTGGTCCTTCTGCCGTGTGAGCAGATGCCACTGTTCAGTCTGTGCTGTGTTGCTGCCAGCAGGGAGCAGGCTCTGGACTGACTCTATTCAAATGCTTTTCCTGTATGAGTGTTAGCAGTGAAAGCAACGATGGAGGCACCAATGTAAAGGGGATTGTGTGCTGAACAGGTCCAGCACCAGCTTTCAATCCTGGCTCTTCTGCTGTGGGAGCAGATGCCAAACGTTCGTGCTGTACTCACTGTGCTGCTGGGCAGCTGAGAGAGACCACCTGAGAATTTGGATACAAATGGACTTTTAGGTATGAAACCGAGGAGAGACTGCAATGATGGTGACCCCGTTGCAAAGCTGCTTGTGTGCTGATAAAGCCCAGCACTAGCTTTCCCTGCTGGTCCTTCTGCTGTGTGAGCAGATGCCACTGTTCATTCTGTGCTGTGTTGCTGCCAGCAGGGAGCAGTCTCTGGACTGATTCTATTCAAATGCTTTTCCTGTATGAGTGTTAGCAGTGAAAGCAACGATGGAGGCACCAATGTAAAGGTGATTGTGTGCTGAACAGGTCCAGCACCAGCTTTCAATCCTGGCTCTTCTGCTGTGGGAGCAGAGGCCAAACGTTCGTGCTGTACTCACTGTGCTGCTGGGCAGCTGAGAGAGACCACCTGAGAATTTGGATTCAAATGGACTTTTAGGTATGAAACCGAGGAGAGACTGCAATGATGGTGACCCCGTTGCAAAGCTGCTTGTGTGCTGAAGAAGCAGAGCACTAGCTTTCCCTGCTGGTCCTTCTGCTGTGCGAGCAGAATCCACTGTTCATTCTGTGCTGACTGTGTTGCTGCGCAGCAGAGAGCAGGCTCTGGACTGATTCCATTCAAAGGCTTTTCCTGTATGAAAGTGAGCAGTGAAGGCAACGATGGAGGCACCAATGTAAAGGGGATTGTGTGCTGAACAGGTCCAGCACCAGCTTTCAATCCTGGCTCTTCTGCTGTGGGAGCAGAGGCCAAACGTTCGTGCTGTACTCACTGTGCTGCTGGGCAGCTGAGAGAGACCACCTGAGAATTTGGATTCAAATGGACTTTTAGGTATGAAACCGAGGAGAGACTGCAATGATGGTGACCCGGTTGCAAAGCTCCTTGTGTGCTGAAGAGACACACACTAGCTTTCCCTGCTGGTCCTTCTGCCGTGTGAGCAGATGCCACTGTTCATTCTGTGCTGTGTTGCTGCCAGCAGGGAGCAGGCTCTGGACTGATTCTATTCAAATGCTTTTCCTGTATGAGTGTTAGCAGTGAAAGCAACGATGGAGGCACCAATGTAAAGGGGATTGTGTGCTGAACAGGTCCAGCACCAGCTTTCAATCCTTGCTCTTCTGCTGTGGGAGCAGATGCCAAACGTTCGTGCTGTACTCACTGTGCTGCTGGGCAGCGGAGAGAGACCACCTGAGAATTTGGATTCAAATGGACTTTTAGGTATGAAACCGAGGAGAGACTGCAATGATGGTGACCCCGTTGCAAAGCTGCTTGTGTGCTGATAAAGCCCAGCACTAGCTTTCCCTGCTGGTCCTTCTGCTGTGTGAGCAGATGCCACTGTTCATTCTGTGCTGTGTTGCTGCCAGCAGGGAGCAGGCTCTGGACTGATTCTATTCAAATGCTTTTCCTGTATGAGTGTTAGCAGTGAAAGCAACGATGGAGGCACCAATGTAAAGGTGATTGTGTGCTGAACAGGTGCAGCACCAGCTTTCAATCCTTGCTCTTCTGCTGTGGGAGCAGATGCTAAACGTTCGTGCTGTACTCACTGTGATGCTGGGCAGCTGAGAGAGACCACCTGAGAATTTGGATTCAAATGGACTTTTAGGTATGAAACCGAGGAGAGACTGCAATGATGGTGACCCCGTTGCAAAGCTGCTTGTGTGCTGAAGAGACACAGCACTAGCTTTCCCGGCTGGTCCTTCTGCTGTGCGAGCAGAATCCACTGTTCATTCTGTGCTGACTGTGTTGCTGCGCAGCAGAGAGCAGGCTCTGGACTGATTCCATTCAAATGCTATTCCTGTATGAAAGTGAGCAGTGAAAGCAACGACGGAGGCACCAATATAAAGGGGATTGTGTGCTGAACAGGTCCAGCACCAGCTTTCAATCCTTGCTCTTCTGCTGTGGGAGCAGATGCCAAACGTTCGTGCTGAACTCACTGTGCTGCTGGGCAGCTGAGACCACCTGAGAATTTGGATTCAAATGGACTTTTAGGTATGAAACCGAGGAGAGACTGCAATGATGGTGACCCCGTTGCAAAGCTCCTTGTGTGCTGAAGAGACACAGCACTAGCTTTCCCTGCTGGTCCTTCTGCCGTGTGAGCAGATGCCACTGTTCATTCTGTGCTGTGTTGCTGCCAGCAGAGAGCAGCCTCTGGACTGATTCCATTCAAATGCTTTTCCTGTATGAATGTGATCACTGAAAGCAACGATGGAGGCATTAATGTAAAGGTGATTGTGTGCTGAACAGGTCCAGCACCAGCTTTCAATCCTGGCTCTTCTGCTGTGGGAGCAGAGGCCAAACGTTCGTGCTGTACTAACTGTGCTGCTGGGCAGCTGAGAGACACCACCTGAGAATTTGGATTCAAATGGACTTTTAGGTAGGAAACCGAGGAGAGACTGCAATGATGGTGACCCCGTTGCAAAGCTTCTTGTGTGCTGAAGAGACACAGCACTAGCTTTCCCTGCTGGTCCTTCTGCCGTGTGAGCAGATGCCCCTGTTCATTCTGTGCTGTGTTGCTGCCAGCAGGGAGCAGGCTCTGGACTGATTCCATTCAAATGCTTTTCCTGTATGAATGTGAGCAGTGAAAGCAACGATGGAGGCACCAAAGTAAAGGTGATTGTGTGCTGAACAGGTCCAGCACCAGCTTTCAATCCTGGCTCTTCTGCTGTGGGAGCAGAGGCCAAACGTTCGTGCTGTACTCACTGTGCTGCTGGGCAGCTGAGAGACACCACCTGAGAATTTGGATTCAAATGGACTTTTAGGTATGAACCCGAGGAGAGACTGCAATGATGGTGACCCCTTTGCAAAGCTGCTTGTGTGCTGAAGAAGCAGAGCACTAGCTTTCCCTGCTGCTCCTTCTGCCGTGTGAGCAGATGCCACTGTTCATTCTGTGCTGACTGTGTTCCTGCGCAGCAGAGAGCAGGCTCTGGACTGATTCCATTCAAATGCTTTTCCTGTATGAAAGTGAGCAGTGAAAGCAACGATGAATGCACCAATGTAAAAGGGATTGTGTGCTGAACAGGTCCAGCACCAGCTTTCAATCCTGGCTCTTCTGCTGTGGGAGCAGATGCCAAACGTTCGTGCTGTACTAACTGTGCTGCTGGGCAGCTGAGAGACACCACCTGAGAATTTGGATTCAAATGGACTTTTAGGTATGAACCCGAGGAGAGACTGCAATGATGGTGACCCCTTTGCAAAGCTGCTTGTGTGCTGAAGAAGCAGAGCACTAGCTTTCCCTGCTGCTCCTTCTGCCGTGTGAGCAGATGCCACTGTTCATTCTGTGCTGTGTTCTTGCGCAGCAGAGAGCAGCCTCTGGACTGATTCCATTCAAATGCTTTTCCTGTATGAAAGTGAGCAGTGAAAGCAACGATGAATGCACCAATGTAAAAGGGATTGTGTGCTGAACAGGTCCAGCACCAGCTTTCAATCCTGGCTCTTCTGCTGTGGGAGCAGAGGCCAAACGTTCGTGCTGTACTCACTGTGCTGCTGGGCAGCTGAGAGACACCACCTGAGAATTTGGATTCAAATGGACTTTTAGGTATGAACCCGAGGAGAGACTGCAATGATGGTGACCCCTTTGCAAAGCTGCTTGTGTGCTGAAGAAGCAGAGCACTAGCTTTCCCTGCTGCTCCTTCTGCCGTGTGAGCAGATGCCACTGTTCATTCTGTGCTGACTGTGTTCCTGCGCAGCAGAGAGCAGGCTCTGGACTGATTCCGTTCAAATGCTTTTCCTGTATGAAAGTGAGCAGTGAAAGCAACGATGGAGGCACCAATGTAAAGGGGATTGTGTGCTGAACAGGTCCAGCACCAGCTTTGAATCCTGGCTCTTCTGCTGTGGGAGCAGAGGCCAAACGTTCGTGCTGTACTCACTGTGCTGCTGGGCAGCTGAGAGACACCACCTGAGAATTTGGATTCAAATGGACTTTAAGGTATGAAGCCGAGGAGAGACTGCAATGATGGTGACCCCTTTGCAAAGCTGCTTGTGTGCTGAAGAAGCAGAGCACTAGCTTTCCCTGCTGCTCCTTCTGCCGTGTGAGCAGATGCCACTGTTCATTCTGTGCTGACTGTGTTGCTGCGCAGCAGAGAGCAGCCTCTGGACTGATTCCATTCAAATGCTTTTCCTGTATGAAAGTGAGCAGTGAAAGCAACGATGAATGCACCAATGTAAAAGGGATTGTGTGCTGAACAGGTCCAGCACCAGCTTTCAATCCTGGCTCTTCTGCTGTGGGAGCAGAGGCCAAACGTTCGTGCTGTACTCACTGTGCTGCTGGGCAGCTGAGCGACACCACCTGAGAATTCGGATTCAAATGGACTTTTAGGTATGAAGCCGAGGAGAGACTGCAATGATGGTGACCCCGTTGCAAAGCTGCTTGTGTGCTGAAGAAGCAGAGCACTAGCTTTCCCTGCTGCTCCTTCTGCCGTGTGAGCAGATGCCACTGTTCATTCTGTGCTGTGTTGCTGCGCAGCAGAGAGCAGCCTCTGGACTGATTCCATTCAAATGCTTTTCCTGTATGAATGTGAGCACTGAAAGCAACGATGGAGGCACCAATGTAAAGGTGATTGTGTGCTGAACAGGTCCAGCACCAGCTTTCAATCCTGGCTCTTCTGCTGTGGGAGCAGAGGCCAAACGTTCGTGCTGTACTAACTGTGCTGCTGGGCAGCTGAGAGACACCACCTGAGAATTTGGATTCAAATGGACTTTTAGGTATGAAACCGAGGAGAGACTGCAATGATGGTGAACCCGTTGCAAAGCTGCTTGTGTGCTGAAGAGACACAACACTAGCTTTCCCTGCTGGTCCTTCTGCCGTGTGAGCAGATGCCCCTGTTCATTCTGTGCTGTGTTGCTGCCAGCAGGGAGCAGGCTCAGGGCTGATTCCATTCAAATGCTTTTCCTGTATGAGTGTTAGCAGTGAAAGCAACGATGGATGCACCAATGTAAAGGGGATTGTGTGCTGAACAGGTCCAGCACCAGCTTTCAATCCAGGCTCTTCTGCTGTGGGAGCAGATGCCAAACGTTCGTGCTGTACTCACTGTGCTGCTGGGCAGCTGAGACCGCTTGAGAATTTGGATTCAAATGGACTTTTAGGTATGAAACCGAGGAGAGACTGCAATGATGGTGACCCCTTTGCAAAGCTGCTTGTGTGCTGAAGAAACAGAGCACTAGCTTTCCCTGCTGCTCCTTCTGCCGTGTGAGCAGATGCCACTGTTCATTCTGGGCTGACTGTGTTCCTGCGCAGCAGAGAGCAGGCTCTGGACTGATTCCATTCAAATGCTTTTCCTGTATGAAAGTGAGCAGTGAAAGCAACGATGGAGGCACCAATGTAAAGGTGATTGTGTGCTGAACAGGTCCAGCACCAGCTTTCAATCCTGGCTCTTCTGCTGTGGGAGCAGAGGCCAAACGTTCGTGCTGTACTCACTGTGCTGCTGGGCAGCTGAGAGACACCACCTGAGAATTTGGATTCAAATGGACTTTTAGGTATGAAACCGAGGAGAGACTGCAATGATGGTGACCCCGTTGCAAAGCTCCTTGTGTGCTGAAGAGACACAGCACTAGCTTTCCCTGCTGGTCCTTCTGCCGTGTGAGCAGATGCCACTGTTCAGTCTGTGCTGTGTTGCTGCCAGCAGGGAGCAGGCTCTGGACTGATTCTATTCAAATGCTTTTCCTGTATGAGTGTTAGCAGTGAAAGCAACGATGGAGGCACCAATGTAAAGGTGATTTTGTGCTGAACAGGTCCAGCACCAGCTTTCAATCCTTGCTCTTCTGCTGTGGGAGCAGATGCCAAACGTTCGTGCTGTACTCACTGTGCTGCTGGGCAGCTGAGAGAGACCACCTGAGAATTTGGATTCAAATGGACTTTTAGGTATGAAACCGAGGAGAGACTGCAATGATGGTGACCCCGTTGCAAAGCTGCTTGTGTGCTGAAGAAGCAGAGCACTAGCTTTCCCTGCTGGTCCTTCTGCTGTGCGAGCAGAATCCACTGTTCATTCTGTGCTGACTGTGTTGCTGCGCAGCAGAGAGCAGGCTCTGGACTGATTCCATTCAAAGGCTTTTCCTGTATGAAAGTGAGCAGTGAAGGCAACGATGGAGGCACCAATGTAAAGGGGATTGTGTGCTGAACAGGTCCAGCACCAGCTTTCAATCCTGGCTCTTCTGCTGTGGGAGCAGATGCCAAACGTTCGTGCTGTACTCACTGTGCTGCTGGGCAGCTGAGAGAGACCACCTGAGAATTTGGATTCAAATGGACTTTTAGGTATGAAACCGAGGAGAGACTGCAATGATGGTGACCCGGTTGCAAAGCTCCTTGTGTGCTGAAGAGACACACACTAGCTTTCCCTGCTGGTGCTTCTGCCGTGTGAGCAGATGCCACTGTTCATTCTGTGCTGTGTTGCTGCCAGCAGGGAGCAGGCTCTGGACTGATTCTATTCAAATGCTTTTCCTGTATGAGTGTTAGCAGTGAAAGCAACGATGGAGGCACCAATATAAAGGGGATTGTGTGCTGAACAGGTGCAGCACCAGCTTTCAATCCTTGCTCTTCTGCTGTGGGAGCAGATGCCAAACGTTCGTGCTGTACTCACTGTGCTGCTGGGCAGCTGAGAGACACCACCTGAGAATTTGGATTCAAATGGACTTTTAGGTATGAAACCGAGGAGAGACTGCAATGATGGTGACCCCGTTGCAAGCTCCTTGTGTGCTGAAGAGACACAGCACTAGCTTTCCCTGCTGGTCCTTCTGCCGTGTGAGCAGATGCCACTGTTCAGTCTGTGCTGTGTTGCTGCCTGCAGGGAGCAGGCTCTGGACTGATTCTATTCAAATGCTTTTCCTGTATGAGTGTTAGCAGTGAAAGCAACGATGGAGGCACCAATGTAAAGGGGATTGTGTGCTGAACAGGTCCAGCACCAGCTTTCAATCCTTGCTCTTCTGCTGTGGGAGCAGATGCCAAACGTTCGTGCTGTACTCACTGTGCTGCTGGGCAGCTGAGACCACCTGAGAATTTGGATTCAAATGGACTTTTAGGTATGAAACCGAGGAGAGACTGCAATGATGGTGAACCCGTTGCAAAGCTGCTTGTGTGCTGAAGAAGCAGAGCACTAGCTTTCCCTGCTGCTCCTTTTGCCGTGTGAGCAGATGCCACTGTTCATTCTGTGCTGACTGTGTTGCTGCGCAGCAGAGAGCAGCCTCTGGACTGATTCCATTCAAATGCTTTTCCTGTATGAAAGTGAGCAGTGAAAGCAACGATGGAGGCACCAATGTAAAGGGGATTGTGTGCTGAACAGGTCCAGCACCAGCTTTCAATCCTGGCTCTTCTGCTGTGGGAGCAGAGGCCAAACGTTCGTGCTGTACTCACTGTGCTGCTGGGCAGCTGAGAGACACCACCTGAGAATTTGGATTCAAATGGACTTTTAGGTATGAACCCGAGGAGAGACTGCAATGATGGTGACCCCTTTGCAAAGCTGCTTGTGTGCTGAAGAAACAGAGCACTAGCTTTCCCTGCTGCTCCTTCTGCCGTGTGAGCAGATGCCACTGTTCATTCTGTGCTGACTGTGTTCCTGCACAGCAGAGAGCAGCCTCTGGACTGATTCCATTCAAATGCTTTTCCTGTATGAAAGTGAGCAGTGAAAGCAACGATGAATGCACCAATGTAAAAGGGATTGTGTGCTGAACAGGTCCAGCACCAGCTTTCAATCCTGGCTCTTCTGCTGTGGGAGCAGAGGCCAAACGTTCGTGCTGTACTCACTGTGCTGCTGGGCAGCTGAGAGACACCACCTGAGAATTTGGATTCAAATGGACTTTTAGGTATGAAACCGAGGAGAGACTGCAATGATGGTGACCCCGTTGCAAAGCTGCTTGTGTGCTGAAGAAGCAGAGCACTAGCTTTCCCTGCTGCTCCTTCTGCCGTGTGAGCAGATGCCACTGTTCATTCTGTGCTGTGTTGCTGCCAGCAGGGAGCAGGCTCTGGACGGATTCTATTCAAATGCTTTTCCTGTATGAGTGTTAGCAGTGAAAGCAACGATGGAGGCACCAATGTAAAGGGGATTGTGTGCTGAACAGGTCCAGCACCAGCTTTCAATCCTTGCTCTTCTGCTGTGGGAGCAGATGCCAAACGTTCGTGCTGTACTCACTGTGCTGCTGGGCAGCTGAGACCACCTGAAAATTTGGATTCAAATGGACTTTTAGGTATGAAACCGAGGAGAGACTGCAATGATGGTGACCCCGTTGCAAAGCTGCTTGTGTGCTGAAGAAGCCCAGCACTAGCTTTCCCTGCTGGTCCTTCTGCTGTGCGAGCAGAATCAACTGTTCATTCTGTGCTGACTGTGTTGCTGCGCAGCAGAGAGCAGGCTCTGGACTGATTCCATTCAAATGCTTTTCCTGTACGAAAGTGAGCAGTGAAAGCAACGATGGAGGCACCAATGTAAAGGGGATTGTGTGCTGAACAGGTCCAGCACCAGCTTTCAATCCTGGCTCTTCTGCTGTGGGAGCAGATGCCAAACGTTCGTGCTGTACTCACTGTGCTGCTGGGCAGCTGAGAGAGACCACCTGAGAATTTGTAATCAAATGGACTTTTAGGTATGAAACCGAATAGAGACAGCAATGATGGTGACCCCGTTGCAAAGCTGCTTGTGTGCTGAAGAAGCAGAGCACTAGCTTTCCGTGCTGGTCCTTCTGCCGTGTGAGCAGATGCCACTGTTCATTCTGTGCTGACTGTGTTCCTGCGCAGCAGAGAGCAGGCTCTGGACTGATTCCATTCAAATGCTATTCCTGTATGAAAGTGAGCAGTGAAAGCAACGACGGAGGCACCAATATAAAGGGGATTGTGTGCTGAACAGGTCCAGCACCAGCTTTCAATCCTGGCTCTTCTGCTGTGGGAGCAGATGCCAAACGTTCGTGCTGTACTCACTGTGCTGCTGGGCAGCTGAGAGAGACCACCTGAGAATTTGGATTCAAATGGACTTTTAGGTATGAAACCGAGGAGAGACTGCAATGATGGTGACCCCGTTTCAAAGCTCCTTGTGTGCTGAAGAGACACAGCACTAGCTTTCCCTGCTGGTCCTTCTGCCGTGTGAGCAGATGCCACTGTTCAGTCTGTGCTGTGTTGCTGCCAGCAGGGAGCAGGCTCTGGACTGACTCTATTCAAATGCTTTTCCTGTATGAGTGTTAGCAGTGAAAGCAACGATGGAGGCACCAATGTAAAGGGGATTGTGTGCTGAACAGGTCCAGCACCAGCTTTCAATCCTTGCTCTTCTGCTGTGGGAGCAGATGCCAAACGTTCGTGCTGTACTCACTGTGCTGCTGGGCAGCTGAGAGAGACCACCTGAGAATTTGGATTCAAATGGACTTTTAGGTATGAAACCGAGGAGAGACTGCAATGATGGTGACCCCGTTGCAAAGCTGCTTGTGTGCTGAAGAAGCAGAGCACTAGCTTTCCCTGCTGCTCCTTCTGCCGTGTGAGCAGATGCCACTGTTCATTCTGTGCTGTGTTGCTGCCAGCAGGGAGCAGGCTCTGGACGGATTCTATTCAAATGCTTTTCCTGTATGAGTGTTAGCAGTGAAAGCAACGATGGAGGCACCAATGTAAAGGGGATTGTGTGCTGAACAGGTCCAGCACCAGCTTTCAATCCTGGCTCTTCTGCTGTGGGAGCAGATGCCAAACGTTCGTGCTGTACTCACTGTGCTGCTGGGCAGCTGAGAGAGACCACCTGAGAATTTGTATTCAAATGGACTTTTAGGTATGAAACCGAGGAGAGACTGCAATGATGGTGACCCCGTTGCAAAGCTCCTTGTGTGCTGAAGAGACACAGCACTAGCTTTCCCTGCTGGTCCTTCTGCCGTGTGAGCAGATGCCACTGTTCATTCTGTGCTGTGTTGCTGCCAGCAGGGAGCAGGCTCTGGACTGATTCTATTCAAATGCTTTTCCTGTATGAGTGTTAGCAGTGAAAGCAACGATGGAGGCACCAATGTAAAGGGGATTGTGTGCTGAACAGGTCCAGCACCAGCTTTCAATCCTTGCTCTTCTGCTGTGGGGGCAGATGCCAAACGTTCGTGCTGTACTCACTGTGCTGCAGGGCAGCTGAGACCACCTGAAAATTTGGATTCAAATGGACTTTTAGGTATGAAACCGAGGAGAGACTGCAATGATGGTGACCCCGTTGCAAAGCTGCTTGTGTGCTGAAGAAGCCCAGCACTAGCTTTCCCGGCTGGTCCTTCTGCTGTGCGAGCAGAATCCACTGTTCATTCTGTGCTGACTGTGTTGCTGCGCAGCAGAGAGCAGGCTCTGGACTGATTCCATTCAAATGCTATTCCTGTATGAAAGTGAGCAGTGAAAGCAACGACGGAGGCACCAATATAAAGGGGATTGTGTGCTGAACAGGTGCAGCACCAGCTTTCAATCCTGCCTCTCCCCTGTGGGAGCAGATGCCAAACGTTCGTGCTGTACTCACTGTGCTGCTGGGCAGCTGAGAGAGACCACCTGAGAATTTGTATTCAAATGGACTTTTAGGTATGAAACCGAGGAGAGACTGCAATGATGGTGACCCCGTTGCAAAGCTCCTTGTGTGCTGAAGAGACACAGCACTAGCTTTCCCTGCTGGTCCTTCTGCCGTGTGAGCTGATGCCACTGTTCATTCTGTGCTGTGTTGCTGCCAGCAGGGAGCAGGCTCTGGACTGATTCTATTCAAATTCTTTTCCTGTATGAAAGTGAGCAGTGAAAGCAACGATGGAGGCACCAATGTAAAGGTGATTGTGTGCTGAACAGGTGCAGCACCAGCTTTCAATCCTTGCTCTTCTGCTGTGGGAGCAGAGGCCAAACATTCGTGCTGTACTCACTGTGCTGCTGGGCAGCTGAGAGACACCACCTGAGAATTTGGATTCAAATGGACTTTTAGGTATGAAACCGAGGAGAGACTGCAATGATGGTGAACCCGTTGCAAAGCTGCTTGTGTGCTGAAGAAGCAGAGCACTAGCTTTCCCTGCTGGTCCTTCTGCCGTGTGAGCAGATGCCACTGTTCATTCTGTGCTGACTGTGTTGCTGCGCAGCAGAGAGCAGCCTCTGGACTGATTCCATTCAAATGCTTTTCCTGTATGAAAGTGAGCAGTGAAAGCAACGATGGAGGCACCAATGTAAAGGGGATTGTGTGCTGAACAGGTCCAGCACCAGCTTTCAATCCTGGCTCTTCTGCTGTGGGAGCAGAGGCCAAACGTTCGTGCTGTACTCACTGTGCTGCTGGGCAGCTGAGAGACACCACCTGAGAATTTGGATTCAAATGGACTTTTAGGTATGAACCCGAGGAGAGACTGCAATGATGGCGACCCCTTTGCAAAGCTGCTTGTGTGCTGAAGAAACAGAGCACTAGCTTTCCCTGCTGCTCCTTCTGCCGTGTGAGCAGATGCCACTGTTCATTCTGTGCTGACTGTGTTCCTGCGCAGCAGAGAGCAGCCTCTGGACTGATTCCATTCAAATGCTTTTCCTGTATGAAAGTGAGCAGTGAAAGCAACGATGAATGCACCAATGTAAAAGGGATTGTGTGCTGAACAGGTCCAGCACCAGCTTTCAATCCTGGCTCTTCTGCTGTGGGAGCAGAGGCCAAACGTTCGTGCTGTACTCACTGTGCTGCTGGGCAGCTGAGAGACACCACCTGAGAATTTGGATTCAAATGGACTTTTAGGTATGAAACCGAGGAGAGACTGCAATGATGGTGACCCCGTTGCAAAGCTGCTTGTGTGCTGAAGAAGCAGAGCACTAGCTTTCCCTGCTGCTCCTTCTGCCGTGTGAGCAGATGCCACTGTTCATTCTGTGCTGTGTTGCTGCCAGCAGGGAGCAGGCTCTGGACGGATTCTATTCAAATGCTTTTCCTGTATGAGTGTTAGCAGTGAAAGCAACGATGGAGGCACCAATGTAAAGGGGATTGTGTGCTGAACAGGTCCAGCACCAGCTTTCAATCCTTGCTCTTCTGCTGTGGGAGCAGATGCCAAACGTTCGTGCTGTACTCACTGTGCTGCTGGGCAGCTGAGACCACCTGAAAATTTGGATTCAAATGGACTTTTAGGTATGAAACCGAGGAGAGACTGCAATGATGGTGACCCCGTTGCAAAGCTGCTTGTGTGCTGAAGAAGCCCATCACTAGCTTTCCCTGCTGGTCCTTCTGCTGTGCGAGCAGAATCAACTGTTCATTCTGTGCTGACTGTGTTGCTGCGCAGCAGAGAGCAGGCTCTGGACTGATTCCATTCAAATGCTTTTCCTGTACTTAAGTGAGCAGTGAAAGCAACGATGGAGGCACCAATGTAAAGGGGATTGTGTGCTGAACAGGTCCAGCACCAGCTTTCAATCCTGGCTCTTCTGCTGTGGGAGCAGATGCCAAACGTTCGTGCTGTACTCACTGTGCTGCTGGGCAGCTGAGAGAGACCACCTGAGAATTTGTAATCAAATGGACTTTTAGGTATGAAACCGAATAGAGACAGCAATGATGGTGACCCCGTTGCAAAGCTGCTTGTGTGCTGAAGAAGCAGAGCACTAGCTTTCCGTGCTGGTCCTTCTGCCGTGTGAGCAGATGCCACTGTTCATTCTGTGCTGACTGTGTTCCTGCGCAGCAGAGAGCAGGCTCTGGACTGATTCCATTCAAATGCTATTCCTGTATGAAAGTGAGCAGTGAAAGCAACGACGGAGGCACCAATATAAAGGGGATTGTGTGCTGAACAGGTCCAGCACCAGCTTTCAATCCTGGCTCTTCTGCTGTGGGAGCAGATGCCAAACGTTCGTGCTGTACTCACTGTGCTGCTGGGCAGCTGAGAGAGACCACCTGAGAATTTGGATTCAAATGGACTTTTAGGTATGAAACCGAGGAGAGACTGCAATGATGGTGACCCCGTTTCAAAGCTCCTTGTGTGCTGAAGAGACACAGCACTAGCTTTCCCTGCTGGTCCTTCTGCCGTGTGAGCAGATGCCACTGTTCAGTCTGTGCTGTGTTGCTGCCAGCAGGGAGCAGGCTCTGGACTGATTCCATTCAAATGCTTTTCCTGTATGAGTGTTAGCAGTGAAAGCAACGATGGAGGCACCAATGTAAAGGGGATTGTGTGCTGAACAGGTCCAGCACCAGCTTTCAATCCTTGCTCTTCTGCTGTGGGAGCAGATGCCAAACGTTCGTGCTGTACTCACTGTGCTGCTGGGCAGCTGAGAGAGACCACCTGAGAATTTGGATTCAAATGGACTTTTAGGTATGAAACCGAGGAGAGACTGCAATGATGGTGACCCCGTTGCAAAGCTGCTTGTGTGCTGATAAAGCCCAGCACTAGCTTTCCCTGCTGGTCCTTCTGCTGTGTGAGCAGATGCCACTGTTCATTCTGTGCTGTGTTGCTGCCAGCAGGGAGCAGTCTCTGGACTGATTCTATTCAAATGCTTTTCCTGTATGAGTGTTAGCAGTGAAAGCAACGATGGAGGCACCAATGTAAAGGTGATTGTGTGCTGAACAGGTCCAGCACCAGCTTTCAATCCTGGCTCTTCTGCTGTGGGAGCAGAGGCCAAACGTTCGTGCTGTACTCACTGTGCTGCTGGGCAGCTGAGAGAGACCACCTGAGAATTTGGATTCAAATGGACTTTTAGGTATGAAACCGAGGAGAGACTGCAATGATGGTGACCCCGTTGCAAAGCTGCTTGTGTGCTGAAGAAGCAGAGCACTAGCTTTCCCTGCTGCTCCTTCTGCTGTGCGAGCAGAATCCACTGTTCATTCTGTGCTGACTGTGTTGCTGCGCAGCAGAGAGCAGGCTCTGGACTGATTCCATTCAAAGGCTTTTCCTGTATGAAAGTGAGCAGTGAAGGCAACGATGGAGGCACCAATGTAAAGGGGATTGTGTGCTGAACAGGTCCAGCACCAGCTTTCAATCCTGGCTCTTCTGCTGTGGGAGCAGAGGCCAAACGTTCGTGCTGTACTCACTGTGCTGCTGGGCAGCTGAGAGAGACCACCTGAGAATTTGGATTCAAATGGACTTTTAGGTATGAAACCGAGGAGAGACTGCAATGATGGTGACCCGGTTGCAAAGCTCCTTGTGTGCTGAAGAGACACACACTAGCTTTCCCTGCTGGTCCTTCTGCCGTGTGAGCAGATGCCACTGTTCATTCTGTGCTGTGTTGCTGCCAGCAGGGAGCAGGCTCTGGACTGATTCTATTCAAATGCTTTTCCTGTATGAGTGTTAGCAGTGAAAGCAACGATGGAGGCACCAATGTAAAGGTGATTGTGTGCTGAACAGGTCCAGCACCAGCTTTCAATCCTTGCTCTTCTGCTGTGGGAGCAGATGCCAAACGTTCGTGCTGTACTCACTGTGCTGCTGGGCAGCTGAGACCACCTGAGAATTTGGATTCAAATGGACTTTTAGGTATGAAACCGAGGAGAGACTGCAGTGATGGTGACCCCGTTGCAAACCTGCTTGTGTGCTGAAGAAGCCCAGCACTAGCTTTCCCTGCTGGTCCTTCTGCTGTGCGAGCAGAATCCACTGTTCATTCTGTGCTGACTGTGTTGCTGCGCAGCAGAGAGCAGGCTCTGGACTGATTCTATTCAAATGCTTTTCCTGTATGAAAGTGAGCAGTGAAAGCAACGATGGAGGCACCAATGTAAAGGTGATTGTGTGCTGAACAGGTCCAGCACCAGCTTTCAATCCTTGCTCTTCTGCTGTGGGAGCAGATGCCAAACGTTCGTGCTGTACTCACTGTGCTGCAGGGCAGCTGAGACCACCTGAAAATTTGGATTCAAATGGACTTTTAGGTATGAAACCGAGGAGAGACTGCAATGATGGTGGCCCCGTTGCAAAGCTGCTTGTGTGCCGAAGAAGCCCAGCACTAGCTTTCCCTGCTGGTCCTTCTGCTGTGCGAGCAGAATCCACTGTTCATTCTGTGCTGACTGTGTTGCTGCGCAGCAGAGAGCAGGCTCTGGACTGATTCCATTCAAATGCTTTTCCTGTATGAGTGTTAGCGGTGAAAGCAACGATGGAGGCACCAATGTAAAGGGGATTGTGTGCTGAACAGGTCCAGCACCAGCTTTCAATCCTTGCTCTTCTGCTGTGGGAGCAGATGCCAAACGTTCGTGCTGTACTCACTGTGCTGCTGGGCAGCTGAGAGACACCACCTGAGAATTTGGATTCAAATGGACTTTTAGGTATGAAACCGAGGAGAGACTGCAATGATGGTGACCCCGTTGCAAAGCTCCTTGTGTGCTGAAGAAGCCCAGCACTAGCTTTCCCTGCTGGTCCTTCTGCCGTGTGAGCAGATGCCACTGTTCATTCTGTGCTGACTGTGTTGCTGCACAGCAGAGAGCAGGCTCTGGACTGATTCCATTCAAATGCTTTTCCTGTATGAGTGTTAGCAGTTAAAGCAACGATGGAGGCACCAATGTAAAGGTGATTGTGTGCTGAACAGGTCCAGCACCAGCTTTAAATCCTGGCTCTTCTGCTGTGGGAGCAGATGCCAAACATTCGTGCTGTACTCACTGTGCTGCTGGGCACATGAGAGAGACCACCTGAGAATTTGTATTCAAATGGACTTTTAGGTATGAAACCGAATAGAGACAGCAATGATGGTGACCCCGTTGCAAAGCTGCTTGTGTGCTGAAGAAGCAGAGCACTAGCTTTCCGTGCTGATCCTTCTGCCGTGTGAGCAGATGCCACTGTTCATTCTGTGCTGTGTTGCTGCCAGCAGGGAGCAGGCTCTGGACTGATTCCATTCAAAGGCTTTTCCTGTATGAAAGTGAGCAGTGAAGGCAACGATGGAGGCACCAATGTAAAGGGGATTGTGTGCTGAACAGGTCCAGCACCAGCTTTCAATCCTTGCTCTTCTGCTGTGGGAGCAGAGGCCAAACGTTCGTGCTGTACTCACTGTGCTGCTGGGCAGCTGAGAGAGACCACCTGAGAATTTGGATTCAAATGGACTTTTAGGTATGAAACCGAGGAGAGACTGCAATGATGGTGACCCGGTTGCAAAGCTCCTTGTGTGCTGAAGAGACACACACTAGCTTTCCCTGCTGGTCCTTCTGCCGTGTGAGCAGATGCCACTGTTCATTCTGTGCTGTGTTGCTGCCAGCAGGGAGCAGGCTCTGGACTGATTCTATTCAAATGCTTTTCCTGTATGAGTGTTAGCAGTGAAAGCAACGATGGAGGCACCAATGTAAAGGGGATTGTGTGCTGAACAGGTCCAGCACCAGCTTTCAATCCTTGCTCTTCTGCTGTGGGAGCAGATGCCAAACGTTCGTGCTGTACTCACTGTGCTGCTGGGCAGCTGAGAGAGACCACCTGAGAATTTGGATTCAAATGGACTTTTAGGTATGAAACCGAGGAGAGACTGCAATGATGGTGACCCCTTTGCAAAGCTGCTTGTGTGCTGAAGAAGCAGAGCACTAGCTTTCCCTGCTGGTCCTTCTGCTGTGCGAGCAGAATCCACTGTTCATTCTGTGCTGACTGTGTTGCTGCGCAGCAGAGAGCAGGCTCTGGACTGATTCCATTCAAATGCTTTTCCTGTATGAAAGTGAGCAGTGAAAGCAACGATGGAGGCACCAATGTAAAGGTGATTGTGTGCTGAACAGGTCCAGCACCAGCTTTCAATCCTTGCTCTTCTGCTGTGGGAGCAGATGCCAAACGTTCGTGCTGTACTCACTGTGCTGCTGGGCAGCTGAGACCACCTGAGAATTTGGATTCAAATGGACTTTTAGGTATGAAACCGAGGAGAGACTGCAATGATGGTGACCCCGTTGCAAAGCTCCTTGTGTGCTGAAGAAGCCCAGCACTAGCTTTCCCTGCTGGTCCTTCTGCCGTGTGAGCAGATGCCACTGTTCATTCTGTGCTGACTGTGTTGCTGCACAGCAGAGAGCAGGCTCTGGACTGATTCCATTCAAATGCTTTTCCTGTATGAGTGTTAGCAGTTAAAGCAACGATGGAGGCACCAATGTAAAGGTGATTGTGTGCTGAACAGGTCCAGCACCAGCTTTCAATCCTGGCTCTTCTGCTGTGGGAGCAGATGCCAAACATTCGTGCTGTACTCACTGTGCTGCTGGGCACATGAGAGAGACCACCTGAGAATTTGTATTCAAATGGACTTTTAGGTATGAAACCGAATAGAGACAGCAATGATGGTGACCCCGTTGCAAAGCTGCTTGTGTGCTGAAGAAGCAGAGCACTAGCTTTCCGTGCTGATCCTTCTGCCGTGTGAGCAGATGCCACTGTTCATTCTGTGCTGTGTTGCTGCCAGCAGGGAGCAGGCTCTGGACTGATTCCATTCAAAGGCTTTTCCTGTATGAAAGTGAGCAGTGAAGGCAACGATGGATTCACCAATGTAAAGGGGATTGTGTGCTGAACAGGTCCAGCACCAGCTTTCAATCCTTGCTCTTCTGCTGTGGGAGCAGAGGCCAAACGTTCGTGCTGTACTCACTGTGCTGCTGGGCAGCTGAGAGAGACCACCTGAGAATTTGGATTCAAATGGACTTTTAGGTATGAAACCGAGGAGAGACTGCAATGATGGTGACCCGGTTGCAAAGCTCCTTGTGTGATGAAGAGACACACACTAGCTTTCCCTGCTGGTCCTTCTGCCGTGTGAGCAGATGCCACTGTTCATTCTGTGCTGTGTTGCTGCCAGCAGGGAGCAGGCTCTGGACTGATTCTATTCAAATGCTTTTCCTGTATGAGTGTTAGCAGTGAAAGCAACGATGGAGGCACCAATGTAAAGGGGATTGTGTGCTGAACAGGTCCAGCACCAGCTTTCAATCCTTGCTCTTCTGCTGTGGGAGCAGATGCCAAACGTTCGTGCTGTACTCACTGTGCTGCTGGGCAGCTGAGAGAGACCACCTGAGAATTTGGATTCAAATGGACTTTTAGGTATGAAACCGAGGAGAGACTGCAATGATGGTGACCCCTTTGCAAAGCTGCTTGTGTGCTGAAGAAGCAGAGCACTAGCTTTCCCTGCTGGTCCTTCTGCTGTGCGAGCAGAATCCACTGTTCATTCTGTGCTGACTGTGTTGCTGCGCAGCAGAGAGCAGGCTCTGGACTGATTCCATTCAAATGCTTTTCCTGTATGAAAGTGAGCAGTGAAAGCAACGATGGAGGCACCAATGTAAAGGTGATTGTGTGCTGAACAGGTCCAGCACCAGCTTTCAATCCTTGCTCTTCTGCTGTGGGAGCAGATGCCAAACGTTCGTGCTGTACTCACTGTGCTGCTGGGCAGCTGAGACCACCTGAGAATTTGGATTCAAATGGACTTTTAGGTATGAAACCGAGGAGAGACTGCAATGATGGTGACCCCGTTGCAAAGCTGCTTGTGTGCTGAAGAAGCCCAGCACTAGCTTTCCCTGCTGGCCCTTCTGCTGTGCGAGCAGAATCAACTGTTCATTCTGTGCTGACTGTGTTGCTGTGCAGCAGAGAGCAGGCTCTGGACTGATTCTATTCAAATGCTTTTCCTGTATGAGTGTTAGCAGTGAAAGCAACGATGGAGGCACCAATGTAAAGGTGATTGTGTGCTGAACAGGTCCAGCACCAGCTTTCAATCCTTGCTCTTCTGCTGTGGGAGCAGATGCCAAACGTTCGTGCTGTACTCACTGTGCTGCAGGGCAGCTGAGACCACCTGAAAATTTGGATTCAAATGGACTTTTAGGTATGAAACCGAGGAGAGACTGCAATGATGGTGGCCCCGTTGCAAAGCTGCTTGTGTGCCGAAGAAGCCCAGCACTAGCTTTCCCTGCTGGTCCTTCTGCTGTGCGAGCAGAATCCACTGTTCATTCTGTGCTGACTGTGTTGCTGCGCAGCAGAGAGCAGGCTCTGGACTGATTCCATTCAAATGCTTTTCCTGTATGAGTGTTAGCGGTGAAAGCAACGATGGAGGCACCAATGTAAAGGGGATTGTGTGCTGAACAGGTCCAGCACCAGCTTTCAATCCTTGCTCTTCTGCTGTGGGAGCAGATGCCAAACGTTCGTGCTGTACTCACTGTGCTGCTGGGCAGCTGAGAGACACCACCTGAGAATTTGGATTCAAATGGACTTTTAGGTATGAAACCGAGGAGAGACTGCAATGATGGTGACCCCGTTGCAAAGCTCCTTGTGTGCTGAAGAAGCCCAGCACTAGCTTTCCCTGCTGGTCCTTCTGCCGTGTGAGCAGATGCCACTGTTCATTCTGTGCTGACTGTGTTGCTGCACAGCAGAGAGCAGGCTCTGGACTGATTCCATTCAAATGCTTTTCCTGTATGAGTGTTAGCAGTTAAAGCAACGATGGAGGCACCAATGTAAAGGTGATTGTGTGCTGAACAGGTCCAGCACCAGCTTTCAATCCTGGCTCTTCTGCTGTGGGAGCAGATGCCAAACATTCGTGCTGTACTCACTGTGCTGCTGGGCACATGAGAGAGACCACCTGAGAATTTGTATTCAAATGGACTTTTAGGTATGAAACCGAATAGAGACAGCAATGATGGTGACCCCGTTGCAAAGCTGCTTGTGTGCTGAAGAAGCAGAGCACTAGCTTTCCGTGCTGATCCTTCTGCCGTGTGAGCAGATGCCACTGTTCATTCTGTGCTGACTTTGTTCCTGCGCAGCAGAGAGCAGGCTCTGGACTGATTCCATTCAAATGCTATTCCTGTATGAAAGTGAGCAGTGAAAGCAACGACGGAGGCACCAATATAAAGGGGATTGTGTGCTGAACAGGTCCAGCACCAGCTTTCAATCCTTGCTCTTCTGCTGTGGGAGCAGATGCCAAACGTTCGTGCTGTACTCACTGTGCTGCTGGGCAGCTGAGAGAGACCACCTGAGAATTTGTATTCAAATGGACTTTTAGGTATGAAACCGAGGAGAGACTGCAATGATGGTGACCCCGTTGCAAAGCTCCTTGTGTGCTGAAGAGACACAGCACTAGCTTTCCCTGCTGGCCCTTCTGCCGTGTGAGCAGATGCCACTGTTCATTCTGTGCTGTGTTGCTGCCAGCAGAGAGCAGGCTCTGGACTGATTCTATTCAAATGCTTTTCCTGTATGAAAGTGAGCAGTGAAAGCAACGATGGAGGCACCAATGTAAAGGGGATTGTGTGCTGAACAGGTCCAGCACCAGCTTTCAATCCTTGCTCTTCTGCTGTGGGAGCAGATGCCAAACGTTCGTGCTGTACTCACTGTGCTGCTGGGCAGCTGAGAGAGACCACCTGAGAATTTTTATTCAAATGGACTTTTAGGTATGAAACCGAGGAGAGACTGCAATGATGGTGACCCCGTTGCAAAGCTGCGTGTGTGCTGAAGAAGCAGAGCACTAGCTTTCCGTGCTGGTCCTTCTGCCGTGGGAGCAGATGCCACTGTTCATTCTGTGCTGTGTTGCTGCGCAGCAGAGAGCAGGCTCTGGACTGATTCCATTCAAATGCTTTTCCTGTATGAAAGTGAGCAGTGAAAGCAACGATGGAGGCACCAATGTAAAGGTGATTTTGTGCTGAACAGGTCCAGCACCAGCTTTCAATCCTGGCTCTTCTGCTGTGGGAGCAGATGCCAAACGTTCGTGCTGTACTCACTGTGCTGCTGGGCAGCTGAGACCACCTGAGAATTTGGATTCAAATGGACTTTTAGGTATGAAACCGAGGAGAGACTGCAATGATGGTGACCCCGTTGCAAAGCTGCTTGTGTGCTGAAGAAGCCCAGCACTAGCTTTCCCTGCTTGTCCTTCTGCTGTGCGAGCAGAATCCACTGTTCATTCTGTGCTGATTGTGTTGCTGCGCAGCAGAGAGCAGGCTCTGGACTGATTCCATTCAAATGCTTTTCCTGTATGAAAGTGAGCAGTGAAAGCAACGATGGAGGCACCAATGTAAAGGTGATTGTGTGCTGAACAGGTCCAGCACCAGCTTTCAATCCTGGCTCTTCTGCTGTGGGAGCAGATGCCAAACGTTCGTGCTGTACTCACTGTGCTGCTGGGCAGCTGAGAGAGACCACCTGAGAATTTGGATTCAAATGGACTTTTAGGTATGAAACCGAGGAGAGACTGCAATGGTGGTGACCCCGTTGCAAAGCTGCTTGTGTGCTGAAGAGACACAGCACTAGATTTCCCTGCTGGTCCTTCTGCCGTGTGAGCAGATGCCACTGTTCATTCTGTGCTGACTGTGTTGCTGCCAGCAGGGAGCAGGCTCTGGACTGATTCTATTCAAATGCTTTTCCTGTATGAGTGTTAGCAGTGAAAGCAACGACGGAGGCACCAATATAAAGGGGATTGTGTGCTGAACAGGTCCAGCACCAGCTTTCAATCCTTGCTCTTCTGCTGTGGGGCAGATGCCAAACGTTCGTGCTGTACTCACTGTGCTGCTGGGCAGCTGAGACCACCTGAAAATTTGGATTCAAATGGACTTTTAGGTATGAAACCGAGGAGAGACTGCAATGATGGTGACCCCGTTGCAAAGCTGCTTGTGTGCTGAAGAAGCCCAGCACTAGCTTTCCCTGCTGGCCCTTCTGCTGTGCGAGCAGAATCAACTGTTCATTCTGTGCTGACTGTGTTCCTGCGCAGCAGAGAGCAGGCTCTGGACTGATTCCATTCAAATGCTATTCTTGTATGAAAGTGAGCAGTGAAAGCAACGACGGAGGCACCAATATAAAGGGGATTGTGTGCTGAACAGGTCCAGCACCAGCTTTCAATCCTGGCTCTTCTGCTGTGGGAGCAGATGCCAAACGTTCGTGCTGTACTCACTGTGCTGCTGGGCAGCTGAGAGAGACCACCTGAGAATTTGGATTCAAATGGACTTTTAGGTATGAAACCGAGGAGAGACTGCAATGGTGGTGACCCCGTTGCAAAGCTCCTTGTGTGCTGAAGAGACACAGCACTAGATTTCCCTGCTGGTCCTTCTGCCGTGTGAGCAGATGCCACTGTTCATTCTGTGCTGACTGTGTTGCTGCCAGCAGGGAGCAGGCTCTGGACTGATTCTATTCAAATGCTTTTCCTGTATGAGTGTTAGCAGTGAAAGCAACGACGGAGGCACCAATATAAAGGGGATTGTGTGCTGAACAGGTCCAGCACCAGCTTTCAATCCTTGCTCTTCTGCTGTGGGGCAGATGCCAAACGTTCGTGCTGTACTCACTGTGCTGCTGGGCAGCTGAGACCACCTGAAAATTTGGATTCAAATGGACTTTTAGGTATGAAACCGAGGAGAGACTGCAATGATGGTGACCCCGTTGCAAAGCTGCTTGTGTGCTGAAGAAGCCCAGCACTAGCTTTCCCTGCTGGTCCTTCTGCTGTGCGAGAAGAATCCCCTGTTCATTCTGTGCTGACTGTTTTGCTGCGCAGCAGAGAGCAGGCTCTGGACTGATTCCATTCAAATGCTTTTCCTGTATGAAAGTGAGCAGTGAAAGCAACGATGGAGGCACCAATGTAAAGGTGATTGTGTGCTGAACAGGTCCAGCACCAGCTTTCAATCCTGGCTCTTCTGCTGTGGGAGCAGATGCCAAACGTTCGTGCTGTACTCACTGAGCTGCTGGGCAGTTGAGAGAGACCACCTGAGAATTTGGATTCAAATGGACTTTTAGGTATGAAACCGAGGAGAGACTGCAATGATGGTGACCCCGTTGCAAAGCTCCTTGAGTGCTGAAGAGACACAGCACTTGCTTTCCCTGCTGGTCCTTCTGCCGTGTGAGCAGATACCGCTGTTCATTCTGTGCTGTGTTGCTGCCAGCAGGGAGCAGGCTCTGGACTGATTCTATTCAAATGCTTTTCCTGTATGAGTGTTAGCAGTGAAAGCAACGATGGAGGCACCAATGTAAAGGGGATTGTGTGCTGAACAGGTCCAGCACCAGCTTTCAATCCTTGCTCTTCTGCTGTGGGAGCAGATGCCAAACGTTCGTGCTGTACTCACTGTGCTGCTGGGCAGCTGAGAGAGACCACCTGAGAATTTGGATTCAAATGGACTTTTAGGTATGAAACCAAGGAGAGACTGCAATGATGGTGACCCCGTTGCAAAGCTCCTTGTGTGCTGAAGAGACACAGCACTAGCTTTCCCTGCTGGTCCTTCTGCCGTGTGAGCAGATGCCACTGTTCATTCTGTGCTGTGTTGCTGCCAGCAGGCAGCAGGCTCTGGACTGATTCTATTCAAATGCTTTTCCTGTATGAAAGTGAGCAGTGAAAGCAACGATGGAGGCACCAATGTAAAGGGGATTGTGTGCTGAACAGGTCCAGCACCAGCTTTCAATCCTGGCTGTTCTGCTGTGGGAGCAGATGCCAAACGTTCGTGCTGTACTCACTGTGCTGCTGGGCAGCTGAGACCGCTTGAGAATTTGGATTCAAATGGACTTTTAGGTATGAAACCGAGGAGAGACTGCAATGATGGTGACCCCGTTGCAAAGCTGCTTGTGTGCTGAAGAAGCAGAGCACTAGCTTTCCCTGCTGCTCCTTCTGCCGTGTGAGCAGATGCCACTGTTCATTCTGTGCTGACTGTGTTCCTGCGCAGCAGAGAGCAGCCTCTGGACTGATTCCATTCAAATGCTTTTCCTGTATGAAAGTGAGCAGTGAAAGCAACGATGAATGCACCAATGTAAAAGGGATTGTGTGCTGAACAGGTCCAGCACCAGCTTTCAATCCTGGCTCTTCTGCTGTGGGAGCAGAGGCCAAACGTTCGTGCTGTACTCACTGTGCTGCTGGGCAGCTGAGATACACCACCTGAGAATTTGGATTCAAATGGACTTTTAGGTATGAAACCGAGGAGAGACTGCAATGTTGGTGACCCCGTTGCAAAGCTGCTTGTGTGCTGAAGAAGCAGAGCACTAGCTTTCCCTGCTGCTCCTTCTGCCTTGTGAGCAGATGCCACTGTTCATTCTGTGCTGACTGTGTTGCTGCGCAGCAGAGAGCAGCCTCTGGACTGATTCCATTCAAATGCTTTTACTGTATGAATGTGAGCACTGAAAGCAATGATGGAGGCATTAATGTAAAGGTGATTGTGTGCTGAACAGGTCCAGCACCAGCTTTCAATCCTGGCTCTTCTGCTGTGGGAGCAGAGGCCAAACGTTCGTGCTGTACTAACTGTGCTGCTGGGCAGCTGAGAGACACCACCTGAGAATTTGGATTCAAATGGACTTTTAGGTAGGAAACCGAGGAGAGACTGCAATGATGGTGACCCCTTTGCAAAGCTGCTTGTGTGCTGAAGAAGCAGAGCACTAGCTTTCCCTGCTGCTCCTTCTGCCGTGTGAGCAGATGCCACTGTTCATTCTGTGCTGACTGTGTTCCTGCGCAGCAGAGAGCAGGCTCTGGACTGATTCCATTCAAATGCTTTTCCTGTATGAAAGTGAGCAGTGAAAGCAACGATGGAGGCACCAATGTAAAGGGGATTGTGTGCTGAACAGGTCCAGCACCAGCTTTCAATCCTGGCTCTTCTGCTGTGGGAGCAGATGCCAAACGTTCGTGCTGTACTCACTGTGCTGCTGGGCAGCTGAGAGACACCACCTGAGAATTTGGATTCAAATAGACTTTTAGGTATGAAGCCGAGGAGAGACTGCAATGATGGTGACCCCGTTGCAAAGCTGCTTGTGTGCTGAAGAAGCAGAGCACTAGCTTTCCCTGCTGCTCCTTCTGCCGTGTGAGCAGATGCCACTGTTCATTCTGTGCTGACTGTGTTGCTGCGCAGCAGAGAGCAGCCTCTGGACTGATTCCATTCAAATGCTTTTCCTGTATGAAAGTGAGCAGTGAAAGCAACGATGAATGCACCAATGTAAAAGGGATTGTGTGCTGAACAGGTCCAGCACCAGCTTTCAATCCTGGCTCTTCTGCTGTGGGAGCAGATGCCAAACGTTCGTGCTGTACTCACTGTGCTGCTGGGCAGCTGAGAGACACCACCTGAGAATTTGGATTCAAATGGACTTTTAGGTATGAAACCGAGGAGAGACTGCAATGATGGTGACCCCGTTGCAAAGCTGCTTGTGTGCTGAAGAAGCAGAGCACTAGCTTTCCCTGCTGCTCCTTCTGCCGTGTGAGCAGATGCCACTGTTCATTCTGTGCTGTGTTGCTGCCAGCAGGGAGCAGGCTCTGGACGGATTCTATTCAAATGCTTTTCCTGTATGAGTGTTAGCAGTGAAAGCAACGATGGAGGCACCAATGTAAAGGGGATTGTGTGCTGAACAGGTCCAGCACCAGCTTTCAATCCTGGCTCTTCTGCTGTGGGAGCAGAGGCCAAACGTTCGTGCTGTACTCACTGTGCTGCTGGGCAGCTGAGCGACACCACCTGAGAATTCGGATTCAAATGGACTTTTAGGTATGAAGCCGAGGAGAGACTGCAATGATGGTGACCCCGTTGCAAAGCTGCTTGTGTGCTGAAGAAGCAGAGCACTAGCTTTCCCTGCTGGTCCTTCTGCCGTGTGAGCAGATGCCACTGTTCATTCTGTGCTGTGTTGCTGCGCAGCAGAGAGCAGCCTCTGGACTGATTCCATCCAAATGCTTTTCCTGTATGAATGTGAGAACTGAAAGCAACGATGGAGGCATTAATGTAAAGGTGATTGTGTGCTGAACAGGTCCAGCACCAGCTTTCAATCCTGGCTCTTCTGCTGTGGGAGCAGAGGCCAAACGTTCGTGCTGTACTAACTGTGCTGCTGGGCAGCTGAGAGACACCACCTGAGAATTTGGATTCAAATGGACTTTTAGGTAGGAAACCGAGGAGAGACTGCAATGATGGTGACCCCGTTGCAAAGCTGCTTGTGTGCTGAAGAGACACAGCACTAGCTTTCCCTGCTGGTCCTTCTGCCGTGTGAGCAGATGCCCCTGTTCATTCTGTGCTGTGTTGCTGCCAGCAGGGAGCAGGCTCAGGGCTGATTCCATTCAAATGCTTTTCCTGTATGAGTGTTAGCAGTGAAAGCAACGATGGAGGCACCAATGTAAAGGGGATTGTGTACTGAACAGGTCCAGCACCAGCTTTCAATCCTTGCTCTTCTGCTGTGGGAGCAGATGCCAAACGTTCGTGCTGTACCAACTGTGCTGCTGGGCAGCTGAGAGACACCACCTGAGAATTTGGATTCAAATGGACTTTTAGGTATGAACCCGAGGAGAGACTGCAATGATGGTGACCCCTTTGCAAAGCTGCTGGTGTACTGAAGAAGCAGAGCACTAGCTTTCCCTGCTGCTCCTTCTGCCGTGTGAGCAGATGCCACTGTTCATTCTGTGCTGACTGTGTTCCTGCGCAGCAGAGAGCAGGCTCTGGACTGATTCCATTCAAATGCTTTTCCTGTATGAAAGTGAGCAGTGAAAGCAACGATGGAGGCACCAATGTAAAGGTGATTGTGTGCTGAACAGGTCCAGCACCAGCTTTCAATCCTGGCTCTTCTGCTGTGGGAGCAGAGGCCAAACGTTCGTGCTGTACTCACTGTGCTGCTGGGCAGCTGAGACCGCTTGAGAATTTGGATTCAAATGGACTTTTAGGTATGAAACCGAGGAGAGACTGCAATGATGGTGACACCGTTGCAAAGCTGCTTGTGTGCTGAAGAAGCAGGGCACTAGCTTTCCCTGCTGCTCCTTCTGCCGTGTGAGCAGATGCCACTGTTCATTCTGTGCTGACTGTGTTCCTGCGCAGCAGAGAGCAGGCTCTGGACTGATTCCATTCAAATGCTTTTCCTGTATGAAAGTGAGCAGTGAAAGCAACGATGAATGCACCAATGTAAAAGGGATTGTGTGCTGAACAGGTCCAGCACCAGCTTTCAATCCTGGCTCTTCTGCTGTGGGAGCAGAGGCCAAACGTTCGTGCTGTACTCACTGTGCTGCTGGGCAGCTGAGTGACGCCACCTGAGAATTCGGATTCAAATGGACTTTTAGGTATGAAGCCGAGGAGAGACTGCAATGATGGTGACCCCGTTGCAAAGCTGCGTGTGTGCTGAAGAAGCAGAGCACTAGCTTTCCCTGCTGGTCCTTCTGCCGTGTGAGCAGATGCCACTGTTCATTCTGTGCTGTGTTGCTGCGCAGCAGAGAGCAGCCTCTGGACTGATTCCATTCAAATGCTTTTCCTGTATGAATGTGAGCACTGAAAGCAACGATGGAGGCACCAATGTAAAGGTGATTGTGTGCTGAACAGGTCCAGCACCAGCTTTCAATCCTGGCTCTTCTGCTGTGGGAGCAGAGGCCAAACGTTCGTGCTGTACTCACTGTGCTGCTGGGCAGCTGAGAGACACCACCTGAGAATTTGGATTCAAATGGACTTTTAGGTATGAAACCGAGGAGAGACTGCAATGATGGTGAACCCGTTGCAAAGCTGCTTGTGTGCTGAAGAGACACAACACTAGCTTTCCCTGCTGGTCCTTCTGCCGTGTGAGCAGATGCCCCTGTTCATTCTGTGCTGTGTTGCTGCCAGCAGGGAGCAGGCTCAGGGCTGATTCCATTCAAATGCTTTTCCTGTATGAGTGTTAGCAGTGAAAGCAACGATGGATGCACCAATGTAAAGGGGATTGTGCGCTGAACAGGTCCAGCACCAGCTTTCAATCCTTGCTCTTCTGCTGTGGGAGCAGATGCCAAACGTTCGTGCTGTACTCACTGTGCTGCTGGGCAGCTGAGACCGCTTGAGAATTTGGATTCAAATGGACTTTTAGGTATGAACCCGAGGAGAGACTGCAATGATGGTGACCCCTTTGCAAAGCTGCTTGTGTGCTGAAGAAACAGAGCACTAGCTTTCCCTGCTGCTCCTTCTGCCGTGTGAGCAGATGCCACTGTTCATTCTGTGCTGACTGTGTTCCTGCGCAGCAGAGAGCAGGCTCTGGACTGATTCCATTCAAATGCTTTTCCTGTATGAAAGTGAGCAGTGAAAGCAACGATGGAGGCACCAATGTAAAGGTGATTGTGTGCTGAACAGGTCCAGCACCAGCTTTCAATCCTGGCTCTTCTGCTGTGGGAGCAGAGGCCAAACGTTCGTGCTGTACTCACTGTGCTGCTGGGCAGCTGAGAGACACCACCTGAGAATTTGGATTCAAATGGACTTTTAGGTATGAAACCGAGGAGAGACTGCAATGATGGTGAACCCGTTGCAAAGCTGCTTGTGTGCTGAAGAAGCAGAGCACTAGCTTTCCCTGCTGCTCCTTCTGCCGTGTGAGCAGATGCCACTGTTCATTCTGTGCTGACTGTGTTGCTGCGCAGCAGAGAGCAGGCTCTGGACTGATTCCATTCAAATGCTTTTCCTGTATGAAAGTGAGCAGTGAAAGCAACGATGGAGGCACCAATGTAAAGGGGATTGTGTGCTGAACAGGTCCAGCACCAGCTTTCAATCCTGGCTCTTCTGCTGTGGGAGCAGAGGCCAAACGTTCGTGCTGTACTCACTGTGCTGCTGGGCAGCTGAGAGACACCACCTGAGAATTTGGATTCAAATGGACTTTTAGGTATGAACCCGAGGAGAGACTGCAATGATGGTGACCCCTTTGCAAAGCTGCTTGTGTGCTGAAGAAGCAGAGCACTAGCTTTCCCTGCTGCTCCTTCTGCCGTGTGAGCAGATGCCACTGTTCATTCTGTGCTGACTGTGTTGCTGCGCAGCAGAGAGCAGCCTCTGGACTGATTCCATTCAAATGCTTTTCCTGTATGAAAGTGAGCAGTGAAAGCAACGATGAATGCACCAATGTAAAAGGGATTGTGTGCTGAACAGGTCCAGCACCAGCTTTCAATCCTGGCTCTTCTGCTGTGGGAGCAGAGGCCAAACGTTCGTGCTGTACTCACTGTGCTGCTGGGCAGCTGAGAGACACCACCTGAGAATTTGGATTCAAATGGACTTTTAGGTATGAAACCGAGGAGAGACTGCAATGATGGTGACCCCGTTGCAAAGCTGCTTGTGTGCTGAAGAAGCAGAGCACTAGCTTTCCCTGCTGCTCCTTCTGCCGTGTGAGCAGATGCCCCTGTTCATTCTGTGCTGTGTTGCTGCCAGCAGGGAGCAGGCTCTGGACGGATTCTATTCAAATGCTTTTCCTGTATGAGTGTTAGCAGTGAAAGCAACGATGGAGGCACCAATGTAAAGGGGATTGTGTGCTGAACAGGTCCAGCACCAGCTTTCAATCCTGGCTCTTCTGCTGTGGGAGCAGAGGCCAAACGTTCGTGCTGTACTCACTGTGCTGCTGGGCAGCTGAGCGACACCACCTGAGAATTCGGATTCAAATGGACTTTTAGGTATGAAGCCGAGGAGAGACTGCAATGATGGTGATCCCGTTGCAAAGCTGCGTGTGTGCTGAAGAAGCAGAGCACTAGCTTTCCCTGCTGCTCCTTCTGCCGTGTGAGCAGATGCCACTGTTCATTCTGTGCTGTGTTGCTGCGCAGCAGAGAGCAGGCTCTGGACTGATTCCATTCAAATGCTTTTCCTGTATGAATGTGATCACTGAAAGCAACGATGGAGGCATTAATGTAAAGGTGATTGTGTGCTGAACAGGTCCAGCACCAGCTTTCAATCCTGGCTCTTCTGCTGTGGGAGCAGAGGCCAAACGTTCGTGCTGTACTAACTGTGCTGCTGGGCAGCTGAGACCGCTTGAGAATTTGGATTCAAATGGACTTTTAGGTATGAAACCGAGGAGAGACTGAAATGATGGTGACCCCGTTGCAAAGCTTCTTGTGTGCTGAAGAAGCAGAGCACTAGCTTTCCCTGCTGCTCCTTCTGCCGTGTGAGCAGATGCCACTGTTCATTCTGTGCTGACTGTGTTCCTGCGCAGCAGAGAGCAGGCTCTGGACTGATTCCATTCAAATGCTTTTCCTGTATGAAAGTGAGCAGTGAAAGCAACGATGGAGGCACCAATGTAAAGGTGATTGTGTGCTGAACAGGTCCAGCACCAGCTTTCAATCCTGGCTCTTCTGCTGTGGGAGCAGAGGCCAAACGTTCGTGCTGTACTCACTGTGCTGCTGGGCAGCTGAGACCGCTTGAGAATTTGGATTCAAATGGACTTTTAGGTATGAAACCGAGGAGAGACTGCAATGATGGTGACACCGTTGCAAAGCTGCTTGTGTGCTGAAGAAGCAGAGCACTAGCTTTCCCTGCTGCTCCTTCTGCCGTGTGAGCAGATGCCACTGTTCATTCTGTGCTGACTGTGTTGCTGCGCAGCAGAGAGCAGCCTCTGGACTGATTCCATTCAAATGCTTTTCCTGTATGAAAGTGAGCAGTGAAAGCAACGATGGAGTCACCAATGTAAAAGGGATTGTGTGCTGAACAGGTCCAGCACCAGCTTTCAATCCTGGCTCTTCTGCTGTGGGAGCAGAGGCCAAACGTTCGTGCTGTACTCACTGTGCTGCTGGGCAGCTGAGAGACACCACCTTAGAATTTGGATTCAAATGGAGTTTTAGGTATGAAACCGAGGAGAGACTGCAATGATGGTGACCCCGTTGCAAAGCTGCTTGTGTGCTGAAGAAGCAGAGCACTAGCTTTCCCTGCTGCTCCTTCTGCCGTGTGAGCAGATGCCACTGTTCATTCTGTGCTGACTGTGTTGCTGCGCAGCAGAGAGCAGCCTCTGGACTGATTCCATTCAAAAGCTTTTCCTGTATGAAAGTGAGCAGTGAAAGCAACGATGAATGCACCAATGTAAAAGGGATTGTGTGCTGAACAGGTCCAGCACCAGCTTTCAATCCTGGCTCTTCTGCTGTGGGAGCAGAGGCCAAACGTTCGTGCTGTACTCACTGTGCTGCTGGGCAGCTGAGAGACACCACCTGAGAATTTGGATTCAAATGGACTTTTAGGTATGAAACCGAGGAGAGACTGCAATGATGGTGACCCCGTTGCAAAGCTGCTTGTGTGCTGAAGAAGCAGAGCACTAGCTTTCCCTGCTGCTCCTTCTGCCGTGTGAGCAGATGCCACTGTTCATTCTGTGCTGTGTTGCTGCCAGCAGGGAGCAGGCTCTGGACGGATTCTATTCAAATGCTTTTCCTGTATGAGTGTTAGCAGTGAAAGCAACGATGGAGGCACCAATGTAAAGGGGATTGTGTGCTGAACAGGTCCAGCACCAGCTTTCAATCCTGGCTCTTCTGCTGTGGGAGCAGAGGCCAAACGTTCGTGCTGTACTCACTGTGCTGCTGGGCAGCTGAGCGACACCACCTGAGAATTCGGATTCAAATGGACTTTTAGGTATGAAGCCGAGGAGAGACTGCAATGATGGTGACCCCGTTGCAAAGCTGCGTGTGTGCTGAAGAAGCAGAGCACTAGCTTTCCCTGCTGCTCCTTCTGCCGTGTGAGCAGATGCCACTGTTCATTCTGTGCTGACTGTGTTCCTGCGCAGCAGAGAGCAGGCTCTGGACTGATTCTATTCAAATGCTTTTCCTGTATGAAAGTGAGCAGTGAAAGCAACGATGGAGGCACCAATGTAAAGGGGATTGTGTGCTGAACAGGTCCAGCACCAGCTTTCCATCCTGGCTCTTCTGCTGTGGGAGCAGAGGCCAAACGTTCGTGCTGTACTCACTGTGCTGCTGGGCAGCTGAGAGACACCACCTGAGAATTTGGATTCAAATGGACTTTTAGGTATGAACCCGAGGAGAGACTGCAATGATGGTGACCCCGTTGCAAAGCTGCTTGTGTGCTGAAGAGACACAGCACTAGCTTTCCCAGCTGGTCCTTCTGCCGTGTGAGCAGATGCCCCTGTTCATTCTGTGCTGTGTTGCTGCCAGCAGGGAGCAGGCTCAGGGCTGATTCCATTCAAATGCTTTTCCTGTATGAGTGTTAGCAGTGAAAGCAACGATGGAGGCACCAATGTAAAGGGGATTGTGTGCTGAACAGGTCCAGCACCAGCTTTCAATCCTGGCTCTTCTGCTGTGGGAGCAGAGGCCAAACGTTCGTGCTGTACTCACTGTGCTGCTGGGCAGCTGAGCGACACCACCTGAGAATTCGGATTCAAATGGACTTTTAGGTATGAAGCCGAGGAGAGACTGCAATGATGGTGACCCCCGTTGCAAAGCTGCGTGTGTGCTGAAGAAGCAGAGCACTAGCTTTCCCTGCTGGTCCTTCTGCCGTGTGAGCAGATGCCACTGTTCATTCTGTGCTGTGTTGCTGCGCAGCAGAGAGCAGCCTCTGGACTGATTCCATTCAAATGCTTTTCCTGTATGAATGTGATCACTGAAAGCAACGATGGAGGCATTAATGTAAAGGTGATTGTGTGCTGAACAGGTCCAGCACCAGCTTTCAATCCTGGCTCTTCTGCTGTGGGAGCAGAGGCCAAACGTTCGTGCTGTACTAACTGTGCTGCTGGGCAGCTGAGAGACACCACCTGAGAATTTGGATTCAAATGGACTTTTAGGTATGAACCCGGGGAGAGACTGCAATGATGGTGACCCCTTTGCAAAGCTGCTTGTGTGCTGAAGAAGCAGAGCACTAGCTTTCCCTGCTGCTCCTTCTGCCGTGTGAGCAGATGCCACTGTTCATTCTGTGCTGACTGTGTTCCTGAGCAGCAGAGAGCAGGCTCTGGACTGATTCCGTTCAAATGCTTTTCCTGTATGAAAGTGAGCAGTGAAAGCAACGATGGAGGCACCAGTGTAAAGGGGATTGTGTGCTGAACAGGTCCAGCACCAGCTTTCAATCCTGGCTCTTCTGCTGTGGGAGCAGAGGCCAAACGTTCGTGCTGTACTCACTGTGCTGCTGGGCAGCTGAGAGACACCACCTGAGAATTTGGATTCAAATGGACTTTTAGGTATGAACCCGAGGAGAGACTGCAATGATGGTGACCCCTTTGCAAAGCTGCTTGTGTGCTGAAGAAGCAGAGCACTAGCTTTCCCTGCTGCTCCTTCTGCCGTGTGAGCAGATGCCACTGTTCATTCTGTGCTGACTGTGTTGCTGCGCAGCAGAGAGCAGCCTCTGGACTGATTCCATTCAAATGCTTTTCCTGTATGAAAGTGAGCAGTGAAAGCAACGATGAATGCACCAATGTAAAAGGGATTGTGTGCTGAACAGGTCCAGCACCAGCTTTCAATCCTGGCTCTTCTGCTGTGGGAGCAGAGGCCAAACGTTCGTGCTGTACTCACTGTGCTGCTGGGCAGCTGAGCGACACCACCTGAGAATTCGGATTCAAATGGACTTTTAGGTATGAAGCCGAGGAGAGACTGCAATGATGGTGACCCCGTTGCAAAGCTGCGTGTGTGCTGAAGAAGCAGAGCACTAGCTTTCCCTGCTGGTCCTTCTGCCGTGTGAGCAGATGCCACTGTTCATTCTGTGCTGTGTTGCTGCGCAGCAGAGAGCAGCCTCTGGACTGATTCCATTCAAATGCTTTTCCTGTATGAATGTGAGCACTGAAAGCAACGATGGAGGCACCAATGTAAAGGTGATTGTGTGCTGAACAGGTCCAGCACCAGCTTTCAATCCTGGCTCTTCTGCTGTGGGAGCAGAGGCCAAACGTTCGTGCTGTACTCACTGTGCTGCTGGGCAGCTGAGAGACACCACCTGAGAATTTGGATTCAAATGGACTTTTAGGTATGAAACCGAGGAGAGACTGCAATGATGGTGAACCCGTTGCAAAGCTGCTTGTGTGCTGAAGAGACACAAAACTAGCTTTCCCTGCTGGTCCTTCTGCCGTGTGAGCAGATGCCACTGTTCATTCTGTGCTGTGTTGCTGCGCAGCAGAGAGCAGCCTCTGGACTGATTCCATTCAAATGCTTTTCCTGTATGAATGTGATCACTGAAAGCAACGATGGAGGCATTAATGTAAAGGTGATTGTGTGCTGAACAGGTCCAGCACCAGCTTTCAATCCTGGCTCTTCTGCTGTGGGAGCAGAGGCCAAACGTTCGTGCTGTACTAACTGTGCTGCTGGGCAGCTGAGAGACACCACCTGAGAATTTGGATTCAAATGGACTTTTAGGTAGGAAACCGAGGAGAGACTGCAATGATGGTGACCCCGTTGCAAAGCTGCTTGTGTGCTGAAGAGACACAGCACTAGCTTTCCTGCTGGTCCTTCTGCCGTGTGAGCAGATGCCCCTGTTCATTCTGTGCAGTGTTGCTGCCAGCAGGGAGCAGGCTCTGGACTGATTCCATTCAAATGCTTTTCCTGTATGAATGTGAGCAGTGAAAGCAACGATGGATGCACCAATGTAAAGGGGATTGTGTGCTGAACAGGTCCAGCACCAGCTTTCAATCCTTGCTCTTCTGCTGTGGGAGCAGATGCCAAACGTTCGTGCTGTACTCACTGTGCTGCTGGGCAGCTGAGACCGCTTGAGAATTTGGATTCAAATGGACTTTTAGGTATGAACCCGAGGAGAGACTGCAATGATGGTGACCCCTTTGCAAAGCTGCTTGTGTGCTGAAGAAACAGAGCACTAGCTTTCCCTGCTGCTCCTTCTGCCGTGTGAGCAGATGCCACTGTTCATTCTGTGCTGACTGTGTTCCTGCGCAGCAGAGAGCAGGCTCTGGACTGATTCTATTCAAATGCTTTTCCTGTATGAAAGTGAGCAGTGAAAGCAACGATGAATGCACCAATGTAAAGGTGATTGTGTGCTGAACAGGTCCAGCACCAGCTTTCAATCCTGGCTCTTCTGCTGTGGGAGCAGAGGCCAAACGTTCGTGCTGTACTCACTGTGCTGCTGGGCAGCTGAGAGACACCACCTGAGAATTTGGATTCAAATGGACTTTTAGGTATGAAACCGAGGAGAGACTGCAATGATGGTGAACCCGTTGCAAAGCTGCTTGTGTGCTGAAGAAGCAGAGCACTAGCTTTCCCTGCTGCTCCTTCTGCCGTGTGAGCAGATGCCACTGTTCATTCTGTGCTGACTGTGTTGCTGCGCAGCAGAGAGCAGGCTCTGGACTGATTCCATTCAAATGCTTTTCCTGTATGAAAGTGAGCAGTGAAAGCAACGATGGAGGCACCAATGTAAAGGGGATTGTGTGCTGAACAGGTCCAGCACCAGCTTTCAATCCTGGCTCTTCTGCTGTGGGAGCAGAGGCCAAACGTTCGTGCTGTACTCACTGTGCTGCTGGGCAGCTGAGAGACACCACCTGAGAATTTGGATTCAAATGGACTTTTAGGTATGAACCCGAGGAGAGACTGCAATGATGGTGACCCCGTTGCAAAGCTGCTTGTGTGCTGAAGAGACACAGCACTAGCTTTCCCAGCTGGTCCTTCTGCCGTGTGAGCAGATGCCCCTGTTCATTCTGTGCTGTGTTGCTGCCAGCAGGGAGCAGGCTCAGGGCTGATTCCATTCAAATGCTTTTCCTGTGTGAGTGTTAGCAGTGAAAGCAACGATGGAGGCACCAATGTAAAGGGGATTGTGTGCTGAACAGGTCCAGCACCAGCTTTCAATCCTGGCTCTTCTGCTGTGGGAGCAGAGGCCAAACGTTCGTGCTGTACTCACTGTGCTGCTGGGCAGCTGAGCGACACCACCTGAGAATTCGGATTCAAATGGACTTTTAGGTATGAAGCCGAGGAGAGACTGCAATGATGGTGACCCCGTTGCAAAGCTGCGTGTGTGCTGAAGAAGCAGAGCACTAGCTTTCCCTGCTGGTCCTTCTGCCGTGTGAGCAGATGCCACTGTTCATTCTGTGCTGTGTTGCTGCGCAGCAGAGAGCAGCCTCTGGACTGATTCCATTCAAATGCTTTTCCTGTATGAATGTGATCACTGAAAGCAACGATGGAGGCATTAATGTAAAGGTGATTGTGTGCTGAACAGGTCCAGCACCAGCTTTCAATCCTGGCTCTTCTGCTGTGGGAGCAGAGGCCAAACGTTCGTGCTGTACTAACTGTGCTGCTGGGCAGCTGAGAGACACCACCTGAGAATTTGGATTCAAATGGACTTTTAGGTAGGAAACCGAGGAGAGACTGCAATGATGGTGACCCCGTTGCAAAGCTTCTTGTGTGCTGAAGAGACACAGCACTAGCTTTCCCTGCTGGTCCTTCTGCCGTGTGAGCAGAAGCCCCTGTTCATTCTGTGCTGTGGTGCTGCGCAGCAGGGAGCAGGCTCTGGACTGATTCCATTCAAATGCTTTTCCTGTATGAATGTGAGCAGTGAAAGCAACGATGGAGGCACCAATGTAAAGGTGATTGTGTGCTGAACAGGTCCAGCACCAGCTTTCAATCCTGGCTCTTCTGCTGTGGGAGCAGATGCCAAACGTTCGTGCTGTACTAACTGTGCTGCTGGGCAGCTGAGAGACACCACCTGAGAATTTGGATTCAAATGGACTTTTAGGTATGAACCCGAGGAGAGACTGCAATGATGGTGACCCCTTTGCAAAGCTGCTTGTGTGCTGAAGAAACAGAGCACTAGCTTTCCCTGCTGCTCCTTCTGCCGTGTGAGCAGATGCCACTGTTCATTCTGTGCTGACTGTGTTCCTGCGCAGCAGAGAGCAGGCTCTGGACTGATTCTATTCAAATGCTTTTCCTGTATGAAAGTGAGCAGTGAAAGCAACGATGAATGCACCAATGTAAAGGTGATTGTGTGCTGAACAGGTCCAGCACCAGCTTTCAATCCTGGCTCTTCTGCTGTGGGAGCAGAGGCCAAACGTTCGTGCTGTACTCACTGTGCTGCTGGGCAGCTGAGAGACACCACCTGAGAATTTGGATTCAAATGGACTTTTAGGTATGAAACCGAGGAGAGACTGCAATGATGGTGAACCCGTTGCAAAGCTGCTTGTGTGCTGAAGAAGCAGAGCACTAGCTTTCCCTGCTGCTCCTTCTGCCGTGTGAGCAGATGCCACTGTTCATTCTGTGCTGACTGTGTTGCTGCGCAGCAGAGAGCAGGCTCTGGACTGATTCCATTCAAATGCTTTTCCTGTATGAAAGTGAGCAGTGAAAGCAACGATGGAGGCACCAATGTAAAGGGGATTGTGTGCTGAACAGGTCCAGCACCAGCTTTCAATCCTGGCTCTTCTGCTGTGGGAGCAGAGGCCAAACGTTCGTGCTGTACTCACTGTGCTGCTGGGCAGCTGAGAGACACCACCTGAGAATTTGGATTCAAATGGACTTTTAGGTATGAAGCCGAGGAGAGACTGCAATGATGGTGACCCCGTTGCAAAGCTGCTTGTGTGCTGAAGAGACACAGCACTAGCTTTCCCAGCTGGTCCTTCTGCCGTGTGAGCAGATGCCCCTGTTCATTCTGTGCTGTGTTGCTGCCAGCAGGGAGCAGGCTCAGGGCTGATTCCATTCAAATGCTTTTCCTGTATGAGTGTTAGCAGTGAAAGCAACGATGGAGGCACCAATGTAAAGGGGATTGTGTGCTGAACAGGTCCAGCACCAGCTTTCAATCCTGGCTCTTCTGCTGTGGGAGCAGAGGCCAAACGTTCGTGCTGTACTCACTGTGCTGCTGGGCAGCTGAGCGACACCACCTGAGAATTCGGATTCAAATGGACTTTTAGGTATGAAGCCGAGGAGAGACTGCAATGATGGTGACCCCGTTGCAAAGCTGCGTGTGTGCTGAAGAAGCAGAGCACTAGCTTTCCCTGCTGGTCCTTCTGCCGTGTGAGCAGATGCCACTGTTCATTCTGTGCTGTGTTGCTGCGCAGCAGAGAGCAGCCTCTGGACTGATTCCATTCAAATGCTTTTCCTGTATGAATGTGATCACTGAAAGCAACGATGGAGGCATTAATGTAAAGGTGATTGTGTGCTGAACAGGTCCAGCACCAGCTTTCAATCCTGGCTCTTCTGCTGTGGGAGCAGAGGCCAAACGTTCGTGCTGTACTAACTGTGCTGCTGGGCAGCTGAGAGACACCACCTGAGAATTTGGATTCAAATGGACTTTTAGGTAGGAAACCGAGGAGAGACTGCAATGATGGTGACCCCGTTGCAAAGCTTCTTGTGTGCTGAAGAGACACAGCACTAGCTTTCCCTGCTGGTCCTTCTGCCGTGTGAGCAGAAGCCCCTGTTCATTCTGTGCTGTGGTGCTGCGCAGCAGGGAGCAGGCTCTGGACTGATTCCATTCAAATGCTTTTCCTGTATGAATGTGAGCAGTGAAAGCAACGATGGAGGCACCAATGTAAAGGTGATTGTGTGCTGAACAGGTCCAGCACCAGCTTTCAATCCTGGCTCTTCTGCTGTGGGAGCAGATGCCAAACGTTCGTGCTGTACTAACTGTGCTGCTGGGCAGCTGAGAGACACCACCTGAGAATTTGGATTCAAATGGACTTTTAGGTATGAACCCGAGGAGAGACTGCAATGATGGTGACCCCTTTGCAAAGCTGCTTGTGTGCTGAAGAAGCAGAGCACTAGCTTTCCCTGCTGCTCCTTCTGCCGTGTGAGCAGATGCCACTGTTCATTCTGTGCTGACTGTGTTCCTGCGCAGCAGAGAGCAGGCTCTGGACTGATTCCGTTCAAATGCTTTTCCTGTATGAAAGTGAGCAGTGAAAGCAACGATGAATGCACCAATGTAAAGGGGATTGTGTGCTGAACAGGTCCAGCACCAGCTTTCAATCCTGGCTCTTCTGCTGTGGGAGCAGAGGCCAAACGTTCGTGCTGTACTCACTGTGCTGCTGGGCAGCTGAGAGACACCACCTGAGAATTTGGATTCAAATGGACTTTTAGGTATGAAACCGAGGAGAGACTGCAATGATGGTGACCCCGTTGCAAAGCTGCTTGTGTGCTGAAGAAGCAGAGCACTAGCTTTCCCTGCTGCTCCTTCTGCCGTGTGAGCAGATGCCACTGTTCATTCTGTGCTGTGTTGCTGCCAGCAGGGAGCAGGCTCTGGACGGATTCTATTCAAATGCTTTTCCTGTATGAGTGTTAGCAGTGAAAGCAACGATGGAGGCACCAATGTAAAGGGGATTGTGTGCTGAACAGGTCCAGCACCAGCTTTCAATCCTGGCTCTTCTGCTGTGGGAGCAGAGGCCAAACGTTCGTGCTGTACTCACTGTGCTGCTGGGCAGCTGAGCGACACCACCTGAGAATTCGGATTCAAATGGACTTTTAGGTATGAAGCCGAGGAGAGACTGCAATGATGGTGACCCCGTTGCAAAGCTGCGTGTGTGCTGAAGAAGCAGAGCACTAGCTTTCCCTGCTGGTCCTTCTGCCGTGTGAGCAGATGCCACTGTTCATTCTGTGCTGTGTTGCTGCGCAGCAGAGAGCAGCCTCTGGACTGATTCCATTCAAATGCTTTTCCTGTATGAATGTGATCACTGAAAGCAACGATGGAGGCATTAATGTAAAGGTGATTGTGTGCTGAACAGGTCCAGCACCAGCTTTCAATCCTGGCTCTTCTGCTGTGGGAGCAGAGGCCAAACGTTCGTGCTGTACTAACTGTGCTGCTGGGCAGCTGAGAGACACCACCTGAGAATTTGGATTCAAATGGACTTTTAGGTAGGAAACCGAGGAGAGACTGCAATGATGGTGACCCCGTTGCAAAGCTTCTTGTGTGCTGAAGAGACACAGCACTAGCTTTCCCTGCTGGTCCTTCTGCCGTGTGAGCAGAAGCCCCTGTTCATTCTGTGCTGTGTTGCTGCGCAGCAGGGAGCAGGCTCTGGACTGATTCCATTCAAATGCTTTTCCTGTATGAATGTGAGCAGTGAAAGCAACGATGGAGGCACCAATGTAAAGGTGATTGTGTGCTGAACAGGTCCAGCACCAGCTTTCAATCCTGGCTCTTCTGCTGTGGGAGCAGATGCCAAACGTTCGTGCTGTACTAACTGTGCTGCTGGGCAGCTGAGAGACACCACCTGAGAATTTGGATTCAAATGGACTTTTAGGTATGAAGCCGAGGAGAGACTGCAATGATGGTGACCCCTTTGCAAAGCTGCTTGTGTGCTGAAGAAGCAGAGCACTAGCTTTCCCTGCTGCTCCTTCTGCCGTGTGAGCAGATGCCACTGTTCATTCTGTGCTGACTGTGTTGCTGCGCAGCAGAGAGCAGCCTCTGGACTGATTCCATTCAAATGCTTTTCCTGTATGAAAGTGAGCAGTGAAAGCAACGATGAATGCACCAATGTAAAAGGGATTGTGTGCTGAACAGGTCCAGCACCAGCTTTCAATCCTGGCTCTTCTGCTGTGGGAGCAGAGGCCAAACGTTCGTGCTGTACTCACTGTGCTGCTGGGCAGCTGAGCGACACCACCTGAGAATTCGGATTCAAATGGACTTTTAGGTATGAAGCCGAGGAGAGACTGCAATGATGGTGACCCCGTTGCAAAGCTGCGTGTGTGCTGAAGAAGCAGAGCACTAGCTTTCCCTGCTGGTCCTTCTGCCGTGTGAGCAGATGCCACTGTTCATTCTGTGCTGTGTTGCTGCGCAGCAGAGAGCAGCCTCTGGACTGATTCCATTCAAATGCTTTTCCTGTATGAATGTGAGCACTGAAAGCAACGATGGAGGCACCAATGTAAAGGTGATTGTGTGCTGAACAGGTCCAGCACCAGCTTTCAATCCTGGCTCTTCTGCTGTGGGAGCAGAGGCCAAACGTTCGTGCTGTACTCACTGTGCTGCTGGGCAGCTGAGAGACACCACCTGAGAATTTGGATTCAAATGGACTTTTAGGTATGAAACCGAGGAGAGACTGCAATGATGGTGAACCCGTTGCAAAGCTTCTTGTGTGCTGAAGAGACACAACACTAGCTTTCCCTGCTGGTCCTTCTGCCGTGTGAGCAGATGCCCCTGTTCATTCTGTGCTGTGTTGCTGCCAGCAGGGAGCAGGCTCAGGGCTGATTCCATTCAAATGCTTTTCCTGTATGAGTGTTAGCAGTGAAAGCAACGATGGATGCACCAATGTAAAGGGGATTGTGTGCTGAACAGGTCCAGCACCAGCTTTCAATCCTTGCTCTTCTGCTGTGGGAGCAGATGCCAAACGTTCGTGCTGTACTCACTGTGCTGCTGGGCAGCTGAGACCGCTTGAGAATTTGGATTCAAATGGACTTTTAGGTATGAACCCGAGGAGAGACTGCAATGATGGTGACCCCGTTGCAAAGCTGCTTGTGTGCTGAAGAAGCAGAGCACTAGCTTTCCCTGCTGCTCCTTCTGCCGTGTGAGCAGATGCCACTGTTCATTCTGTGCTGACTGTGTTGCTGCGCAGCAGAGAGCAGCCTCTGGACTGATTCCATTCAAATGCTTTTCCTGTATGAAAGTGAGCAGTGAAAGCAACGATGAATGCACCAATGTAAAAGGGATTGTGTGCTGAACAGGTCCAGCACCAGCTTTCAATCCTGGCTCTTCTGCTGTGGGAGGAGATGCCAAACGTTCGTGCTGTACTAACTGTGCTGCTGGGCAGCTGAGAGACACCACCTGAGAATTTGGATTCAAATGGACTTTTAGGTATGAACCCGAGGAGAGACTGCAATGATGGTGACCCCTTTGCAAAGCTGCTTGTGTGCTGAAGAAGCAGAGCACTAGCTTTCCCTGCTGCTCCTTCTGCCGTGTGAGCAGATGCCACTGTTCATTCTGGGCTGACTGTGTTCCTGCGCAGCAGAGAGCAGGCTCTGGACTGATTCCGTTCAAATGCTTTTCCTGTATGAAAGTGAGCAGTGAAAGCAACGATGAATGCACCAATGTAAAAGGGATTGTGTGCTGAACAGGTCCAGCACCAGCTTTCAATCCTGGCTCTTCTGCTGTGGGAGCAGAGGCCAAACGTTCGTGCTGTACTCACTGTGCTGCTGGGCAGCTGAGAGACACCACCTGAGCATTTGGATTCAAATGGACTTTTAGGTATGAAACCGAGGAGAGACTGCAATGATGGTGAACCCGTTGCAAAGCTGCTTGTGTGCTGAAGAAGCAGAGCACTAGCTTTCCCTGCTGCTCCTTCTGCCGTGTGAGCAGATGCCACTGTTCATTCTGTGCTGACTGTGTTGCTGCGCAGCAGAGAGCAGCCTCTGGACTGATTCCATTCAAATGCTTTTCCTGTATGAAAGTGAGCAGTGAAAGCAACGATGAATGCACCAATGTAAAAGGGATTGTGTGCTGAACAGGTCCAGCACCAGCTTTCAATCCTGGCTCTTCTGCTGTGGGAGCAGAGGCCAAACGTTCGTGCTGTACTCACTGTGCTGCTGGGCAGCTGAGAGACACCACCTGAGAATTTGGATTCAAATGGACTTTTAGGTATGAAACCGAGGAGAGACTGCAATGATGGTGACCCCGTTGCAAAGCTGCTTGTGTGCTGAAGAAGCAGAGCACTAGCTTTCCCTGCTGCTCCTTCTGCCGTGTGAGCAGATGCCACTGTTCATTCTGTGCTGTGTTGCTGCCAGCAGGGAGCAGGCTCTGGACGGATTCTATTCAAATGCTTTTCCTGTATGAGTGTTAGCAGTGAAAGCAACGATGGAGGCACCAATGTAAAGGGGATTGTGTGCTGAACAGGTCCAGCACCAGCTTTCAATCCTGGCTCTTCTGCTGTGGGAGCAGAGGCCAAACGTTCGTGCTGTACTAACTGTGCTGCTGGGCAGCTGAGAGACACCACCTGAGAATTTGGATTCAAATGGACTTTTAGGTAGGAAACCGAGGAGAGACTGCAATGATGGTGACCCCGTTGCAAAGCTTCTTGTGTGCTGAAGAGACACAGCACTAGCTTTCCCTGCTGGTCCTTCTGCCGTGTGAGCAGATGCCCCTGTTCATTCTGTGCTGTGTTGCTGCGCAGCAGGGAGCAGGCTCTGGACTGATTCCATTCAAATGCTTTTCCTGTATGAATGTGAGCAGTGAAAGCAACGATGGAGGCACCAATGTAAAGGTGATTGTGTGCTGAACAGGTCCAGCACCAGCTTTCAATCCTGGCTCTTCTGCTGTGGGAGCAGATGCCAAACGTTCGTGCTGTACTCACTGTGCTGCTGGGCAGCTGAGACCGCTTGAGAATTTGGATTCAAATGGACTTTTAGGTATGAACCCGAGGAGAGACTGCAATGATGGTGACCCCTTTGCAAAGCTGCTTGTGTGCTGAAGAAGCAGAGCACTAGCTTTCCCTGCTGCTCCTTCTGCCGTGTGAGCAGATGCCACTGTTCATTCTGTGCTGACTGTGTTCCTGCGCAGCAGAGAGCAGGCTCTGGACTGATTCCGTTCAAATGCTTTTCCTGTATGAAAGTGAGCAGTGAAAGCAACGATGGAGGCACCAATGTAAAGGGGATTGTGTGCTGAACAGGTCCAGCACCAGCTTTCAATCCTGGCTCTTCTGCTGTGGGAGCAGAGGCCAAACGTTCGTGCTGTACTCACTGTGCTGCTGGGCAGCTGAGAGACACCACCTGAGAATTTGGATTCAAATGGACTTTTAGGTATGAACCCGAGGAGAGACTGCAATGATGGTGACCCCTTTGCAAAGCTGCTTGTGTGCTGAAGAAGCAGAGCACTAGCTTTCCCTGCTGCTCCTTCTGCCGTGTGAGCAGATGCCACTGTTCATTCTGTGCTGACTGTGTTGCTGCGCAGCAGAGAGCAGCCTCTGGACTGATTCCATTCAAATGCTTTTCCTGTATGAAAGTGAGCAGTGAAAGCAACGATGAATGCACCAATGTAAAAGGGATTGTGTGCTGAACAGGTCCAGCACCAGCTTTCAATCCTGGCTCTTCTGCTGTGGGAGCAGAGGCCAAACGTTCGTGCTGTACTCACTGTGCTGCTGGGCAGCTGAGCGACACCACCTGAGAATTCGGATTCAAATGGACTTTTAGGTATGAAGCCGAGGAGAGACTGCAATGATGGTGACCCCGTTGCAAAGCTGCGTGTGTGCTGAAGAAGCAGAGCACTAGCTTTCCCTGCTGGTCCTTCTGCCGTGTGAGCAGATGCCACTGTTCATTCTGTGCTGTGTTGCTGCGCAGCAGAGAGCAGCCTCTGGAGTGATTCCATTCAAATGCTTTTCCTGTATGAATGTGAGCACTGAAAGCAACGATGGAGGCACCAATGTAAAGGTGATTGTGTGCTGAACAGGTCCAGCACCAGCTTTCAATCCTGGCTCTTCTGCTGTGGGAGCAGAGGCCAAACGTTCGTGCTGTACTAACTGTGCTGCTGGGCAGCTGAGAGACACCACCTGAGAATTTGGATTCAAATGGACTTTTAGGTATGAAACCGAGGAGAGACTGCAATGATGGTGAACCCGTTGCAAAGCTGCTTGTGTGCTGAAGAGACACAACACTAGCTTTCCCTGCTGGTCCTTCTGCCGTGTGAGCAGATGCCCCTGTTCATTCTGTGCTGTGTTGCTGCCAGCAGGGAGCAGGCTCAGGGTTGATTCCATTCAAATGCTTTTCCTGTATGAGTGTTAGCAGTGAAAGCAACGATGGATGCACCAATGTAAAGGGGATTGTGTGCTGAACAGGTCCAGCACCAGCTTTCAATCCTTGCTCTTCTGCTGTGGGAGCAGATGCCAAACGTTCGTGCTGTACTCACTGTGCTGCTGGGCAGCTGAGACCGCTTGAGAATTTGGATTCAAATGGACTTTTAGGTATGAACCCGAGGAGAGACTGCAATGATGGTGACCCCTTTGCAAAGCTGCTTGTGTGCTGAAGAAACAGAGCACTAGCTTTCCCTGCTGCTCCTTCTGCCGTGTGAGCAGATGCCACTGTTCATTCTGTGCTGACTGTGTTCCTGCGCAGCAGAGAGCAGGCTCTGGACTGATTCCATTCAAATGCTTTTCCTGTATGAAAGTGAGCAGTGAAAGCAACGATGGAGGCACCAATGTAAAGGTGATTGTGTGCTGAACAGGTCCAGCACCAGCTTTCAATCCTGGCTCTTCTGCTGTGGGAGCAGAGGCCAAACGTTCGTGCTGTACTCACTGTGCTGCTGGGCAGCTGAGAGACACCACCTGAGAATTTGGATTCAAATGGACTTTTAGGTATGAACCCGAGGAGAGACTGCAATGATGGTGAACCCGTTGCAAAGCTGCTTGTGTGCTGAAGAAGCAGAGCACTAGCTTTCCCTGCTGCTCCTTCTGCCGTGTGAGCAGATGCCACTGTTCATTCTGTGCTGTGTTGCTGCGCAGCAGAGAGCAGCCTCTGGACTGATTCCATTCAAATGCTTTTCCTGTATGAAAGTGAGCAGTGAAAGCAACGATGGAGGCACCAATGTAAAGGGGATTGTGTGCTGAACAGGTCCAGCACCAGCTTTCAATCCTGGCTCTTCTGCTGTGGGAGCAGAGGCCAAACGTTCGTGCTGTACTCACTGTGCTGCTGGGCAGCTGAGAGACACCACCTGAGAATTTGGATTCAAATGGACTTTTAGGTATGAACCCGAGGAGAGACTGCAATGATGGTGACCCCTTTGCAAAGCTGCTTGTGTGCTGAAGAAACAGAGCACTAGCTTTCCCTGCTGCTCCTTCTGCCGTGTGAGCAGATGCCACTGTTCATTCTGTGCTGACTGTGTTCCTGCGCAGCAGAGAGCAGGCTCTGGACTGATTCCATTCAAATGCTTTTCCTGTATGAGTGATAGCAGTGAAAGCAACGATGGAGGCACCAATGTAAAGGTGATTGTGTGCTGAACAGGTCCAGCACCAGCTTTCAATCCTGGCTCTTCTGCTGTGGGAGCAGAGGCCAAACGTTCGTGCTGTACTAACTGTGCTGCTGGGCAGCTGAGAGACACCACCTGAGAATTTGGATTCAAATGGACTTTTAGGTATGAAACTGAGGAGAGACTGCAATGATGGTGACCCCGTTGCAAAGCTTCTTGTGTGCTGAAGAGACACAGCACTAGCTTTCCCTGCGGGTCCTTCTGCCGTGTGAGCAGATGCCCCTGTTCATTCTGTGCTGTGTTGCTGCCAGCAGGGAGCAGGCTCTACTCTGATTCTATTCAACTGCTTTTCCTGTTCGAGTGTTAGCAGTGAAAGCAACGATGGAGGCACCAATGTAAAAGGGATTGTGTGCTGAACAGGTCCAGCACCAGCTTTCAATCCTGGCTCTTCTGCTGTGGGAGCAGAGGCCAAACGTTCGTGCTGTACTCACTGTGCTGCTGGGCAGCTGTGACCGCTTGAGAATTTGGATTCAAATGGACTTTTAGGTATGAAACCGAGGAGAGACTGCAATGATGGTGACCCCGTTGCAAAGCTGCTTGTGTGCTGAAGAAGCAGAGCACTAGCTTTCCCTGCTGCTCCTTCTGCCGTGTGAGCAGATGCCACTGTTCATTCTGTGCTGACTGTGTTGCTGCGCAGCAGAGAGCAGGCTCTGGACTGATTCCATTCAAATGCTTTTCCTGTATGAAAGTGAGCAGTGAAAGCAACGATGGAGGCACCAATGTAAAAGGGATTGTGTGCTGAACAGGTCCAGCACCAGCTTTCAATCCTGGCTCTTCTGCTGTGGGAGCAGAGGCCAAACGTTCGTGCTGTACTCACTGTGCTGCTGGGCAGCTGAGAGACACCACCTGAGAATTTGGATTCAAATGGACTTTTAGGTATGAAGCCGAGGAGAGACTGCAATGATGGTGACCCCGTTGCAAAGCTGCTTGTGTGCTGAAGAAGCAGAGCACTAGCTTTCCCTGCTGCTCCTTCTGCCGTGTGAGCAGATGCCCCTGTTCATTCTGTGCTGTGTTGCTGCCAGCAGGGAGCAGGCTCAGGGCTGATTCCATTCAAATGCTTTTCCTGTATGAGTGTTAGCAGTGAAAGCAACGATGGAGGCACCAATGTAAAGGGGATTGTGTGCTGAACAGGTCCAGCACCAGCTTTCAATCCTGGCTCTTCTGCTGTGGGAGCAGATGCCAAACGTTCGTGCTGTACTCACTGTGCTGCTGGGCAGCTGAGACCGCTTGAGAATTTGGATTCAAATGGACTTTTAGGTATGAAACCGAGGAGAGACTGCAATGATGGTGACCCCGTTGCAAAGCTGCTTGTGTGCTGAAGAGACACAGCCCGAGCTTTCCCTGCTGGTCCTTCTGCCGTGTGAGCAGATGCCACTGTTCATTCTGTGCTGTGTACTGTGTTGCTGCGCAGCAGAGAGCAGCCTCTGGACTGATTCCATTCAAATGCTTTTCCTGTATGAAAGTGAGCAGTGAAAGCAACGATGAATGCACCAATGTAAAAGGGATTGTGTGCTGAACAGGTCCAGCACCAGCTTTCAATCCTGGCTCTTCTGCTGTGGGCCCAGAGGCCAAACGTTCGTCTGTACTAACTGTGCTGCTGGGCAGCTGAGAGACACCACCTGAGAATTTGGATTCAAATGGACTTTTAGGTATGAAACCGAGGAGAGACTGCAATGATGGTGCCCCCGTTGCAAAGCTTCTTGTGTGCTGAAGAGACACAGCACTAGCTTTCCCTGCTGGTCCTTCTGCCGTTGAGCAGATGCCCCTGTTCATTCTGTGCTGTGTTGCTGCCAGCAGGGAGCAGGCTCTGGACTGATTCTATTCAAAATGCTTTTCCTGTACGAGTGTTAGCAGTGAAAGCAACGATGGATGCACCAATGTAAAGGGGATTGTGTGCTGAACAGGTCCAGCACCAGCTTTCAATCCTTGCTCTTCTGCTGTGGGAGCAGATGCCAAACGTTCGTGCTGTACTCACTGTGCTGCTGGGGCAGCTGAGAGACAACCACCTGAGAATTTGGATTCAAATGGACTTTTAGGTATGAAACCGAGAGAGACTGAAATGATGGTGACCCCGTTGCAAAGCTGGCTTGTGTGCTGAAGAAGCAGAGCACTAGCTTTCCCTGCTGCTCCTTCTGCCGTGTGAGCAGATGCCACTGTTCATTCTGTGCTGACTGTGTTGCTGCGCAGCAGAGAGGAGCCTCTGGACTGATTCCATTCAAATGCTTTTCCTGTATGAAAGTGAGCAGTGAAAGCAACGATGAATGCACCAATGTAAAAAGGGATTGTGTGCTGAACAGGTCCAGCACCAGCTTTCAATCCTGGCTCTTCTGCTGTGGGAGCAGAGGCCAAACGTTCGTGCTGTACTCACTGTGCTGCTGGGCAGCTGAGAGACACCACCTGAGAATTTTGGATTCAAATGGACTTTTAGGTATGAAACCGAGGAGAGACTGCAATGATGGTGACCCCGTTGCAAAGCTGCTTGTGTGCTGAAGAAGCAGAGCACTAGCTTTCCCTGCTGCTCCTTCTGCCGTGTGAGCAGATGCCACTGTTCATTCTGTGCTGACTGTGTTGCTGCGCAGCAGAGAGCAGCCTCTGGACTGATTCCATTCAAATGCTTTTCCTGTATGAATGTGAGCAGTGAAAGCAACGATGGAGGCACCAATGTAAAGGTGATTGTGTGCTGAACAGGTCCAGCACCAGCTTTCAATCCTGGCTCTTCTGCTGTGGGAGCAGAGGCAAACGTTCGTGCTGTACTAACTGTGCTGCTGGGCAGCTGAGAGACACCACCTGAGAATTTGGATTCAAATGGACTTTTAGGTATGAACCCGAGGAGAGACTGCAATGATGGTGACCCCGTTGCAAAGCTGCTTGTGTGCTGAAGAAGCAGAGCACTAGCTTTCCCTGCTGCTCCTTCTGCCGTGTGAGCAGATGCCTCTGTTCATTCTGTGCTGTGTTGCTGCCAGCAGGAGCAGGCTCTGGACGGATTCTATTCAAATGCTTTTCCTGTATGAGTGTTAGCAGTGAAAGCAACGATGGAGGACCAATGTAAAGGGGGATTGTGTGCTGAACAGGTCCAGCACCAGCTTTCAAATCCTGGCTCTTCTGTTGTGGGAGCAGAGGCCACACGTTCGTGCTGTACTAACTGTGCTGCTGGGCAGCTGAGAGACACCACCTGAGAATTTGGATTCAAATGGACTTTTAGGTATGAAAACCGAGGAGAGACTGCAATGATGGTGACCCCGTTGCAAAGCTGCTTGTGTGCTGAAGAAGCAGAGCACTAGCTTTCCCTGGCTGCTCCTTCTGCCGTGTGAGCCAGATGCCACTGTTCATTCTGTGCTGACTGTGTTGCTGCGCAGCAGAGAGCAGCCTCTGGACTGATTCCATTCAAATGCTTTTCCTGTATGAAAGTGAGCAGTGAAAGCAACGATGAATGCACCAATGTAAAAGGGATTGTGTGCTGAACAGGTCCAGCACCAGCTTTCAATCCTGGCTCTTCTGCTGTGGGAGCAGAGGCCAAACGTTCGTGCTGTACTCGCTGTGCTGCTGGGCAGCTGAGAGACACCACCAGAGAATTTGGATTCAAATGGACTTTTAGGTATTGAACCCGAGGAGAGACTGCAATGATGGTGACCCCGTTGCAAAGCTTCTTGTGTGCTGAAGATACACAGCACTAGCTTCCCTGCGGGTCCCTTCTGCCGTGTGAGCAGATGCCCCTGTTCATTCTGTGCTGTGTTGCTGCCCGCAGGGAGCAGGCTCTGGACTGATTCTATTCAAATGCTTTTCCTGTACGAGTGTTAGCAGTGAAAGCAACGATGGATGCACCTATGTAAAGGGGATTGTGTGCTGAACAGGTCCAGCACCAGCTTTCAATCCTTGCTCTTCTGCTGTGGGAGCAGATGCCAAACGTTCGTGCTGTACTCACTGTGCTGCTGGGCAGCTGAGACCGCTTGAGAATTTGGATTCAAATGGACTTTTAGGTATGAAACCGAGGAGAGACTGCAATGATGGTGACCCCGTTGCAAAGCTGCTTGTGTGCTGAAGAAGCAGAGCACTAGCATTCCCTGCTGGTCCTTCTGCCGTGTGAGCAGATGCCACTGTTCATTCTGTGCTGTGTTGCTGCGCAGCAGAGAGCAGCCTCTGGACTGATTCCATTCAAATGCTTTTCCTGTATGAATGTGAGCAGTGAAAGCAACGATGGAGGCACCAATGTAAAGGTGATTGTGTGCTGAACAGGTCCAGCACCAGCTTTCAATCCTGGCTCTTCTGCTGTGGGAGCAGATGCCAAACGTTCGTGCTGTACTCACTGTGCTTCTGGGCAGCTGAGAGACACCACCTGAGAATTTGGATTCAAATGGACTTTTAGGTAGGAAACCGAGGAGAGACTGCAATGATGGTGACACCGTTGCAAAGCTTCTTGTGTGCTGAAGAGACACAGCACTAGCTTTCCCTGCGGGTCCTTCTGCCGTGTGAGCAGATGCCCCTGTTCATTCTGTGCTGTGTTGCTGCCAGCAGGGAGCAGGCTCTACTCTGATTCTATTCAACTGCTTTTCCTGTACGAGTGTTAGCAGTGAAAGCAACGATGGAGGCAGCAATGTAAAGGGGATTGTGTGCTGAACAGGTCCAGCACCAGCTTTCAATCCTTGCTCTTCTGCTGTGGGAGCAGATGCCAAACGTTCGTGCTGTACTCACTGTGCTGCTGGGCAGCTGAGACCGCTTGAGAATTTGGATTCAAATGGACTTTTAGGTATGAAACCGAGGAGGGACTGAAATGATGGTGACCCCGTTGCAAAGCTGCTTGTGTGCTGAAGAAGCAGAGCACTAGCTTTCCCTGCTGCTCCTTCTGCCGTGTGAGCAGATGCCACTGTTCATTCTGTGCTGACTGTGTTCCTGCGCAGCAGAGAGCAGGCTCTGGACTGATTCCATTCAAATGCTTTTCCTGTATGAAAGTGAGCAGTGAAAGCAACGATGAATGCACCAATGTAAAAGGGATTGTGTGCTGAACAGGTCCAGCACCAGCTTTCAATCCTGGCTCTTCTGCTGTGGGAGCAGAGGCCAAACGTTCGTGCTGTACTCACTGTGCTGCTGGGCAGCTGAGAGACACCACCTGAGAATTTGGATTCAAATGGACTTTTAGGTATGAAACCGAGGAGAGACTGCAATGATGGTGACCCCGTTGCAAAGCTGCTTGTGTGCTGAAGAAGCAGAGCACTAGCTTTCCCTGCTGCTCCTTCTGCCGTGTGAGCAGATGCCACTGTTCATTCTGTGCTGACTGTGTTGCTGCGCAGCAGAGAGCAGCCTCTGGACTGATTCCATTCAAATGCTTTTCCTGTATGAAAGTGAGCAGTGAAAGCAACGATGAATGCACCAATGTAAAAGGGATTGTGTGCTGAACAGGTCCAGCACCAGCTTTCAATCCTGGCTCTTCTGCTGTGGGAGCAGAGGCCAAACGTTCGTGCTGTACTCACTGTGCTGCTGGGCAGCTGAGAGACACCACCTGAGAATTTGGATTCAAATGGACTTTTAGGTATGAAACCGAGGAGAGACTGCAATGATGGTGACCCCGTTGCAAAGCTGCTTGTGTGCTGAAGAAGCAGAGCACTAGCTTTCCCTGCTGCTCCTTCTGCCGTGTGAGCAGATGCCACTGTTCATTCTGTGCTGACTGTGTTGCTGCGCAGCAGAGAGCAGGCTCAGGGCTGATACCATTCAAATGCTTTTCCTGTATGAAAGTGAGCAGTGAAAGCAACGATGAATGCACCAATGTAAAAGGGATTGTGTGCTGAACAGGTCCAGCACCAGCTTTCAATCCTGGCTCTTCTGCTGTGGGAGCAGAGGCCAAACGTTCGTGCTGTACTAACTGTGCTGCTGGGCAGCTGAGAGACACCACCTGAGAATTTGGATTCAAATGGACTTTTAGGTATGAAACCGAGGAGAGACTGCAATGATGGTGACCCCGTTGCAAAGCTTCTTGTGTGCTGAAGAGACACAGCACTAGCTTTCCCTGCGGGTCCTTCTGCCGTGTGAGCAGATGCCCCTGTTCATTCTGTGCTGTGTTGCTGCGCAGCAGGGAGCAGGCTCTGGACTGATTCTATTCAAATGCTTTTCCTGTACGAGTGTTAGCAGTGAAAGCAACGATGGATGCACCAATGTAAAGGGGATTGTGTGCTGAACAGGTCCAGCACCAGCTTTCAATCCTTGCTCTTCTGCTGTGGGAGCAGATGCCAAACGTTTGTGCTGTACTCACTGTGCTGCTGGGCAGCTGAGAGACACCACCTGAGAATTTGGATTCAAATGGACTTTTAGGTATGAAGCCGAGGAGAGACTGCAATGATGGTGACCCCGTTGCAAAGCTGCTTGTGTGCTGAAGAAGCAGAGCACTAGCTTTCCCTGCTGCTCCTTCTGCCGTGTGAGCAGATGCCACTGTTCATTCTGTGCTGACTGTGTTCCTGCGCAGCAGAGAGCAGGCTCTGGAGTGATTCCATTCAAATGCTTTTCCTGTATGAAAGTGAGCAGTGAAAGCAACGATGGATGCACCAATGTAAAAGGGATTGTGTGCTGAACAGGTCCAGCACCAGCTTTCAATCCTGGCTCTTCTGCTGTGGGAGCAGAGGCCAAACGTTCGTGCTGTACTAACTGTGCTGCTGGGCAGCTGAGAGACACCACCTGAGAATTTGGATTCAAATGGACTTTTAGGTATGAAGCCGAGGAGAGACTGCAATGATGGTGACCCCTTTGCAAAGCTGCTTGTGTGCTGAAGAAGCAGAGCACTAGCTTTCCCTGCTGCTCCTTCTGCCGTGTGAGCAGATGCCACTGTTCATTCTGTGCTGACTGTGTTGCTGCGCAGCAGAGAGGAGCCTCTGGACTGATTCCATTCAAATGCTTTTCCTGTATGAAAGTGAGCAGTGAAAGCAACGATGGAGGCACCAATGTAAAGGTGATTGTGTGCTGAACAGGTCCAGCACCAGCTTTCAATCCTGGCTCTTCTGCTGTGGGAGCAGAGGCCAAACGTTCGTGCTGTACTCACTGTGCTGCTGGGCAGCTGAGAGACACCACCTGAGAATTTGGATTCAAATGGACTTTTAGGTATGAAACCGAGGAGAGACTGCAATGATGGTGACCCCGTTGCAAAGCTGCTTGTGTGCTGAAGAAGCAGAGCACTAGCTTTCCCTGCTGCTCCTTCTGCCGTGTGAGCAGATGCCACTGTTCATTCTGTGCTGTGTTGCTGCCAGCAGGGAGCAGGCTCTGGGCTGATTCCATTCAAATGCTTTTCCTGTGTGAGTGTTAGCAGTGAAAGCAACGATGGAGGCACCAATGTAAAGGGGATTGTGTGCTGAACAGGTCCAGCACCAGCTTTCAATCCTTGCTCTTCTGCTGTGAGAGCAGATGCCAAACGTTCGTGCTGTACTCACTGTGCTGCTGGGCAGCTGAGCGACACCACCTGAGAATTCGGATTCAAATGGACTTTTAGGTATGAAGCCGAGGAGAGACTGCAATGATGGTGACCCCGTTGCAAAGCTGCTTGTGTGCTGAAGAAGCAGAGCACTAGCTTTCCCTGCTGCTCCTTCTGCCGTGTGAGCAGATGCCACTGTTCATTCTGTGCTGTGTTGCTGCCAGCAGGGAGCAGGCTCTGGACGGATTCTATTCAAATGCTTTTCCTGTATGAGTGTTAGCAGTGAAAGCAACGATGGAGGCACCAATGTAAAGGGGATTGTGTGCTGAACAGGTCCAGCACCAGCTTTCAATCCTGGCTCTTCTGCTGTGGGAGCAGAGGCCAAACGTTCGTGCTGTACTAACTGTGCTGCTGGGCAGCTGAGAGACACCACCTGAGAATTTGGATTCAAATGGACTTTTAGGTAGGAAACCGAGGAGAGACTGCAATGATGGTGACCCCGTTGCAAAGCTTCTTGTGTGCTGAAGAGACACAGCACTAGCTTTCCCTGCTGGTCCTTCTGCCGTGTGAGCAGATGCCCCTGTTCATTCTGTGCTGTGTTGCTGCGCAGCAGGGAGCAGGCTCTGGACTGATTCCATTCAAATGCTTTTCCTGTATGAATGTGAGCAGTGAAAGCAACGATGGAGGCACCAATGTAAAGGTGATTGTGTGCTGAACAGGTCCAGCACCAGCTTTCAATCCTGGCTCTTCTGCTGTGGGAGCAGATGCCAAACGTTCGTGCTGTACTCACTGTGCTGCTGGGCAGCTGAGACCGCTTGAGAATTTGGATTCAAATGGACTTTTAGGTAGGAAACCGAGGAGAGACTGTAATGATGGTGACACCGTTGCAAAGCTTCTTGTGTGCTGAAGAGACACAGCACTAGCTTTCCCTGCGGGTCCTTCTGCCGTGTGAGCAGATGCCCCTGTTCATTCTGTGCTGTGTTGCTGCCAGCAGGGAGCAGGCTCTACTCTGATTCTATTCAACTGCTTTTCCTGTACGAGTGTTAGCAGTGAAAGCAACGATGGAGGCAGCAATGTAAAGGGGATTGTGTGCTGAACAGGTCCAGCACCAGCTTTCAATCCTTGCTCTTCTGCTGTGGGAGCAGATGCCAAACGTTTGTGCTGTACTCACTGTGCTGCTGGGCAGCTGAGAGACACCACCTGAGAATTCGGATTCAAATGGACTTTTAGGTATGAAGCCGAGGAGAGACTGCAATGATGGTGACCCCGTTGCAAAGCTGCTTGTGTGCTGAAGAAGCAGAGCACTAGCTTTCCCTGCTGCTCCTTCTGCCGTGTGAGCAGATGCCACTGTTCATTCTGTGCTGACTGTGTTCCTGCGCAGCAGAGAGCAGGCTCTGGACTGATTCCATTCAAATGCTTTTCCTGTATGAAAGTGAGCAGTGAAAGCAACGATGGAGGCACCAATGTAAAGGGGATTGTGTGCTGAACAGGTCCAGCACCAGCTTTCAATCCTGGCTCTTCTGCTGTGGGAGCAGAGGCCAAACGTTCGTGCTGTACTAACTGTGCTGCTGGGCAGCTGAGAGAGACCACCTGAGAATTTGGATTCAAATGGACTTTTAGGTATGAAACCGAGGAGAGACTGCAATGATGGTGACCCCGTTGCAAAGCTGCTTGTGTGCTGAAGAGACACAGCACTAGCTTTCCCTGCTGGTCCTTCTGCCGTGTGAGCAGATGCCCCTGTTCATTCTGTGCTGTGTTGCTGCCAGCAGGGAGCAGGCTCTGGACTGATTCTATTCAAATGCTTTTCCTGTACGAGTGTTAGCAGTGAAAGCAACGATGGATGCACCAATGTAAAGGGGATTGTGTGCTGAACAGGTCCAGCACCAGCTTTCAATCCTTGCTCTTCTGCTGTGGGAGCAGATGCCAAACGTTCGTGCTGTACTCACTGTGCTGCTGGGCAGCTGAGACCGCTTGAGAATTTGGATTCAAATGGACTTTATGTATGAAACCGAGGAGAGACTGAAATGATGGTGACCCCGTTGCAAAGCTTCTTGTGTGCTGAAGAAGCAGAGCACTAGGTTTCCCTGCTGGTCCTTCTGCGGTGTGAGCAGATGCCACTGTTCATTCTGGGCTGTCTGTGTTGCTGCGCAGGAGAGAGCAGGCTCTGGACTGATTCTATTCAAATGCTTTTCCTGTATGAAAGTGAGCAGTGAAAGCAACGATGAATGCACCAATGTAAAAGGGATTGTGTGCTGAACAGGTCCAGCACCAGCTTTCAATCCTGGCTCTTCTGCTGTGGGAGCAGAGGCCAAACGTTCGTGCTGTACTCACTGTGCTGCTGGGCAGCTGAGAGACACCACCTGAGAATTTGGATTCAAATGGACTTTTAGGTATGAAACCGAGGAGAGACTGCAATGATGGTGACCCCGTTGCAAAGCTGCTTGTGTGCTGAAGAAGCAGAGCACTAGCTTTCCCTGCTGCTCCTTCTGCCGTGTGAGCAGATGCCACTGTTCATTCTGTGCTGACTGTGTTGCTGCGCAGCAGAGAGCAGCCTCTGGACTGATTCCATTCAAATGCTTTTCCTGTATGAAAGTGAGCAGTGAAAGCAACGATGAATGCACCAATGTAAAAGGGATTGTGTGCTGAACAGGTCCAGCACCAGCTTTCAATCCTGGCTCTTCTGCTGTGGGAGCAGAGGCCAAACGTTCGTGCTGTACTCACTGTGCTGCTGGGCAGCTGAGAGACACCACCTGAGAATTTGGATTCAAATGGACTTTTAGGTATGAAACCGAGGAGAGACTGCAATGATGGTGACCCCGTTGCAAAGCTGCTTGTGTGCTGAAGAAGCAGAGCACTAGCTTTCCCTGCTGCTCCTTCTGCCGTGTGAGCAGATGCCACTGTTCATTCTGTGCTGACTGTGTTGCTGCGCAGCAGAGAGCAGGCTCAGGGCTGATACCATTCAAATGCTTTTCCTGTATGAAAGTGAGCAGTGAAAGCAACGATGAATGCACCAATGTAAAAGGGATTGTGTGCTGAACAGGTCCAGCACCAGCTTTCAATCCTGGCTCTTCTGCTGTGGGAGCAGAGGCCAAACGTTCGTGCTGTACTAACTGTGCTGCTGGGCAGCTGAGAGACACCACCTGAGAATTTGGATTCAAATGGACTTTTAGGTAGGAAACCGAGGAGAGACTGCAATGATGGTGACCCCGTTGCAAAGCTTCTTGTGTGCTGAAGAGACACAGCACTAGCTTTCCCTGCGGGTCCTTCTGCCGTGTGAGCAGATGCCCCTGTTCATTCTGTGCTGTGTTGCTGCGCAGCAGGGAGCAGGCTCTGGACTGATTCTATTCAAATGCTTTTCCTGTACGAGTGTTAGCAGTGAAAGCAACGATGGATGCACCAATGTAAAGGGGATTGTGTGCTGAACAGGTCCAGCACCAGCTTTCAATCCTTGCTCTTCTGCTGTGGGAGCAGATGCCAAACGTTTGTGCTGTACTCACTGTGCTGCTGGGCAGCTGAGAGACACCACCTGAGAATTCGGATTCAAATGGACTTTTAGGTATGAAGCCGAGGAGAGACTGCAATGATGGTGACCCCGTTGCAAAGCTGCTTGTGTGCTGAAGAAGCAGAGCACTAGCTTTCTCTGCTGCTCCTTCTGCCGTGTGAGCAGATGCCACTGTTCATTCTGTGCTGACTGTGTTCCTGCGCAGCAGAGAGCAGGCTCTGGAGTGATTCCATTCAAATGCTTTTCCTGTATGAAAGTGAGCAGTGAAAGCAACGATGGATGCACCAATGTAAAAGGGATTGTGTGCTGAACAGGTCCAGCACCAGCTTTCAATCCTGGCTCTTCTGCTGTGGGAGCAGAGGCCAAACGTTCGTGCTGTACTAACTGTGCTGCTGGGCAGCTGAGAGACACCACCTGAGAATTTGGATTCAAATGGACTTTTAGGTATGAAGCCGAGGAGAGACTGCAATGATGGTGACCCCTTTGCAAAGCTGCTTGTGTGCTGAAGAAGCAGAGCACTAGCTTTCCCTGCTGCTCCTTCTGCCGTGTGAGCAGATGCCACTGTTCATTCTGTGCTGACTGTGTTGCTGCGCAGCAGAGAGGAGCCTCTGGACTGATTCCATTCAAATGCTTTTCCTGTATGAAAGTGAGCAGTGAAAGCAACGATGGAGGCACCAATGTAAAGGTGATTGTGTGCTGAACAGGTCCAGCACCAGCTTTCAATCCTGGCTCTTCTGCTGTGGGAGCAGAGGCCAAACGTTCGTGCTGTACTCACTGTGCTGCTGGGCAGCTGAGAGACACCACCTGAGAATTTGGATTCAAATGGACTTTTAGGTATGAAACCGAGGAGAGACTGCAATGATGGTGACCCCGTTGCAAAGCTGCTTGTGTGCTGAAGAAGCAGAGCACTAGCTTTCCCTGCTGCTCCTTCTGCCGTGTGAGCAGATGCCACTGTTCATTCTGTGCTGTGTTGCTGCCAGCAGGGAGCAGGCTCTGGGCTGATTCCATTCAAATGCTTTTCCTGTGTGAGTGTTAGCAGTGAAAGCAACGATGGAGGCACCAATGTAAAGGGGATTGTGTGCTGAACAGGTCCAGCACCAGCTTTCAATCCTTGCTCTTCTGCTGTGAGAGCAGATGCCAAACGTTCGTGCTGTACTCACTGTGCTGCTGGGCAGCTGAGCGACACCACCTGAGAATTCGGATTCAAATGGACTTTTAGGTATGAAGCCGAGGAGAGACTGCAATGATGGTGACCCCGTTGCAAAGCTGCTTGTGTGCTGAAGAAGCAGAGCACTAGCTTTCCCTGCTGCTCCTTCTGCCGTGTGAGCAGATGCCACTGTTCATTCTGTGCTGTGTTGCTGCCAGCAGGGAGCAGGCTCTGGACGGATTCTATTCAAATGCTTTTCCTGTATGAGTGTTAGCAGTGAAAGCAACGATGGAGGCACCAATGTAAAGGGGATTGTGTGCTGAACAGGTCCAGCACCAGCTTTCAATCCTTGCTCTTCTGCTGTGGGAGCAGATGCCAAACATTCGTGCTGTACTCACTGTGCTGCTGGGCAGCTGAGACCGGTTGAGAATTTGGATTCAAATGGACTTTTAGGTATGAAACCGAGGAGAGACTGCAATGATGGTGACCCCGTTGCAAAGCTGCTTGTGTGCTGAAGAAGCAGAGCACTAGCTTTCCCTGCTGCTCCTTCTGCCGTGTGAGCAGATGCCACTGTTCATTCTGTGCTGACTGTGTTCCTGCGCAGCAGAGAGCAGGCTCTGGACTGATTCCATTCAAATGCTTTTCCTGTATGAAAGTGAGCAGTGAAAGCAACGATGGAGGCATTAATGTAAAGGTGATTGTGTGCTGAACAGGTCCAGCACCAGCTTTCAATCCTGGCTCTTCTGCTGTGGGAGCAGAGGCCAAACGTTCGTGCTGTACTCACTGTGCTGCTGGGCAGCTGAGCGACACCACCTGAGAATTCGGATTCAAATGGACTTTTAGGTATGAAGCCGAGGAGAGACTGCAATGATGGTGACCCCGTTGCAAAGCTGCTAGTGTGCTGAAGAAGCAGAGCACTAGCTTTCCCTGCTGCTCCTTCTGCCGTGTGAGCAGATGCCACTGTTCATTCTGTGCTGTGTTGCTGCGCAGCAGAGAGCAGCCTCTGGACTGATTCCATTCAAATGCTTTTCCTGTATGAATGTGAGCACTGAAAGCAACGATGGAGGCATTAATGTAAAGGTGATTGTGTGCTGAACAGGTCCAGCACCAGCTTTCAATCCTGGCTCTTCTGCTGTGGGAGCAGATGCCAAACGTTCGTGCTGTACTAACTGTGCTGCTGGGCAGCTGAGAGACACCACCTGAGAATTTGGATTCAAATGGACTTTTAGGTATGAAGCCGAGGAGAGACTGCAATGATGGTGACCCCGCTGCAAAGCTGCTTGTGTGCTGAAGAAGCAGAGCACTAGCTTTCCCTGCTGCTCCTTCTGCCGTGTGAGCAGATGCCACTGTTCATTCTGTGCTGACTGTGTTGCTTCGCAGCAGAGAGCAGGCTCTGGACGGATTCTATTCAAATGCTTTTCCTGTATGAGTGTTAGCAGTGAAAGCAACGATGGAGGCACCAATGTAAAGGGGATTGTGTGCTGAACAGGTCCAGCACCAGCTTTCAATCCTGGCTCTTCTGCTGTGGGAGCAGAGGCCAAACGTTCGTGCTGTACTCACTGTGCTGCTGGGCAGCTGAGAGAGACCACCTGAGAATTTGTATTCAAATGGACTTTTAGGTATGAAACCGAGGAGAGACTGCAATGATGGTGAACCCGTTGCAAAGCTGCTTGTGTGCTGAAGAAGCAGAGCACTAGCTTTCCCTGCTGCTCCTTCTGCCGTGTGAGCAGATGCCACTGTTCATTCTGTGCTGACTGTGTTGCTGCGCAGCAGAGAGCAGCCTCTGGACTGATTCCATTCAAATGCTTTTCCTGTATGAAAGTGAGCAGTGAAGGCAACGATGGAGGCACCAATGTAAAGGGGATTGTGTGCTGAACAGGTCCAGCACCAGCTTTCAATCCTGGCTCTTCTGCTGTGGGAGCAGATGCCAAACGTTCGTGCTGTACTCACTGTGCTGCTGGGCAGCTGAGAGAGACCACCTGAGAATTTGGATTCAAATGGACTTTTAGGTATGAAACCGAGGAGAGACTGCAATGATGGTGACCCCGTTGCAAAGCTCCTTGTGTGCTGAAGAGACACAGCACTAGCTTTCCCTGCTGGTCCTTCTGCCGTGTGAGCAGATGCCACTGTTCAGTCTGTGCTGTGTTGCTGCCAGCAGGGAGCAGGCTCTGGACTGATTCTATTCAAATGCTTTTCCTGTATGAGTGTTAGCAGTGAAAGCAACGATGGAGGCACCAATGTAAAGGGGATTGTGTGCTGAACAGGTCCAGCACCAGCTTTCAATCCTTGCTCTTCTGCTGTGGGAGCAGATGCCAAACGTTCGTGCTGTACTCACTGTGCTGCTGGGCAGCTGAGAGAGACCACCTGAGAATTTGGATTCAAATGGACTTTTAGGTATGAAACCGAGGAGAGACTGCAATGATGGTGACCCCGTTGCAAAGCTGCTTGTGTGCTGATAAAGCCCAGCACTAGCTTTCCCTGCTGGTCCTTCTGCTGTGTGAGCAGATGCCACTGTTCATTCTGTGCTGTGTTGCTGCCAGCAGGGAGCAGTCTCTGGACTGATTCTATTCAAATGCTTTTCCTGTATGAGTGTTAGCAGTGAAAGCAACGATGGAGGCACCAATGTAAAGGGGATTGTGTGCTGAACAGGTGCAGCACCAGCTTTCAATCCTTGCTCTTCTGCTGTGGGAGCAGATGCCAAACGTTCGTGCTGTACTCACTGTGCTGCTGGGCAGCTGAGAGACACCACCTGAGAATTTGGATTCAAATGGACTTTTAGGTATGAAACCGAGGAGAGACTGCAATGATGGTGACCCCGTTGCAAAGCTGCTTGTGTGCTGAAGAAGCAGAGCACTAGCTTTCCCTGCTGGTCCTTCTGCTGTGCGAGCAGAATCCACTGTTCATTCTGTGCTGACTTTGTTGCTGCGCAGCAGAGAGCAGGCTCTGGACTGATTCCATTCAAAGGCTTTTCCTGTATGAAAGTGAGCAGTGAAGGCAACGATGGAGGCACCAATGTAAAGGGGATTGTGTGCTGAACAGGTCCAGCACCAGCTTTCAATCCTGGCTCTTCTGCTGTGGGAGCAGATGCCAAACGTTCGTGCTGTACTCACTGTGCTGCTGGGCAGCTGAGAGAGACCACCTGAGAATTTGGATTCAAATGGACTTTTAGGTATGAAACCGAGGAGAGGCTGCAATGATGGTGACCCGGTTGCAAAGCTCCTTGTGTGCTGAAGAGACACACACTAGCTTTCCCTGCTGGTGCTTCTGCCGTGTGAGCAGATGCCACTGTTCATTCTGTGCTGTGTTGCTGCCAGCAGGGAGCAGGCTCTGGACTGATTCTATTCAAATGCTTTTCCTGTATGAGTGTTAGCAGTGAAAGCAACGATGGAGGCACCAATGTAAAGGGGATTGTGTGCTGAACAGGTCCAGCACCAGCTTTCAATCCTTGCTCTTCTGCTGTGGGAGCAGATGCCAAACGTTCGTGCTGTACTCACTGTGCTGCTGGGCAGCTGAGAGAGACCACCTGAGAATTTGGATTCAAATGGACTTTTAGGTATGAAACCGAGGAGAGACTGCAATGATGGTGACCCCGTTGCAAAGCTGCTTGTGTGCTGAAGAAGCCCAGCACTAGCTTTCCCTGCTGGTCCTTCTGCTGTGTGAGCAGATGCCACTGTTCATTCTGTGCTGTGTTGCTGCCAGCAGGGAGCAGGCTCTGGACTGATTCTATTCAAATGCTTTTCCTGTATGAGTGTTAGCAGTGAAAGCAACGATGGAGGCACCAATGTAAAGGTGATTGTGTGCTGAACAGGTCCAGCACCAGCTTTCAATCCTTGCTCTTCTGCTGTGGGAGCAGATGCTAAACGTTCGTGCTGTACTCACTGTGCTGCTGGGCAGCTGAGAGAGACCACCTGAGAATTTGGATTCAAATGGACTTTTAGGTATGAAACCGAGGAGAGACTGCAATGATGGTGACCCCGTTGCAAAGCTGCTTGTGTGCTGAAGAAGCCCAGCACTAGCTTTCCCGGCTGGTCCTTCTGCTGTGCGAGCAGAATCCACTGTTCATTCTGTGCTGACTGTGTTGCTGCGCAGCAGAGAGCAGGCTCTGGACTGATTCCATTCAAATGCTATTCCTGTATGAAAGTGAGCAGTGAAAGCAACGACGGAGGCACCAATATAAAGGGGATTGTGTGCTGAACAGGTGCAGCACCAGCTTTCAATCCTGCCTCTCCCCTGTGGGAGCAGATGCCAAACGTTCGTGCTGTACTCACTGTGCTGCTGGGCAGCTGAGAGAGACCACCTGAGAATTTGTATTCAAATGGACTTTTAGGTATGAAACCGAGGAGAGACTGCAATGATGGTGACCCCGTTGCAAAGCTCCTTGTGTGCTGAAGAGACACAGCACTAGCTTTCCCTGCTGTTCCTTCTGCCGTGTGTGCAGATGCCACTGTTCATTCTGTGCTGTGTTGCTGCCAGCAGGGAGCAGGCTCTGGACTGATTCTATTCAAATGCTTTTCCTGTATGAAAGTGAGCAGTGAAAGCAACGATGGAGGCACCAATGTAAAGGTGATTGTGTGCTGAACAGGTGCAGCACCAGCTTTCAATCCTTGCTCTTCTGCTGTGGGAGCAGATGCCAAACGTTCGTGCTGTACTCACTGTGCTGCTGGGCAGCTGAGACCACCTGAGAATTTGGATTCAAATGGACTTTTAGGTATGAAACCGAGGAGAGACTGCAGTGATGGTGACCCCGTTGCAAACCTGCTTGTGTGCTGAAGAAGCCCAGCACTAGCTTTCCCTGCTGGTCCTTCTGCTGTGCGAGCAGAATCCACTGTTCATTCTGTGCTGACTGTGTTGCTGCGCAGCAGAGAGCAGGCTCTGGACTGATTCCATTCAAATGCTTTTCCTGTATGAAAGTGAGCAGTGAAAGCAACGATGGAGGCACCAATGTAAAGGTGATTGTGTGCTGAACAGGTCCAGCACCAGCTTTCAATCCTTGCTCTTCTGCTGTGGGAGCAGATGCCAAACGTTCGTGCTGTACTCACTGTGCTGCTGGGCAGCTGAGACCACCTGAGAATTTGGATTCAAATGGACTTTTAGGTATGAACCAAGGAGAGACTGCAATGATGGTGACCCCGTTGCAAAGCTGCTTGTGTGCTGAAGAAGCCCAGCACTAGCTTTCCCTGCTGGCCCTTCTGCTGTGCGAGCAGAATCAACTGTTCATTCTGTGCTGACTGTGTTGCTGTGCAGCAGAGAGCAGGCTCTGGACTGATTCTATTCAAATGCCTTTCCTGTATGAGTGTTAGCAGTGAAAGCAACGATGGAGGCACCAATGTAAAGGTGATTGTGTGCTGAACAGGTCCAGCACCAGCTTTCAATCCTTGCTCTTCTGCTGTGGGAGCAGATGCCAAACGTTCGTGCTGTACTCACTGTGCTGCTGGGCACATGAGAGAGACCACCTGAGAATTTGTATTCAAATGGACTTTTAGGTATGAAACCGAATAGAGACAGCAATGATGGTGACCCCGTTGCAAAGCTGCTTGTGTGCTGAAGAAGCAGAGCACTAGCTTTCCCTGCTGCTCCTTCTGCCGTGTGAGCAGATGCCACTGTTCATTCTGTGCTGACTTTGTTCCTGCGCAGCAGAGAGCAGGCTCTGGACTGATTCCATTCAAATGCTATTCCTGTATGAAAGTGAGCAGTGAAAGCAACGACGGAGGCACCAATATAAAGGGGATTGTGTGCTGAACAGGTCCAGCACCAGCTTTCAATCCTTGCTCTTCTGCTGTGGGAGCAGATGCCAAACGTTCGTGCTGTACTCACTGTGCTGCTGGGCAGCTGAGAGAGACCACCTGAGAATTTGGATTCAAATGGACTTTTAGGTATGAAACCGAGGAGAGACTGCAATGATGGTGACCCCGTTGCAAAGCTCCTTGTGTGCTGAAGAGACACAGCACTAGCTTTCCCTGCTGGTCCTTCTGCCGTGTGAGCAGATGCCACTGTTCATTCTGTGCTGTGTTGCTGCCAGCAGGGAGCAGGCTCTGGACTGATTCTATTCAAATGCTTTTCCTGTATGAAAGTGAGCAGTGAAAGCAACGATGGAGGCACCAATGTAAAGGGGATTGTGTGCTGAACAGGTCCAGCACCAGCTTTCAATCCTTGCTCTTCTGCTGTGGGAGCAGATGCCAAACGTTCGTGCTGTACTCACTGTGCTGCTGGGCAGCTGAGAGAGACCACCTGAGAATTTTTATTCAAATGGACTTTTAGGTATGAAACCGAGGAGAGACTGCAATGATGGTGACCCCGTTGCAAAGCTGCGTGTGTGCTGAAGAAGCAGAGCACTAGCTTTCCGTGCTGGTCCTTCTGCCGTGGGAGCAGATGCAACTGTTCATTCTGTGCTGACTGTGTTGCTGCGCAGCAGAGAGCAGGCTCTGGACTGATTCCATTCAAATGCTTTTCCTGTATGAAAGTGAGCAGTGAAAGCAACGATGGAGGCACCAATGTAAAGGTGATTGTGTGCTGAACAGGTCCAGCACCAGCTTTCAATCCTGGCTCTTCTGCTGTGGGAGCAGATGCCAAACGTTCGTGCTGTACTCACTGTGCTGCTGGGCAGCTGAGACCACCTGAGAATTTGGATTCAAATGGACTTTTAGGTATGAAACCGAGGAGAGACTGCAATGATGGTGACCCCGTTGCAAAGCTGCTTGTGTGCTGATAAAGCCCAGCACTAGCTTTCCCTGCTGGTCCTTCTGCTGTGTGAGCAGATGCCACTGTTCATTCTGTGCTGTGTTGCTGCCAGCAGGGAGCAGTCTCTGGACTGATTCTATTCAAATGCTTTTCCTGTATGAGTGTTAGCAGTGAAAGCAACGATGGAGGCACCAATGTAAAGGGGATTGTGTGCTGAACAGGTGCAGCACCAGCTTTCAATCCTTGCTCTTCTGCTGTGGGAGCAGATGCCAAACGTTCGTGCTGTACTCACTGTGCTGCTGGGCAGCTGAGAGACACCACCTGAGAATTTGGATTCAAATGGACTTTTAGGTATGAAACCGAGGAGAGACTGCAATGATGGTGACCCCGTTGCAAAGCTGCTTGTGTGCTGAAGAAGCAGAGCACTAGCTTTCCCTGCTGGTCCTTCTGCTGTGCGAGCAGAATCCACTGTTCATTCTGTGCTGACTTTGTTGCTGCGCAGCAGAGAGCAGGCTCTGGACTGATTCCATTCAAAGGCTTTTCCTGTATGAAAGTGAGCAGTGAAGGCAACGATGGAGGCACCAATGTAAAGGGGATTGTGTGCTGAACAGGTCCAGCACCAGCTTTCAATCCTGGCTCTTCTGCTGTGGGAGCAGATGCCAAACGTTCGTGCTGTACTCACTGTGCTGCTGGGCAGCTGAGAGAGACCACCTGAGAATTTGGATTCAAATGGACTTTTAGGTATGAAACCGAGGAGAGGCTGCAATGATGGTGACCCGGTTGCAAAGCTCCTTGTGTGCTGAAGAGACACACACTAGCTTTCCCTGCTGGTGCTTCTGCCGTGTGAGCAGATGCCACTGTTCATTCTGTGCTGTGTTGCTGCCAGCAGGGAGCAGGCTCTGGACTGATTCTATTCAAATGCTTTTCCTGTATGAGTGTTAGCAGTGAAAGCAACGATGGAGGCACCAATGTAAAGGGGATTGTGTGCTGAACAGGTCCAGCACCAGCTTTCAATCCTTGCTCTTCTGCTGTGGGAGCAGATGCCAAACGTTCGTGCTGTACTCACTGTGCTGCTGGGCAGCTGAGAGAGACCACCTGAGAATTTGGATTCAAATGGACTTTTAGGTATGAAACCGAGGAGAGACTGCAATGATGGTGACCCCGTTGCAAAGCTGCTTGTGTGCTGAAGAAGCCCAGCACTAGCTTTCCCTGCTGGTCCTTCTGCTGTGTGAGCAGATGCCACTGTTCATTCTGTGCTGTGTTGCTGCCAGCAGGGAGCAGGCTCTGGACTGATTCTATTCAAATGCTTTTCCTGTATGAGTGTTAGCAGTGAAAGCAACGATGGAGGCACCAATGTAAAGGTGATTGTGTGCTGAACAGGTCCAGCACCAGCTTTCAATCCTTGCTCTTCTGCTGTGGGAGCAGATGCTAAACGTTCGTGCTGTACTCACTGTGCTGCTGGGCAGCTGAGAGAGACCACCTGAGAATTTGGATTCAAATGGACTTTTAGGTATGAAACCGAGGAGAGACTGCAATGATGGTGACCCCGTTGCAAAGCTGCTTGTGTGCTGAAGAAGCCCAGCACTAGCTTTCCCGGCTGGTCCTTCTGCTGTGCGAGCAGAATCCACTGTTCATTCTGTGCTGACTGTGTTGCTGCGCAGCAGAGAGCAGGCTCTGGACTGATTCCATTCAAATGCTATTCCTGTATGAAAGTGAGCAGTGAAAGCAACGACGGAGGCACCAATATAAAGGGGATTGTGTGCTGAACAGGTGCAGCACCAGCTTTCAATCCTGCCTCTCCCCTGTGGGAGCAGATGCCAAACGTTCGTGCTGTACTCACTGTGCTGCTGGGCAGCTGAGAGAGACCACCTGAGAATTTGTATTCAAATGGACTTTTAGGTATGAAACCGAGGAGAGACTGCAATGATGGTGACCCCGTTGCAAAGCTCCTTGTGTGCTGAAGAGACACAGCACTAGCTTTCCCTGCTGTTCCTTCTGCCGTGTGTGCAGATGCCACTGTTCATTCTGTGCTGTGTTGCTGCCAGCAGGGAGCAGGCTCTGGACTGATTCTATTCAAATGCTTTTCCTGTATGAAAGTGAGCAGTGAAAGCAACGATGGAGGCACCAATGTAAAGGTGATTGTGTGCTGAACAGGTGCAGCACCAGCTTTCAATCCTTGCTCTTCTGCTGTGGGAGCAGATGCCAAACGTTCGTGCTGTACTCACTGTGCTGCTGGGCAGCTGAGACCACCTGAGAATTTGGATTCAAATGGACTTTTAGGTATGAAACCGAGGAGAGACTGCAGTGATGGTGACCCCGTTGCAAACCTGCTTGTGTGCTGAAGAAGCCCAGCACTAGCTTTCCCTGCTGGTCCTTCTGCTGTGCGAGCAGAATCCACTGTTCATTCTGTGCTGACTGTGTTGCTGCGCAGCAGAGAGCAGGCTCTGGACTGATTCCATTCAAATGCTTTTCCTGTATGAAAGTGAGCAGTGAAAGCAACGATGGAGGCACCAATGTAAAGGTGATTGTGTGCTGAACAGGTCCAGCACCAGCTTTCAATCCTTGCTCTTCTGCTGTGGGAGCAGATGCCAAACGTTCGTGCTGTACTCACTGTGCTGCTGGGCAGCTGAGACCACCTGAGAATTTGGATTCAAATGGACTTTTAGGTATGAACCAAGGAGAGACTGCAATGATGGTGACCCCGTTGCAAAGCTGCTTGTGTGCTGAAGAAGCCCAGCACTAGCTTTCCCTGCTGGCCCTTCTGCTGTGCGAGCAGAATCAACTGTTCATTCTGTGCTGACTGTGTTGCTGTGCAGCAGAGAGCAGGCTCTGGACTGATTCTATTCAAATGCCTTTCCTGTATGAGTGTTAGCAGTGAAAGCAACGATGGAGGCACCAATGTAAAGGTGATTGTGTGCTGAACAGGTCCAGCACCAGCTTTCAATCCTTGCTCTTCTGCTGTGGGAGCAGATGCCAAACGTTCGTGCTGTACTCACTGTGCTGCTGGGCACATGAGAGAGACCACCTGAGAATTTGTATTCAAATGGACTTTTAGGTATGAAACCGAATAGAGACAGCAATGATGGTGACCCCGTTGCAAAGCTGCTTGTGTGCTGAAGAAGCAGAGCACTAGCTTTCCCTGCTGCTCCTTCTGCCGTGTGAGCAGATGCCACTGTTCATTCTGTGCTGACTTTGTTCCTGCGCAGCAGAGAGCAGGCTCTGGACTGATTCCATTCAAATGCTATTCCTGTATGAAAGTGAGCAGTGAAAGCAACGACGGAGGCACCAATATAAAGGGGATTGTGTGCTGAACAGGTCCAGCACCAGCTTTCAATCCTTGCTCTTCTGCTGTGGGAGCAGATGCCAAACGTTCGTGCTGTACTCACTGTGCTGCTGGGCAGCTGAGAGAGACCACCTGAGAATTTGGATTCAAATGGACTTTTAGGTATGAAACCGAGGAGAGACTGCAATGATGGTGACCCCGTTGCAAAGCTCCTTGTGTGCTGAAGAGACACAGCACTAGCTTTCCCTGCTGGTCCTTCTGCCGTGTGAGCAGATGCCACTGTTCATTCTGTGCTGTGTTGCTGCCAGCAGGGAGCAGGCTCTGGACTGATTCTATTCAAATGCTTTTCCTGTATGAAAGTGAGCAGTGAAAGCAACGATGGAGGCACCAATGTAAAGGGGATTGTGTGCTGAACAGGTCCAGCACCAGCTTTCAATCCTTGCTCTTCTGCTGTGGGAGCAGATGCCAAACGTTCGTGCTGTACTCACTGTGCTGCTGGGCAGCTGAGAGAGACCACCTGAGAATTTTTATTCAAATGGACTTTTAGGTATGAAACCGAGGAGAGACTGCAATGATGGTGACCCCGTTGCAAAGCTGCGTGTGTGCTGAAGAAGCAGAGCACTAGCTTTCCGTGCTGGTCCTTCTGCCGTGGGAGCAGATGCAACTGTTCATTCTGTGCTGACTGTGTTGCTGCGCAGCAGAGAGCAGGCTCTGGACTGATTCCATTCAAATGCTTTTCCTGTATGAAAGTGAGCAGTGAAAGCAACGATGGAGGCACCAATGTAAAGGTGATTGTGTGCTGAACAGGTCCAGCACCAGCTTTCAATCCTGGCTCTTCTGCTGTGGGAGCAGATGCCAAACGTTCGTGCTGTACTCACTGTGCTGCTGGGCAGCTGAGACCACCTGAGAATTTGGATTCAAATGGACTTTTAGGTATGAAACCGAGGAGAGACTGCAATGATGGTGACCCCGTTGCAAAGCTGCTTGTGTGCTGAAGAAGCCCAGCACTAGCTTTCCCTGCTTGTCCTTTTGCTGTGCGAGCAGAATCCACTGTTCATTCTGTGCTGATTGTGTTGCTGCGCAGCAGAGAGCAGGCTCTGGACTGATTCCATTCAAATGCTTTTCCTGTATGAAAGTGAGCAGTGAAAGCAACGATGGAGGCACCAATGTAAAGGTGATTGTGTGCTGAACAGGTCCAGCACCAGCTTTCAATCCTGGCTCTTCTGCTGTGGGAGCAGATGCCAAACGTTCGTGCTGTACTCACTGTGCTGCTGGGCAGCTGAGAGAGACCACCTGAGAATTTGGATTCAAATGGACTTTTAGGTATGAAACCGAGGAGAGACTGCAATGGTGGTGACCCCGTTGCAAAGCTCCTTGTGTGCTGAAGAGACACAGCACTAGATTTCCCTGCTGGTCCTTCTGCTGTGTGAGCAGATGCCACTGTTCATTCTGTGCTGACTGTGTTGCTGCCAGCAGGGAGCAGGCTCTGGACTGATTCTATTCAAATGCTTTTCCTGTATGAGTGTTAGCAGTGAAAGCAACGACGGAGGCACCAATATAAAGGGGATTGTGTGCTGAACAGGTCCAGCACCAGCTTTCAATCCTTGCTCTTCTGCTGTGGGGCAGATGCCAAACGTTCGTGCTGTACTCACTGTGCTGCTGGGCAGCTGAGACCACCTGAAAATTTGGATTCAAATGGACTTTTAGGTATGAAACCGAGGAGAGACTGCAATGATGGTGACCCCGTTGCAAAGCTGCTTGTGTGCTGAAGAAGCAGAGCACTAGCTTTCCCTGCTGGTCCTTCTGCCGTGTGAGCAGATGCCACTGTTCATTCTGTGCTGACTGTGTTCCTGCGCAGCAGAGAGCAGGCTCTGGACTGATTCCATTCAAATGCTATTCTTGTATGAAAGTGAGCAGTGAAAGCAACGACGGAGGCACCAATATAAAGGGGATTGTGTGCTGAACAGGTCCAGCACCAGCTTTCAATCCTGGCTCTTCTGCTGTGGGAGCAGATGCCAAACGTTCGTGCTGTACTCACTGTGCTGCTGGGCAGCTGAGAGAGACCACCTGAGAATTTGGATTCAAATGGACTTTTAGGTATGAAACCGAGGAGAGACTGCAATGATGGTGACCCCGTTGCAAAGCTGCTTGTGTGCTGAAGAAGCCCAGCACTAGCTTTCCCTGCTTGTCCTTCTGCTGTGCGAGCAGAATCCACTGTTCATTCTGTGCTGATTGTGTTGCTGCGCAGCAGAGAGCAGGCTCTGGACTGATTCCATTCAAATGCTTTTCCTGTATGAAAGTGAGCAGTGAAAGCAACGATGGAGGCACCAATGTAAAGGTGATTGTGTGCTGAACAGGTCCAGCACCAGCTTTCAATCCTGGCTCTTCTGCTGTGGGAGCAGATGCCAAACGTTCGTGCTGTACTCACTGTGCTGCTGGGCAGCTGAGACCACCTGAGAATTTGGATTCAAATTGACTTTTAGGTATGAAACCGAGGAGAGACTGCAATGATGGTGACCCCGTTGCAAAGCTGCTTGTGTGCTGAAGAAGCCCAGCACTAGCTTTCCCTGCTTGTCCTTTTGCTGTGCGAGCAGAATCCACTGTTCATTCTGTGCTGATTGTGTTGCTGCGCAGCAGAGAGCAGGCTCTGGACTGATTCCATTCAAATGCTTTTCCTGTATGAAAGTGAGCAGTGAAAGCAACGATGGAGGCACCAATGTAAAGGTGATTGTGTGCTGAACAGGTCCAGCACCAGCTTTCAATCCTGGCTCTTCTGCTGTGGGAGCAGATGCCAAACGTTCGTGCTGTACTCACTGTGCTGCTGGGCAGCTGAGAGAGACCACCTGAGAATTTGGATTCAAATGGACTTTTAGGTATGAAACCGAGGAGAGACTGCAATGGTGGTGACCCCGTTGCAAAGCTCCTTGTGTGCTGAAGAGACACAGCTCTAGATTTCCCTGCTGGTCCTTCTGCCGTGTGAGCAGATGCCACTGTTCATTCTGTGCTGACTGTGTTGCTGCCAGCAGGGAGCAGGCTCTGGACTGATTCTATTCAAATGCTTTTCCTGTATGAGTGTTAGCAGTGAAAGCAACGACGGAGGCACCAATATAAAGGGGATTGTGTGCTGAACAGGTCCAGCACCAGCTTTCAATCCTTGCTCTTCTGCTGTGGGGCAGATGCCAAACGTTCGTGCTGTACTCACTGTGCTGCTGGGCAGCTGAGACCACCTGAGAATTTGGATTCAAATGGACTTTTAGGTATGAAACCGAGGAGAGACTGCAATGATGGTGACCCCGTTGCAAAGCTGCTTGTGTGCTGAAGAAGCAGAGCACTAGCTTTCCCTGCTGGTCCTTCTGCCGTGTGAGCAGATGCCACTGTTCATTCTGTGCTGACTGTGTTCCTGCGCAGCAGAGAGCAGGCTCTGGACTGATTCCATTCAAATGCTATTCTTGTATGAAAGTGAGCAGTGAAAGCAACGACGGAGGCACCAATATAAAGGGGATTGTGTGCTGAACAGGTCCAGCACCAGCTTTCAATCCTGGCTCTTCTGCTGTGGGAGCAGATGCCAAACGTTCGTGCTGTACTCACTGTGCTGCTGGGCAGCTGAGAGAGACCACCTGAGAATTTGGATTCAAATGGACTTTTAGGTATGAAACCGAGGAGAGACTGCAATGGTGGTGACCCCGTTGCAAAGCTCCTTGTGTGCTGAAGAGACACAGCACTAGATTTCCCTGCTGGTCCTTCTGCCGTGTGAGCAGATGCCACTGTTCATTCTGTGCTGACTGTGTTGCTGCCAGCAGGGAGCAGGCTCTGGACTGATTCTATTCAAATGATTTTCCTGTATGAGTGTTAGCAGTGAAAGCAACGACGGAGGCACCAATATAAAGGGGATTGTGTGCTGAACAGGTCCAGCACCAGCTTTCAATCCTTGCTCTTCTGCTGTGGGGCAGATGCCAAACGTTCGTGCTGTACTCACTGTGCTGCTGGGCAGCTGAGACCACCTGAAAATTTGGATTCAAATGGACTTTTAGGTATGAAACCGAGGAGAGACTGCAATGATGGTGACCCCGTTGCAAAGCTGCTTGTGTGCTGAAGAAGCCCAGCACTAGCTTTCCCTGCTGGTCCTTCTGCTGTGCGAGAAGAATCCCCTGTTCATTCTGTGCTGACTGTTTTGCTGCGCAGCAGAGAGCAGGCTCTGGACTGATTCCATTCAAATGCTTTTCCTGTATGAAAGTGAGCAGTGAAAGCAACGATGGAGGCACCAATGTAAAGGTGATTGTGTGCTGAACAGGTCCAGCACCAGCTTTCAATCCTTGCTCTTCTGCTGTGGGAGCAGATGCCAAACGTTCGTGCTGTACTCACTGTGCTGCTGGGCAGCTGAGACCACCTGAAAATTTGGATTCAAATGGACTTTTAGGTATGAAACCGAGGAGAGACTGCAATGATGGTGACCCCGTTGCAAAGCTGCTTGTGTGCTGAAGAAGCCCAGCACTAGCTTTCCCTGCTTGTCCTTCTGCTGTGCGAGCAGAATCCACTGTTCATTCTGTGCTGATTGTGTTGCTGCGCAGCAGAGAGCAGGCTCTGGACTGATTCCATTCAAATGCTTTTCCTGTATGAAAGTGAGCAGTGAAAGCAACGATGGAGGCACCAATGTAAAGGTGATTGTGTGCTGAACAGGTCCAGCACCAGCTTTCAATCCTGGCTCTTCTGCTGTGGGAGCAGATGCCAAACGTTCGTGCTGTACTCACTGAGCTGCTGGGCAGTTGAGAGAGACCACCTGAGAATTTGGATTCAAATGGACTTTTAGGTATGAAACCGAGGAGAGACTGCAATGATGGTGACCCCGTTGCAAAGCTCCTTGAGTGCTGAAGAGACACAGCACTAGCTTTCCCTGCTGGTCCTTCTGCCGTGTGAGCAGATACCGCTGTTCATTCTGTGCTGTGTTGCTGCCAGCAGGGAGCAGGCTCTGGACTGATTCTATTCAAATGCTTTTCCTGTATGAGTGTTAGCAGTGAAAGCAACGATGGAGGCACCAATGTAAAGGTGATTGTGTGCTGAACAGGTCCAGCACCAGCTTTCAATCCTTGCTCTTCTGCTGTGGGAGCAGATGCCAAACGTTCGTGCTGTACTCACTGTGCTGCTGGGCAGCTGAGAGACACCACCTGAGAATTTGGATTCAAATGGACTTTTAGGTATGAAACCGAATAGAGACAGCAATGATGGTGACCCCGTTGCAAAGCTGCTTGTGTGCTGAAGAAGCAGAGCACTAGCTTTCCGTGCTGCTCCTTCTGCCATGTGAGCAGATGCCACTGTTCATTCTGTGCTGACTTTGTTCCTGCGCAGCAGAGAGCAGGCTCTGGACTGATTCCATTCAAATGCTATTCCTGTATGAAAGTGAGCAGTGAAAGCAACGACGGAGGCACCAATATAAAGGGGATTGTGTGCTGAACAGGTCCAGCACCAGCTTTCAATCCTTGCTCTTCTGCTGTGGGAGCAGATGCCAAACGTTTGTGCTGTACTCACTGTGCTGCTGGGCAGCTGAGAGACACCACCTGAGAATTTGGATTCAAATGGACTTTTAGGTATGAAACCGAGGAGAGACTGCAATGATGGTGACCCCGTTGCAAAGCTGCTTGTGTGCTGAAGAGACACAGCACTAGCTTTCCCTGCTGGTCCTTCTGCCGTGTGAGCAGATGCCACTGTTCATTCTGTGCTGACTGTGTTCCTGCGCAGCAGAGAGCAGGCTCTGGACTGATTCCATTCAAATGCTATTCTTGTATGAAAGTGAGCAGTGAAAGCAACGACGGAGGCACCAATATAAAGGGGATTGTGTGCTGAACAGGTCCAGCACCAGCTTTCAATCCTGGCTCTCCTGCTGTGGGAGCAGATGCCAAACGTTCGTGCTGTACTCACTGTGCTGCTGGGCAGCTGAGAGAGACCACCTGAGAATTTGGATTCAAATGGACTTTTAGGTATGAAACCGAGGAGAGACTGCAATGATGGTGACCCCGTTGCAAAGCTCCTTGTGTGCTGAAGAGACACAGCACTAGCTTTCCCTGCTGGTCCTTCTGCCGTGTGAGCAGATGCCACTGTTCATTCTGTGCTGTGTTGCTGCCAGCAGGGAGCAGGCTCTGGACTGATTCTATTCAAATGCTTTTCCTGTATGAGTGTTAGCAGTGAAAGCAACGATGGAGGCACCAATGTAAAGGGGATTCTGTGCTGAACAGGTCCAGCACCAGCTTTCAGTCCTTGCTCTTCTGCTGTGGGGCAGATGCCAAACGTTCGTGCTGTACTCACTGTGCTGCTGGGCAGCTGAGACCACCTGAAAATTTGGATTCAAATGGACTTTTAGGTATGAAACCGAGGAGAGACTGCAATGATGGTGACCCCGTTGCAAAGCTGCTTGTGTGCTGAAGAAGCCCAGCACTAGCTTTCCCTGCTGGTCCTTCTGCTGTGCGAGCAGAATCCCCTGTTCATTCTGTGCTGACTGTTTTGCTGCGCAGCAGAGAGCAGGCTCTGGACTGATTCCATTCAAATGCTTTTCCTGTATGAAAGTGAGCAGTGAAAGCAACGATGGAGGCAGCAATGTAAAGGTGATTGTGTGCTGAACAGGTCCAGCACCAGCTTTCAATCCTTGCTCTTCTGCTGTGGGAGCAGATGCCAAACGTTCGTGCTGTACTCACTGTGCTGCTGGGCAGCTGAGACCACCTGAGAATTTGGATTCAAATGGACTTTTAGGTATGAAACCGAGGAGAGACTGCAATGATGGTGACCCCGTTGCAAAGCTGCTTGTGTGCTGAAGAAGCCCAGCACTAGCTTTCCCTGCTTGTCCTTCTGCTGTGCGAGCAGAATCCACTGTTCATTCTGTGCTGACTGTGTTGCTGCGCAGCAGAGAGCAGGCTCTGGACTGATTCCATTCAAATGCTTTTCCTGTATGAAAGTGAGCAGTGAAAGCAACGATGGAGGCACCAATGTAAAGGTGATTGTGTGCTGAACAGGTCCAGCACCAGCTTTCAATCCTGGCTCTTCTGCTGTGGGAGCAGATGCCAAACGTTCGTGCTGTACTCACTGTGCTGCTGGGCAGTTGAGAGAGACCACCTGAGAATTTGGATTCAAATGGACTTTTAGGTATGAAACCGAGGAGAGACTGCAATGATGGTGACCCCGTTGCAAAGCTCCTTGTGTGCTGAAGAGACACAGCACTAGCTTTCCCTGCTGGTCCTTCTGCCGTGTGAGCAGATACCGCTGTTCATTCTGTGCTGTGTTGCTGCCAGCAGGGAGCAGGCTCTGGACTGATTCTATTCAAATGCTTTTCCTGTATGAGTGTTAGCAGTGAAAGCAACGATGGAGGCACCAATGTAAAGGTGATTGTGTGCTGAACAGGTCCAGCACCAGCTTTCAATCCTTGCTCTTCTGCTGTGGGAGCAGATGCCAAACGTTCGTGCTGTACTCACTGTGCTGCTGGGCAGCTGAGATACACCACCTGAGAATTTGGATTCAAATGGACTTTTAGGTATGAAACCGAGGAGAGACTGCAATGATGGTGACCCCGTTGCAAAGCTCCTTGTGTGCTGAAGAGACACAGCACTAGCTTTCCCTGCTGGTCCTTCTGCCGTGTGAGCAGATGCCACTGTTCATTCTGTGCTGTGTTGCTGCCAGCAGGCAGCAGGCTCTGGACTGATTCTATTCAAATGCTTTTCCTGTATGAAAGTGAGCAGTGAAAGCAACGATGGAGGCACCAATGTAAAGGGGATTGTGTGCTGAACAGGTCCAGCACCAGCTTTCAATCCTTGCTCTTCTGCTGTGGGAGCAGATGCCAAACGTTCGTGCTGTACTCACTGTGCTGCTGGGCAGCTGAGACCGCTTGAGAATTTGGATTCAAATGGACTTTTAGGTATGAAACCGAGGAGAGACTGAAATGATGGTGACCCCGTTGCAAAGCTGCTTGTGTGCTGAAGAAGCAGAGCACTAGCTTTCCCTGCTGCTCCTTCTGCCGTGTGAGCAGATGCCACTGTTCATTCTGTGCTGACTGTGTTCCTGCGCAGCAGAGAGCAGCCTCTGGACTGATTCCATTCAAATGCTTTTCCTGTATGAAAGTGAGCAGTGAAAGCAACGATGAATGCACCAATGTAAAAGGGATTGTGTGCTGAACAGGTCCAGCACCAGCTTTCAATCCTGGCTCTTCTGCTGTGGGAGCAGAGGCCAAACGTTCGTGCTGTACTAACTGTGCTGCTGGGCAGCTGAGAGACACCACCTGAGAATTTGGATTCAAATGGACTTTTAGGTATGAAACCGAGGAGAGACTGCAATGTTGGTGACCCCGTTGCAAAGCTGCTTGTGTGCTGAAGAAGCAGAGCACTAGCTTTCCCTGCTGCTCCTTCTGCCTTGTGAGCAGATGCCACTGTTCATTCTGTGCTGACTGCGTTCCTGCGCAGCAGAGAGCAGGCTCTGGACTGATTCCATTCAAATGCTATTCCTGTATGAAAGTGAGCAGTGAAAGCAACGACGGAGGCACCAATATAAAGGGGATTGTGTGCTGAACAGGTCCAGCACCAGCTTTCAATCCTGGCTCTTCTGCTGTGGGAGCAGAGGCCAAACGTTCGTGCTGTACTCACTGTGCTGCTGGGCAGCTGAGAGAGACCACCTGAGAATTAGGATTCAAATGGACTTTTAGGTATGAAACCGAGGAGAGACTGCAATGATGGTGACCCCGTTTCAAAGCTGCTTGTGTGCTGAAGAGACACAGCCCTAGCTTTCCCTGCTGGTCCTTCTGCCGTGTGAGCAGATGCCACTGTTCATTCTGTGCTGTGTTGCTGCCAGCAGGGAGCAGGCTCTGGACTGATTCTATTCAAATGCTTTTCCTGTATGAGTGTTAGCAGTGAAAGCAACGATGGAGGCACCAATGGAAAGGGGATTGTGTGCTGAACAGGTCCAGCACCAGCTTTCAATCCTTGATCTTCTGCTGTGGGACCAGATGCCAAACATTCGTGCTGTACTCACTGTGCTGCTGGGCAGCTGAGAGACACCACCTGAGAATTTGGATTCAAATGGACTTTTAGGTATGAAACCGAGGAGAGACTGCAATGATGGTGACCCCGTTGCAAAGCTGCTTGTGTGCTGAAGAAGCCCAGCACTAGCTTTCCCTGCTGGTCCTTCTGCTGTGCGAGCAGAATCCACTCTTCATTCTGTGCTGACTGTGTTGCTGCGCAGCAGAGAGCAGGCTCTGGACTGATTCCATTCAAATGCTTTTCCTGTATGAAATTGAGCAGTGAAAGCAACGATGGAGGCACCAATGTAAAGGTGATTGTGTGCTGAACAGGTCCAGCACCAGCTTTCAATCCTGGCTCTTCTGCTGTGGGAGCAGATGCCAAACGTTCGTGCTGTACTCACTGTGCTGCTGGGCAGCTGAGAGAGACCACCTGAGAATTTGTATTCAAATGGACTTTTAGGTATGAAACCGAGGAGAGACTGCAATGATGGTGACCCCGTTGCAAAGCTGCTTGTGTGCTGAAGAAGCAGAGCACTAGCTTTCCCTACTGGTCCTTCTGCCGTGTGAGCAGATGCCACTGTTCATTCTGTGCTGACTGTGTTGCTGCGCAGCAGAGAGCAGGCTCTGGACTGATTCCATTCAAATGCTTTTCCTGTATGAATGTGAGCAGTGAAAGCAACGATGGAGGCACCAATGTAAAGGTGATTGTGTGCTGAACAGGTCCAGCACCAGCTTTCAATCCTGGCTCTTCTGCTGTGGGAGCAGATGCCAAACGTTCGTGCTGTACTCACTGTGCTGCTGGGCAGCTGAGAGAGACCACCTGAGAATTTGGATTCAAATGGACTTTTAGGTATGAAACCGAGGAGAGACTGCAATGATGGTGACCCCGTTGCAAAGCTGCTTGTGTGCTGAAGAAGCAGAGCACTAGCTTTCCCTGCTGGTCCTTCTGCTGTGCGAGCAGAATCCACTGTTCATTCTGTGCTGACTGTGTTGCTGCGCAGCAGAGAGCAGGCTCTGGACTGATTCCATTCAAATGCTTTTCCTGTATGAGTGTTAGCAGTGAAAGCAACGATGGAGGCACCAATGTAAAGGTGATTGTGTGCTGAACAGGTCCAGCACCAGCTTTCAATCCTTGCTCTTCTGCTGTGGGAGCAGATGCCAAACGTTCGTGCTGTACTCACTGTGCTGCTGGGCAGCTGAGAGAGACCACCTGAAAATTTGGATTCAAATGGACTTTTAGTTATGAAACCGAGGAGCGACTGCAATGATGGTGACCCCGTTGCAAAGCTCCTTGTGTGCTGAAGAGACACAGCACTGGCTTTCCCTGCTGGTCCTTCTGCCGTGTGAGCAGATGCCACTGTTCATTCTGTGTTGTGTAGCTGCCAGCAGGGAGCAGGCTCTGGACTGATTCTATTCAAATGCTTTTCCTGTATGAGTGTTAGCAGTGAAAGCAACGATGGAGGCACCAATGTAAAGGTGATTGTGTGCTGAACAGGTCCAGCACCAGCTTTCAATCCTTGCTCTTCTGCTGTGGGAGCAGATGCCAAACGTTCGTGCTGTACTCACTGAGCTGCTGGGCAGCTGATACCACCTGAAAATTTGGATTCAAATGGACTTTTAGGTATGAAACCGAGGAGAGACTGCAATGATGGTGACCCCGTTGCAAAGATCCTGTGTGCTGAAGAGACACAGCACTAGCTTTCCCTGCTGGTCCTTCTGCCGTGTGAGCAGATGCCACTGTTCATTCTGTGCTGACTGTGTTCCTGCGCAGCAGAGAGCAGGCTCTGGACTGATTCCATTCAAATGCTATTCCTGTATGAAAGTGAGCAGTGAAAGCAACGACCGAGGCACCAATATAAAGGGGATTGTGTGCTGAACAGGTCCAGCACCAGCTTTCAATCCTGGCTCTTCTGCTGTGGGAGCAGATGCCAAACGTTCGTGCTGTACTCACTGTGCTGCTGGGCAGCTGAGAGAGACCACCTGAGAATTTGTATTCAAATGGACTTTTAGGTATGAAACCGAGGAGAGACTGCAATGATGGTGACCCCGTTGCAAAGCTCCTTGTGTGCTGAAGAGACACAGCACTAGCTTTCCCTGCTGGTCCTTCTGCCGTGTGAGCAGATGCCACTGTTCATTCTGTGCTGTGTTGCTGCCAGCAGGGAGCAGGCTCTGGACTGATTCCATTCAAATGCTTTTCCTGTATGAGTGTTAGCAGTGAAAGCAACGATGGAGGCACCAATGTAAAGGTGATTGTGTGCTGAACAGGTCCAGCACCAGCTTTCAATCCTGGCTCTTCTGCTGTGGGAGCAGACGCCAAACGTTCGTGCTGTACTCACTGTGCTGCTGGGCAGCTGAGACCACCTGAAAATTTGGATTCAAATGGACTTCTAGGTATGAAACCGAGGAGAGACTGCAATGATGGTGACCCAGTTGCAAAGCTGCTTGTGTGCTGAAGAAGCCCAGCACTAGCTTTCCCTGCTGGTCCTTCTGCCGTGTGAGCAGATGCCACTGTTCATTCTGTGCTGTGTTGCTGCCAGCAGGGAGCAGGCTCTGGACTGATTCTATTCAAATGCTTTTCCTGTATGAGTGTTAGCAGTGAAAGCAACGATGGAGGCACCAATGTAAAGGGGATTCTGTGCTGAACAGGTCCAGCACCAGCTTTCAATCCTTGCTCTTCTGCTGTGGGAGCAGATGCCAAACGTTCGTGCTGTACTCACTGTGCTGCTGGGCAGCTGAGACCACCTGAAAATTTGGATTCAAATGGACTTTTAGGTATGAAACCGAGGAGAGACTGCAATGATGGTGACACCGTTGCAAAGCTGCGTGTGTGCTGAAGAAGCAGAGCACTAGCTTTCCCTGCTGGTCCTTCTGCTGTGCGAGCAGAATCCACTGTTCATTCTGTGCTGCCTGTTTTGCTGCGCAGCAGAGAGCAGGCTCTGGACTGATTCCATTCAAATGCTTTTCCTGTATGAAAGTGAGCAGTGAAAGCAACGATGGAGGCACCAATGTAAAGGTGATTGTGTGCTGAACAGGTCCAGCACCAGCTTTCAATCCTTGCTCTTCTGCTGTGGGAGCAGATGCCAAACGTTCGTTCTGTACTCACTGTGGTGCTGGGCAGCTGAGACCACCTGAGAATTTGGATTCAAATGGACTTTTAGGTATGAAACCGAGGAGAGACTGCAATGATGGTGACCCCGTTGCAAAGCTGCTTGTGTGCTGAAGAAGCCCAGCACTAGCTTTCCCTGCTTGTCCTTCTGCTGTGCGAGCAGAATCCACTGTTCATTCTGTGCTGACTGTGTTCCTGCGCAGCAGAGAGCAGGCTCTGGACTGATTCTATTCAAATGCTTTTCCTGTATGAAAGTGAGCAGTGAAAGCAACGATGGAGACACCAATGTAAAGGGGATTGTGTGCTGAACAGGTCCAACACCAGCTTTCAATCCTGGCTCTTCTGCTGTGGGAGCAGAGGCCAAACGTTCGTGTTGTACTCACTGTGCTGCTGGGCAGCTGAGCGACACCACCTGAGAATTTGGATTCAAATGGACTTTTAGGTATGAAGCCGAGGAGAGACTGCAATGATGGTGACCCCGTTGCAAAGCTGCTTGTGTGCTGAAGAAGCCCAGCACTAGCTTTCCCTGCTGGTCCTTCTGCTGTGCGAGCAGAATCCACTGTTCATTCTGTGCTGACTGTGTTGCTGCCAGCAGAGAGCAGCCTCTGGACTGATTCTATTCAAATGCTTTTCCTGTATGAAAGTGAGCAGTGAAAGCAACGATGGAGGCACCAATGTAAAGGTGATTGTGTGCTGAACAGGTCCAGCACCAGCTTTCAATCCTTGCTCTTCTGCTGTGGGAGCAGATGCCAAACGTTCGTGCTGTTCTCACTTTGCTGCTGGGCAGCTGAGAGAGACCACCTGAGAATTTGGATTCAAATGGACTTTTAGGTATGAAACCGAGGAGAGACTGCAATGATGGTGACCCCGTTGCAAAGCTGCTTGTGTGCTGAAGAAGCAGAGCACTAGCTTTCCCTGCTGCTCCTTCTGCCGTGTGAGCAGATGCCACTGTTCATTCTGTGCTGTGCTGCTGCCAGCAGGGGGCAGGCTCTGGACTGATTCCATTCAAATGCTGTATGAGTGTTAGCAGTGAAAGCACCGATGGAGGCACCAATGTAAAGGTGATTGTGTGCTGAACAGGTCCAGCACCAGCTTTCAATCCTGGCTCTTCTGCTGTGGGAGCAGATGCCAAACGTTCGTGCTGTACTCACTGTGCTGCTGGGCAGCTGAGAGAGACCACCTGAGAATTTGGATTCAAATGGACTTTTAGGTAGGAAACCGAGGAGAGACTGCAGTGATGGTAACCCCGTTGAAAAGCTGCTTGTGTGCTGAAGAGACACAGCCCGAGCTTTCCCTGCTATTCCTTCTGTCGTGTGAGCAGATGCCACTGTTCATTCTGTGCTGGGTTGCTGCCAGCAGGGAGCAGGCTCTGGACGGATTCTATTCAAATGCTTTTCCTATATGAGTGTTAGCAGTGAAAGCAATGATGGAGGCACCAATGTAAAGGGGATTGTGTGCTGAACAGGTCCAGCACCAGCTTTCAATCCTATCTCTTCTGCTGTGGGAGCAGATGCCAAACGTTCGTGCTGTACTCACTGTGCTGCTGGGCAGCTGAGAGACACCGCCTGAGAATTTGGATTCAAATGGACTTTTAGGTAGGAATCCGAGGAGAGACTGCAATGATGGTGACCCCGTTGCAAAGCTGCTTGTGTGTTGAAGAGACACAGCAGTAGATTTCAATGCTGGTCCTTCTGCCGTGTGAGCAGATGCCACTGTTCATTCTGTGCTGTGTTGCTGCCAGCAGGGAGCAGGCTCTGGACTGATTCTATTCAAATGATTTTCCTGTATGAAAGTGAGCAGTGAAAGCAACGATGGAGGCACCAATGTAAAGGTGATTGTGTGCTGAACAGGTCCAGCACCAGCTTTCAATCCTTGCTCTTCTGCTGTGGGAGCAGATGCTAAACGTTCGTGCTGTTCTCACTTTGCTGCTGGGCAGCTGAGAGAGACCACCTGAGAATTTGGATTCAAATGGACTTTTAGGTATGAAACCGAGGAGAGACTGCATAGATGGTGACCCCGTTGCAAAGCTGCTTGTGTGCTGAAGAAGCAGAGCACTAGCTTTCCCTGCTGCTCCTTCTGCCGTGTGAGCAGATGTTCATTCTGTGCTGTGTTGCTGCCAGCAGGGAGCAGGATCTGGACTGATTCTATTCAAATGTTTTTCCTGTATGAGTGTTAGCAGTGAAAGCAACGATGGAGGCACCAATGTAAAGGTGATTGTGTGCTGAACAGGTCCAGCACCAGCTTTCAATCCTGGCTCTTCTGCTGTGGGAGCAGATGCCAAACGTTCGTGCTGTACTCACTGTGCTGCTGGGCAGCTGAGAGAGACCACCTGAGAATTTGGATTCAAATGGACTTTTAGGTATGAAACCGAGGAGAGACTGCAATGATGGTGACCCCGTTGCAAAGCTGCTTGTGTGCTGAAGAAGCACAGCACTAGCTTTCCCTGCTGGTCCTTCTGCCGTGTGAGCAGATGCCACTGTTCATTCTGTGCTGAATGTGTTCCTGCGCAGCAGAGAGCAGGCTCTGGACTGATTCCATTGAAATGCTTTTCCTGTATGAGTGTTAGCAGTGAAAGCAACGATGGAGGCACCAATGTAAAGGTGATTGTGTGCTGAACAGGTCCAGCACCAGCTTTCAATCCTTGCTCTTCTACTGTGGGAGCAGTGGCCAAACGTCCGTGCTGTACTCACTGTGCTGCTAGGCAGCTGAGACCACCTGAGAATTTGGATTCAAATGGACTTTTAGGTATGAAACCGAGGAGAGACTGCAATGATGGTGACCCCGTTGCAAAGCTCCTTGTGTGCTGAAGAAGCCCAGCACTAGCTTTCCCTGCTGGTCCTTCTGCTGTGCGAGCAGAATCCACTGTTCATTCTGTGTTGACTGTGTTGCTGCGCAGCAGAGAGCAGGCTCTGGACTGATTCTATTCAAATGCTTTTCCTGTATGAAAGTGAGCAGTGAAAGCAACGATAGAGGCACCAGTGTAAAGGTGATTGTGTGCTGAACAGGTCCAGCACCAGCTTTCAATCCTTGCTCTTCTGCTGTGGGAGCAGATGCCAAACGTTCGTGCTGTACTCACTGTGCTGCTGGGCAGCTGAGAGAGACCACCTGAGAATTTGGATTCAAATGGACTTTTAGGTATGAAACCGAGGAGAGACTGCAATGATGGTGACCCCGTTGCAAAGCTCCTTGTGTGCTGAAGAGACACAGCACTAGCTTTCCCTGCTGGTCCTTCTGCCGTGTGAGCAGATGCCACTGTTCATTCTGTGCTGTGTTGCTGCCAGCAGGGAGCAGGATCTGGACTGATTCTATTCAAATGTTTTTCCTGTATGAGTGTTAGCAGTGAAAGCAACGATGGAGGCACCAATGTAAAGGTGATTGTGTGCTGAACAGGTCCAGCACCAGCTTTCAATCCTGGCTCTTCTGCTGTGGGAGCAGATGCCAAACGTTCGTGCTGTACTCACTGTGCTGCTGGGCAGCTGAGAGAGACCACCTGAGAATTTGGATTCAAATGGACTTTTAGGTATGAAACCGAGGAGAGACTGCAATGATGGTGACCCCGTTGCAAAGCTGCTTGTGTGCTGAAGAAGCCCAGCACTAGCTTTCCCTGCTGGTCCTTCTGCCGTGTGAGCAGATGCCACTGTTGATTCTCTGCTGACTGTGTTCCTGCGCAGCAGAGAGCAGGCTCTGGACTGATTCCATTCAAATGTTTTTCCTGTGTGAGTGTTAGCAGTGAAAGCAACGATGGAGGCACCAATGTAAAGGTGATTGTGTGCTGAACAGGTCCAGCACCAGCTTTCAATCCTGGCTCTTCTGCTGTGGGAGCAGAGGCCAAACGTTCGTGCTGTACTCACTGTGCTGCTGGGCAGCTGAGACCACCTGAGAATTTGGATTCAAATGGACTTTTAGGTATGAAACCGAGGAGAGACTGCAATGATGGTGACCCCGTTGCAAAGCTGCTTGTGTGCTGAAGAAGCCCAGCACTAGCTTTCCCTGATGATCCTTCTCCCGTGTGAGCAGATGCCACTGTTGATTCTCTGCTGACTGTGTTCCTGCGCAGCAGAGAGCAGGCTCTGGACTGATTCCATTCAAATGCTTTTCCTCTATGAGTGTTAGCAGTGAAAGCAACGATGGAGGCACCAATGTAAAGGTGATTGCGTGCTGAACAGGTCCAGCACCAGCTTTCAATCCTTGCTCTTCTACTGTGGGAGCAGTGGCCAAACGTCCGTGCTGTACTCACTGTGCTGCTGGGCAGCTGAGACCACCTGAGAATTTGGATTCAAATGGACTTTTAGGTATGAAACCGAGGAGAGACTGCAATGATGGTGACCCCGTTGCAAAGCTCCTTGTGTGCTGAAGAAGCCCAGCACTAGCTTTCCCTGCTGGTCCTTCTGCTGTGCGAGCAGAATCCACTGTTCATTCTGTGTTGACTGTGTTCCTGCGCAGCAGAGAGCAGGCTCTGGACTTATTCTATTCAAATGCTTTTCCTGTATGAAAGTGAGCAGTGAAAGCAACGATAGAGGCACCATTGTAAAGGTGATTGTGTGCTGAACAGGTCCAGCACCAGCTTTCAATCCTGGCTCTTCTGCTGTGGGAGCAGATGCCAAACGTTCGTGCTGTACTCACTGTGCTGCTGGGCAGCTGAGAGAGACCACCTGAGAATTTGGATTCAAATGGACTTTTAGGTATGAAACCGAGGAGAGACTGCAATGATGGTGACCCCGTTGCAAAGCTGCTTGTGTGCTGAAGAAGCCCAGCACTAGCTTTCCCTGCTGGTCCTACTGCCGTGTGAGCAGATGCCACTGTTGATTCTCTGCTGACTGTGTTCCTGCGCAGCAGAGAGCAGGCTCTGGACTGATTCCATTCAAAACCTTTTCCTGTATGAAAGTTAGCAGTGAAAGCAACGATGGAGGCACCAATGTAAAGGGGATTGTGTGCTGAACAGGTCCAGCACCAGCTTTCAATCCTGGCTCTTCTGCTGTGGGTGCAGAGGCCAAACGTTCGTGCTGTACTCACTGTGCTGATGGGCAGCTGAGAGACACCACCAGAGAATTTGTATTCAAATGGACTTTTAGGTATGAAACCGAGGAGAGACTGCAATGATGGTGACCCCGTTGCAAAGCTCCTTGTGTGCTGAAGAGACACAGCCCTATCTA